>NC_090449.1:417309814-417682957 GCF_031143425.1 Pleurodeles waltl
GCTTGGTCCTAGGGAGTGCGAAGCCGCAGTCTCTCAAGTCTCTCAAGTGGGTGGTTTGCCCACTGAATCATCTTGGGGAGTGCAAAGCCACAGTCTCTCAAGTGGGTGGTTTGCCCACTGAATTATCCTGGGGAGTGCAAAGCCACAGTCTCTCAAGTCTCTCAAGTGGGTGGTTTGCCCACTGCTTGGTCCTGGGGAGTGCAAAGCCACAGTCTTTGCTCCTGGGGAGTGCAAAGCCAGTCTTTCAAGTCTCTCAAGTGGGTGGTTTGCCCACTGAATCATCCTGGGGAGTGCAAAGCCACAGTGTCTCAAGTCTCTCAAGTGGGTGGTTTGCCCACTGCTTGGTCCTGGGGAGTGCGAAGCCGCAGTCTCTCAAGTCTCTCAAGTGGGTGGTTTGCCCACTGAATCATCCTAGGGAGTGCAAAGCCACAGTCTCTCAAGTGGGAGGTTTGCCCACTGAATTATCCTGGGGAGTGCAAAGCCACAGTCTCTCAAGTCTCTCAAGTGGGTGGTTTGCCCACTGCTTGGTCCAGGGGAGTGCAAAGCCACAGTCTCACAAGTCTCTCAAGTGGGTGGTTTGCCCACTGAATTATCCTGGGGAGTGCAAGGCCACAATCTCTCAAGTGGGTGCTGTTCTCCACTGGTTCTAAAGGGGGCTTGGTGCCCAGAGTGCTTCATCCTGTCATGGACTGGGGTAGTGGATGTATCTCTCCACTGGTTCTGGAGGGGGCTTAGTGCCCAGAGTGCTCCATCCTGCCAAGGACTGGGGTAGTGGATGCATCTCTCCACTGGTTCTGGAGGGGGCTTGGTGCATAGAGTTTTTCACATGGTGTGTGGCAGTTCCCATTCCCGCACATGGTGTCAGTCACAAGATTTCCTGGGAACAGGTAGCATGATACTCCATGGAGTCAGAGACATACTCCACCCTGCTGCGACTTTGCCTGCCAACTGCTGGTACTAACAGTGCTGGTTGTGGTGCCTCATGTACTCTGTGCAGGGTCCAGGACGTCTCCTGCAGCCTCGGACGGCTGCCCACTGGGAATGTTGTCCATGTCGGCTGTGGTGGCACTGTCTGTGCACGTCGCAGGGTAGGTGGCGGTGGTTGCAGCAGTGTCTGTGGCGGAGATGTTGCCGGTGGGGCATGTGTCAGCACCTGTGGAGGGATACAGCAGGACGTCTCCTACAGCCTCTGATGGCTGCCCACTGGGGATGATGCTGGGGACTGTTGCTGAGGCAGCAGACGTGCAGGTGGCAGTGCAGGTGGCGGTGCAGGTGGCGGTGCACGTGGCGGTGTTTGCTGCGGTGTCCACCACCGTACAGGTTGCTGTTCTGTTTGTCAGAAGGGGTAACACCAGTCCCTCAGCCGGAGGCTCCGTGCCCTGAGCTAACTTCCCTTTACCCTTGTGTCCCTTCCCCACCTTGGAAGTCGCTGCAGGGACCTTGGCACTGTCCCCTTTTGTCTTGGAGGAGGCCTTGCTGGGTGGTTGGTGCGGCTTTTCCTTACGGCATGTGAGCCCCTTCTTCACCTTGGCAGGTGGCGGAATAGGGTGATCCTTGGCCTCGCTAGGTGGCACACTGGCAGCCCTGATGGGTGCCGCCCACGATGTTACTGGACTTGCAGGGACCACAGTGCTGGAGGATTTGGTGGCTGAGGTGCTGGACAGGGATCTGGACATCCTGGCCATAGGGGAAGGACGGGGAAAGGTGTAGGGAAGAGGTCAATGTTAGCCATGAAAAGATTTTTAGACACACTGGGATGACAAGATGGAGGGGGTTTGGGAGGGAGGAAGAGGTAGTGGTTGTAGGAGGTGTATGTCTGCTGAGTTTGGGTGAAGGTGCATGGGCTGGAGGCTGTTGTGAGGTGGATGGCTGTTGAGTGGGTGTGTGCCTGCGTTTGTGTACTTTGGGAGGAGGGCTCACAAACACACTGGGAAAGGACACAGGGGACGTGTGCATGGTAGTGGGGGTGGTGATTGCATGTGAGCGGTGTGTGGTGATGGGCGTGCTGGTGATGGAGGTAGTGGCTGAGAATGTAGTGCATGCAGGTGTGAGTGGAGACGAGACTGGGAGGGAGGAGGAGGACGTGGAAGAGGGGGACACAGTGGAGCCAGTGGATGTTGGCGTGTCTGCATGGGTATGGTGCTTGTGTGAGTGCCTGTGGGATGTGTGGTGCTTATGTTTGCCATGTCCACTCTTGTGTGTTGATGAGTGTGCATGCTGTCTGATGGTGTGCTTGGGATAGGCTGAGGTAGAGGGGATTGGGTCTGGGTAGTGGAAGTTGGAGGGGGGAGGCTGGACACAGAGACAATGGCTGCCATCAGTGCTGAGGCCAGAGCCTGAAATGCACTCTGTTGGGCTGCCACGCCAGAATGAATGCCCTCTAGGTATGCATTTGTTTGTTGCAAATGCCTCTCGACACCCTGGATGGCATTCAAAATGGTTGATTGCCCAACATTGAGGGATCTCAGGAGGTCAATAGCCTCCTCACTGAGGGCAGCAGGTCTGACTGGGGCAGGGCCTGAGGTGCCTGGGGCGAAGGAGATGCCCACCCTCCTGGGTGAGCGGGCACGGGAAACACACTGAGGGGCTGCTGGGAGGGCGGTGCTGGTAGGGGGGGTGGTGGCTGTACCTGTTGATGCGGTGGGCACAGAGGTGCCCGCAAGGGAGCTCCCATCAGAGGAGGAGTCGCTGTCACTACTGTCTCCTCCTGTCCCCGTCGTGGAGCTCCCCTCGTCCTCCATCCACTGGTGCCTTCAGACTCCATAAATTCACCCTCCTGGGCCATGTGGGTTGCAGCCCACTCTGCTGCTCCGGTGTCAATGCTCCTCCACCAGATGATGCTAATGCACACAAGGACAGGGTGAAAAAACAAAAAGGGGAGGAAAGACATAAGAGACACATGGTCAATGCCTGCAACACCACTAACATTGGCGGATACAACACACAGGGAGCAGCCCTATGCACTAGTCCATGCACTAACAGTTCAGGGCAAAAGCACATGCCCATAGGGGACTCTGCCTAGACCCATTTCATGCACAGCTGGAACCCATAGGGGCCTGACTAGGTGTAGAGGGCCACTACTACTTTTGGGTTTGGAGTGCCACTGAGCCTGCCAAACAATGGATCTACCTTGGCGCGTTTGCCCTGGCCCAGGGGAACCCACAGCCCACTTCCCCACCCAGAAACCTCATAATGCGCGCAGAGTCAGCTGAATGTGACTGTACTCACCCCCTTGTGGCTGCTGTGATGCCCTCAAGCGCCCATCCAACTCAGGATATGCCACAGCCAGGATCTGGTACATCAGGTCATGGGGGTCATGGTGCGAGGGGCACCCCTTCCACGCTGGGAGGCCATCCCCAGCTGGGCCTCCACTGTCTTCTTGCCCCAGCGGCGCAGGTCCTCCCATATTTTGCAGCAATGGGTGCTCCGTCTATGGTAGACCCCCAGGGTCCGCACTTCCTTGGCGATGGCATGCCAAATACCCTTCTTCTGGTGGGCGCTGACCTGGAGGAAAAGTGAAGTAAGAATGGATGTTACTCCCCTGTCCGGTTCTTCTTACTCATTGGCCACAAACCTCCCACCCTGGCCCTGAAAAACATACACTCACCATCCTCGCATGCTGGCCTATGCCCCCCCGTATCTTCCATCCACGCCACTCCATACATTCCTGTGCCATGCGTCATGCTCACAGTGTACTCACCTGTTAGTCTGGATGACCGTAGAGTAGCGTGTACAGGGGGAGGACCCCATCCACCAGCTTGTCCAACTCCTCCACGGTGAAGGCAGGGGCCCTTTCCTCAGACACTGTAGCCATTCATTGTCGCTTCCAGACTCAGGTCACAGCAGCACTTTCAGTGTAGATCCTCTCCTGTGGAAGGTCAGGTATCAAGTGAGTGAAAAGATAGAAAATTACAGTCACGTCCGCGGCGGTGAATACCATCACCGCCGGCGTACATCGTCATTGGCTCCTGGAACCCCTAGGGCCCAGTGATAACCAATGCTGATTTGAGCCGCAGTTTTCGACCACCTACCGCGACACTGCACAATGCCAGTGCAGTTACCTCATTTCCCCTTGTCCCTCCTTACAGGTCCGGCAGCCGCCATTTCAGGGGTGCACATGGCAGGGCAACTAAGTGCGTCACAGCACTTTTGGGCAGGAATACGGACAGACAGCGCAACACAAATATGACATCACGATTGTTCTAAAAACCCTTGTGAAACTTATGTGGTGTATGACCCTCTGCTCACCCTTCTCCTCCGTGGGCACTTCCGCTGGGGCAGGTGATGAGATGGCGTCATCCTCTGGTATACAGACCCCTGGTGGACCTGTCGACAATGGAAGACAGACACATCATTATAAACTACAGACTTGATCGTGCCACAATCCATGAACTGTGTGCCCAGTTGGAGCCAGACCTGATGTCAGCTATCCGCCATCCCACAGGAATACCCCCTCTAGTGCAGGTCCTGTCAGTACTCCATTTCCTGGCCAGTGGGTCCTTTCAAACAACAGTGGTCATGGCATCAGGGAAGTCACAGCCAATGTTCTCTAACGTGTTGTCCAGAGTGTTGTCTGCCCTGCTGAAACACATGCGCAACTACATCGGTTTCCCTCAGGAGGATGATTTTCCCACAGTGAAAGGTGACTTCTTTGCCCTAGGACATATCTCCAGCATCATTGGTGCTATTGATGGTACACATGTGGCATTTGTCCCCACCCGCAGAAATGAACAGCTGTACAGAAACCGCAAAAGCTACCATTCTATGAATGTGCAGATGGTGTGTTTGGCAGACCAGTACATCTCCCACGTGAATGCCAAGTATCCTGGCTCTGTGCATGACGCTTACATTTTGAGGAATAGCAGCATCCCTTATGTGATGGGGCAACTCCAGAGGCACTGTGTGTGGCTAATAGGTGAGCCCAAGGTCCCAACACAGTTGACATAGGTGTCTGGGAATGGAGAGTCCCTAAGGGTTGGAGTATGTCTAACAGTTGTCCCTCAATATTTGCAGGTGACTCAGGTTACCCCAACCTGTCATGGCTACTGACCCCAGTGAGAAATCCCAGGACAAGAGCAGAGGGACGCTACAATGAGGCACACGGGTGAACTAGGAGGATAATAGAGTGCACCCTCAGCCTCCTGAAGGCCAAATTCCGGTGCCTCCATCTGACAGGTGGCTCCCTATACTACTCACCCAAGAAGGTGTGCCAGATCATCGTGGCATGCTGTATGTTGCACAACCTGGCTTTGCGACGCCAGATGCCTTTTCTGTAGGAGGATGGGCCTGATGTTGGTCTTGTGACAACATCATGCAATACTTCCAGTGAGACACAGGTGAGAGACTGGCACTGCTCCTCTCATATCATACTACTGTTGGACATTGTCTGAATCTGCCATTTTACCTCTGTGTATGGACCTTGACATGTCACTTTGCCTTTCAATTTCATAGATCTTAGTACCACTTTCTGCCTTCTACTATGTCTACTGATGTCCAACAACTGTTGAACATTGGTATGTGAACATGAACATTGACATTGCTATATTTCTGAGAGGTTGCAATTATACATCTGTGAAAGTACAGACTGACTCCAGATAGTTTTGTGATTCAAGGGTGTCTATTTCTGTGCTAATAAGTGGAGGGGGCTGTGCAATGGTCTGGAGTGATGGTGGAGGAATGTCCATGGTAGAGTCCTGTCTCTTGGTATCACAGGTACATTGTCCAAGGGGGCATGCGAAGTGGAGTAATGGCAGTTCAAAGTTGTCAGGGTGACAAAGTGGGACAAAAGGGTGACAATCGGGGTGGTTCTCCTTCTGCAGGGGGTGGGGTTCTGGTGGCCTGTTGGTCCTGTGGCGGTACCTCCTGTCCACTAGCACCGGCGGCGGAGGTGGAGGGCTGTTCATCGTTCAGGCTAGTGTCAGGGGCCTGTTTGTGTGCCACTGTGTCCCTCATGGTGTTGGCCATGTCTGCCAGCACCTCTGCAATGGTGACCAGGGTGGTGTTGATGGACTTCAAGTCCTCCCTGATCCCCAGGCAGTGCTCCTCCTGCAGCCTCTGGGTATCCTGAAACTTGGCCAGTACCGTGCCCATGGTCTCCTGGGTATGATGGTTTGCTCCCATGATGTTGGAGAGTGCCTCGTGGAGAGTGAGTTCCCTGGGCCTGTCCTCCCCCTGTCGCACAGCAGTCCTCCCAGTTTCCCTGTTGTCCTGTGCCTCTGTCCCCTGAACCGTGTGCCCACTGCGACTGACCACGGGTCCCTGATTGTCTTGGGTTGGTGGGTTTGCCTGGGGTCCCTGTAGTGGTGGACTCACTGCTAATGGGCGTGTCCTGGGGACAGAGGGATGGGCCCACTGGGTGGGTGCTGTGGTGGTGTTTCCTGAGGGGGGAGGTTCAGTAGTGGTTTGTGACTGTGGCAGGGGAACCGACTGTCCAGAGGTCCCTGATGGGCAGGGCTGGTCATCTTGATCCAGGCGTGCAGAGCTGCTGTCGTCACTGTGGGCCTGTGGTAGGGGGGGTGGCGGCTGTACCTGGGTGACTGGATATGTCTGGCAACTCCTGTCCGGTGACGTTGGGTATGGGTCCTGTTGGGGTGTAAATGCAGAGTTATTGTATCTGTGTGTGCCATCTTGTGCAATAGGTGAGTTACCCTCTACTCCTGTGCTTGCATTATTGTGTTTGCCCTTGTGTGATTAGTGATTTTGGGGTCTGGGTGAGTATCTGTACTGGACATGCTTTGGTGATGGGGGTCCATGCATAGGTGTTGCATGCAGGGCTTGGTATTGGGATGGGTGGGTTGTGATGGTGGGACATATGTGAGGTGTTGGAGTAATGGGGGTGAGGGTGGGGTATTTGATGTCATGCAGGTAGGGTGGGGGGATAAGGTAGTAAAGATTTGCCTTACCAGAGTCCAGTCCTCCTGCTACTGCTGTGAGGCCCTCAGGATGCATTATTGCCAAGACTTGCTCCTCCCATGTTGTTAGTTGTGGGGAGGAGGTGGGGGTCCACCGCCAGTCCTCTGTACTGCTACCTGGTGTCTGGATACCACGGAACGCACCTTCCCCGTAGGTCGTTCCACCTCTTCCTGATGTCATCCCGTGTTCTGGGGTGCTGTCCCACTGCGCTGACCCTGTCGACGATTCTCCGCCATAGCTCCATCTTCCTTGCAATGGGGGTCTGCTGCACCTGTGATCCAAAAAGCTGTGGCTCTACCCGGATGATTTCCTCCACCATGACCCTGAGCTCCTCCTCAGAAAACCTGGGGTGTCTTTGGGGTGCCATGGGGTGGTGTGGATGACGTGTGGGGTGGTGTGTGTTGTGATGTGTGGGGTGATGTTTAGGGGTGTGTGGTGTTTTGTGCGTGGATGTTGTGTGAGTGATGGTGTTGAGTGCCTGTGGATGCATAATGTGGTATGGGTGATGTGTGAGGTGCTGGTTGTTGTGCTGTGTGATTTGTTGTGTTGGTGTGTGTTGTTTGAGGTGCGTGGATGTTGTATGAGTGATGGTGTTGTGTGCCTGTGGATGCTGGTAGTTTGTTTGCTATTCTCTCTATCTGTGCGTCTTCAAAAACAATTTGTTGTAAGGGGTTCTGGGTAATGTGGGTGGGTGTTTTATAGTGTTGTGGGTGTGGTGTGTGTATGTGTATCAGGTGTGTGTATTTTGAATTGTCCAATATGGTTGTGTTTTGTAAATATGTGTGTATTTTGAGCGCTGCAGTGTGTACCGCCAATGGATTACCGAGGTTGAAAGACCGCCGCGTTGATTCGTGGTCGTGATAGTGTGGGCGTAGTTTTGTTGCTGTGACGGTGTAGGTTTTGCTATCGCCAGTTTATCACTGACCTTTGGTGTGGCGGACTTGTGTGGGTGTCTGAATTGTGGCGGATTACGAGATGTGGGTTGTAATACCTGTAGCGGATTCATCATCAAAGTTAAAAAAAAGTGTTAAGCACGTCTCTAGGCACTCAGTAAAGTAATGGCCTTTCCGGAAGAAGAAAATGGGCAAATATGCAATTTCAACTTCTTCCCAGTACAGTCCGACTAAGTTAGATTTCCTAAAACTACTTCTCAAGTCCCTATTGGTCAAGCGATCGCATGTTCACACTTTTTCCAATCAAACTAAAACTTCAAATCTATCATTTCTACTAGTACACAGTTCACATGTCGCCTATTGGCTTCTATTGTAATGTCTTCATTGTCCGGCTCATCAGGTAACAATATTGTTGCAGCTTATACTCCAGTCAGTGTCTCCATTGTTCTCCTCCTGAGAAAGTCAGTCTTACACACATTACACTTATATTGATACATTTAGCAAGAATAGCGTCTTCTAGCAAGCGGTTCCCATAAGAAAGACTTTTAGCTACAAGCACATTTAGGGGGTCATTCTGACCCCGGCGGGCGGCGGGAGCCGCCCGCCTGGAGGGAACCGCCGAATGACCGCACCGCGGTCAAAAGACCGCGGCGGCCATTCTGGCTTTCCCGCTGGGCCGGCGGGCGACTGCCAGAAGGCCGCCCGCCGGCCCAGCGGGAAACCCCCCTCAACAATGAAGCCGGCTCCGAATGGAGCCGGCGGAGTTGTAAGGGTGCGACAGGTGCAGTGGCACCCGTCGCGATTTTCAGTGTCTGCAAAGCAGACACTGAAAATCATTATGGGGCCCTGTTAGGGGGCCCCTGCACTGCCCATGCCAGTGGCATGGGCAGTGCAGGGGCCCCCAGGGGCCCCACGACACCTGTTCCCGCCATCCTGTTCCTGGCGGTGAAAACCGCCAGGAACAGGATGGCGGGAAGGGGGTCGGAATCCCCATGGCGGCGCTGCAAGCAGCGCCGCCATGGAGGATTCCCTGGGCCAGGGGTAAACCGTCGGGAAACCGCCGGTTCCCCTTTTCTGACCGTCAGAATGGCCCAAGAAGCACCGCCAGCCTGTTGGTGGTGCTTCCTCTGCCCTGGCGGTTTCAAACCGCCAGGGTCAGAATGAGGGCCTTAGTCAGCACAGTGGAAAATTACAATTTAATTCTCTAAGCAGACATTTTATTAATCGGTTTAGAAATAAAGCTTGACATGAGGCCATGCAACTAGGCCAAGACCTCCGCTAAGTTAAGGCCAATGATTAATAAAATTAATAAAGATAAGGCATAATGCATAGCCCTTAATATGATGTACTACTACATTAATCAAACATAAGCTTCATATTTCATATTAATAAGCCATCAATAAGTATACTTCGTGAACATTGGCAACCACTCACGTGGACACATTTTCAAATGAGTGCATTATTTTTCTCAATATTATTACATTTTCTACGCAAATCCATTACTCAGAATACATGAATATTCATTAATAATTTTGTTAAAACACCTGATCTAGCAAAGCCTCCTCTGATGACTAAATGTGTCATCACATCAAACTACCTCTCACAAATGTTTGCATCAGCTAATATTCTGTCATTTCAATCCCTTCAAATCTTTGTTCCCTTTTCCAATTTTCCTTGAACAATTTTTCCCTTTTCTTTTCTTCCCTCCTCTGATTATTCTTTGATCTTTTCAATTGTATTATTTTACACAATTTAGATATTCCCCATAATCGAAACAGGCAAACCATTATAATTAATATTCCCTGTAATATTTTCAATAAGATCCCTTTCACAATGTTGCTGAGCCAATTTCCCACTGAAGCAAAACCTTTGCCAACTTTCTCCCAAACACCTGGTTCTTTCAATCCTTTCAAATCAGCACTTTCATTAGTCAGATTAGTAAGTGAGCTTCTAATTTCTTTACTATTATCAGGAATGAATGATCAACAATGTCTAGAACTAAGCATTCCACAAGCTCTGCCATCCTTTGCTAAAAGAATGTCTAAAGTAAGACGATTTTGAAGAGTCATAGCTCTTTCAGCAGCTAATTCCGTATCTACCAGGAGTATACCACCTGAAAGATTTGTCAGCATGTTATCATCAATAGTAGCCAACTTTCAAATCTTTATAGAATTCAGAACAACTCCCACTGAAGGAATTATTGCTCCAAATATATCTCCCACTATACCAGAAGGAGACTCCCTCATCTGTCTTATATGATGTAATTCAGTCACTTTTGGAGACTTCTTCAAATCATCCTTTTGAAAAATCTTTGGGAAAACTATTTCCAAATAACATGTCCTGTACCATCCTCTTGAAAGACGGTGATAAGCATTAGGACCACAGATGTAATATATCCCAGGACTCGCTGGATCCTGTCTATTAAACATAAATGTCCATTTACTCTGAAACAAAAACTAATGTCTACGTTCACTCATTCCCACAAATAAAGTGTCAGTGCGTGATTTAGGCCTACATATACAAAGTTTCCCTACGCGTTGTGCATCTAGAGCTAATTTCCCTTGTGTTTTAATTGCACTATAAGCATAATCATTCTTGTAAGTCCTTTATCTAAGCCTTTTTCAAAATTATCCTTCAATGCCTTTCTCCTGTCATCTAAGTGATCTAAGAAGCCATTTTGTAAAGGTGTAAACAAGCATGTTAGATTATTCTTGTGAGCATAAGCTGTGCTAAATGTTAATGTAGGTTCAAAGAACCCTCTAACTAATACTATTTCATTATCCTTACCTACTCTACTCAAATATCTAATTATAGGGACAAACGAAAACACCAGATCGTGGATGGAGTAGAAATACTGGATGTACTCTTGGTATAAAATCTTGTTAGTAACAGACTACAACTTATCCCATAAGTGAGAGGCAAACTGTGAAAAGTAACTCCTTCTTTGACTGATGAAGGAATCTGCGTACACATAACAATTCTTCACATCCATTGTCTCAACATACTCACTTAGCAAGCATTAGAGGACATTAGAAGAAAGTTCCCCTTGCGCATTAGTACCCTCATGCAAATGCTTCTCATCTAACCTAAACTTCTCTGTTGCTGTTAGTGCAGTAGTTGTTTAGAAAGCAGAAGTATGGTTGGCTTTGCTCTTGTCAACAGATATTCCCAAAATCAATACCACAAACAATATTCCACATATAGGGGGTCATTCTGACCCTGGCGGTCCATGACCGCCATGGCGGAGGGCGGCGGAAGCACCGCCAACAGGCTGGCGGTGCTTCCTGGGCTATTATGACCGCGGCAGTAAAGCCGCGGTCAGAAAAGGGGAACCGCCGGTTTCCCGCCGGTTTTCCCCTGGCCCAGGGAATCCGCCATGGCGGCGCTGCTTGCAGAACCGCCATGGGGATTCCGACACCCTTCCCGCCAGCCTGTTTCTGGCGGTGTCCACCGCCAGAACCAGGATGGCGGGAACGGGTGCCATGGGGCCCCTGCACTGCCCATGCCACTGTCATGGGCAGTGCAGGGGCCCCCTAACAGGGCCCCACAAAGATTTTCACTGTCTGCTTTGCAGACAGTGAAAATCGCGACGGGGGCCACTGCACCCGTCGCACCCCTGCAGCTCCATTCAGAGCCGGCTTCCTCGTTGCAGGGGCTTTCCCGCTGGGCCGGCGGACGGCCTTTTGGCGGTCGCCCGCCGGTCCAGCGGGAAAGTTGGAATGACCGCTGCGGTCTTTTGACCGCGGTGCGGTCATTCGGAGGTAACCGCATGGCGGGCGGCGACCACCGCCCGCCGCGGTCAGAATGACCGCCATAATCACCAAACCAATACTCAGATACTTACAGCACCTATTTTCCTACCCTGTTGGCTAATGTTGCTCATGATCTGTAAAGAATCAGAAAGCACAAGAGAAATTTAGAAAAAGGCAGCAAAAATCAAAACAAAAAATCTTCTTTCAGCAGCTATTTACAGCTTTCAGTCTTTCTTCTAGGATCCTTTGTCAAAATCGGTAAACAGCTTGTCAAAATCAGGCTTCAAAAAGTAAAATCAGGTTATCAAAGTCTTTTCCGGTTATTTTCAACAGTCTCTTTCTCAAAACTTTTCTCAGATTGTTTCAACAGTTCAGTTCATCAGTTTCCTTGAAGTGCCAAAATATTGACCTGGAATGTCTCAATCAAAACAAAAGGATAAAAAGTATTTCTGCCATTCACTTGTAGTTGCATACGCCAAGTCAGGACCTGTGTATTTTCAGCTTGCTATTCTCTTTATTTCAACTTTCAATCACCATTCAATTCTCCTTCACTTAGATCTTCTCTCCTTGTTGTATCTACTTCTTCTTCGATTGTTGTTTTGACAACTACTTCCTTTCTCTTTGCTTGTGACTCTGGCGACTTATCTCCTTTCAGTGGACCGTTGGTCAATGTTCTTTTCAGCGTTGAACTTGTAACTTCTCCTTGCTCAGTGGTGTTTTTTTTTGATGGACCTGCAACAGGTTCAGGAAGAGTCCGATCACAGTGACTTTTATCCGCCTCAACTCCTTCCCCCTCGGGATCTGGCAATTGCTCTGTTTGTCTCTCAAAGTCATCTGTTTCTGGGAAAGCCCTCCTTTGACTAGGCTCTCCTGATGCCTCAATTGAGATAGGCTCACCCTCCTGGAGGTCTTCTCCTTCGTCTCTCACAGGAGTGACTGAACCGCCCTCAACAGGCTCAGATCCGGTCTCAGTTCCCCTATGTTCTTCCTCCGGCCATGACACTTGTTTTGCTGTTGTTGGTACTTTCAACAACTCTGCTTCTTCATCAGTCAGGCATATCACTTTCTTCGTGTGACTGGCATGGATCCAGTTTGGAACTTCAGCACACTTCACAGCTGTGGTAGTTGTTAAAACTACCTGGAAAGAAACCTTCCAGTGAGGCTCCAAACACGTTTTCCTCACGTGTTTCGGGAGCACAACCCAATCACAGGCCCTCAGATTGTGTCCTTGGTCATGGATCAGTAGCAGTGTGGTGGCTTCTACCTGCTGAGAGAAAGAGCGAACCACATCAGCCAGACCTTTGCAGTAGTCCACCACGATATCATCTGTAATGTTGACAAGTGCATTTGCAGACACCGCTAGCAAACTCATGCCTCGGCCCATAAGGATCTCACGCAGCGACAATCCTGTTTTCCTGTCGGATGTGTTTCTCATTGTCATCAGAACTAAAGGCAGTGCATCGGGCCATTTCAGGTTCGTGGACCCACACATTTTTGCAACTCTTGACTTCAAGGTACCATTCATCTGTTCTTCTAGTCCTGATGCTTCAGGGCGGTAACTACAATACAACTTCTGCTCAATGTTCAATGTTGCACACAGTAATTTAATGGCTTCATTGTTGAAGTTTCTTTCCCTATCTGATTCTAAAGAGATCTGAAACCCGAAACGTGGTATCAGTTCCCTGAGCAGTAGTTTAGCTACTGTGAGACTGTCATTTCTCCATGTAGGGTAAGCTTCAATCCAGTGACTGAAGATGCAAATCAATCAATCAATCAATCAATCATAACATTTGTAAAGCGCACTATGTACCCGTCAGGGTTTCGAGGCGCTGGGGGGGGGGGGTGTGGGTGAGCTGTTAGCGGTCGAAGAGCCAGGTCTTGAGGAGTCTCCTGAAGGCGAGGAGGTCCTGGGTCTGGCGCAGTGAGGTGGGGAGAGAGTTCCAGGTCTTGGCGGCGAGGAAGGAGAAGGATCTGCCACCGGCGGTCTTGCGCTGGATCCTGGGGACGATGGCGAGGGCGAGATTGGCAGAGCGGAGTTGACGAGTGGGGGCGTAAAAGTTGAGTCTGGAGTTGAGGTAGGTAGGTCCGGTGTTGTGTAGAGCCTTGTGAGCGTGGGTGAGGAGTTTAAAGGTGATCCTCTTGTCCACGGGGAGCCAGTGGAGGTCCTGCAGGTGAGGGGAGATGTGACATCGGCGGGGTATGTCAAGGATCAGGCGGGCGGATGCATTTTGGATACGCTGGAGTCGTTTGATGTCTTTTGTTGGGATGCCTGTGTAGAGTGCGTTGCCGTAGTCAAGTCTGCTACTGACGAGGGCTTGGGTCACCGTCTTTCTGGTTCCTGTTGGGATCCACTTGTAAATTCTGCGGAGCATTCGAAGGGTGTTGAAGCAGGAAGAGGAGACGGCGCTGACCTGTTTGGACATGGTGAGGGCTGAGTCCAGGATGAAGCCGAGGTTTCTTGCGTGGCTGGCTGGGGTGGGTGGGGGTCCGAAATCGGTGGGCCACCAGGAGTCGTTCCAGGCCGAAGGGGTGCGCCCGAGGATGAGGACTTCCGTCTTGTCGGAGTTGAGCTTCAGGCGGCTGTCGTTCATCCACTCTGCGATGGCTTTTAGTCCCTCGTGGAGGTTGGTTTTGGCGGTGAGTGGGTCTTTGGTCAGGGAGAGGACGAGCTGGGTGTCGTCGGCGTAGGAGATGATGCTGAGGTGATGTTGGCGGGCCAGTTTAGCGAGGGGTGCCATGTAGACGTTGAACAACGTAGGGCTGAGAGAGGAGCCTTGGGGGACGCCGCAGATGAGGTTGGTGGCTTTGGAGCGGAAAGGGGAGAGTCGGACTCTCTGGGTTCTGTCGGAGAGGAAGGATGAGATCCAGTTGAGGGCTTTATCCTGGATGCCGGCTTCATGGAGGCGGGTCAGTAGGGTGCGGTGGCAGACTGTGTCAAAAGCGGCTGATAGGTCGAGGAGGATGAGGGCCGAGGTTTTGCCGTTGTCCATTTGGGTTCTGATGTCATCTGTGGCGGCGAGAAGAGCAGTCTCGGTGCTGTGGTTTTGTCTGAAACCGGATTGAGAGGGGTCTAGGATGGCGTTGTCTTCGAGGAAGTGGGCGAGCTGTGTGTTGACGATCTTCTCGATGACTTTTGCTGGAAAAGGGAGGAGAGAGATCGGTCTGAAGTTTTTGAGGTCGTTGGGGTCAGCCTTGGGTTTCTTGAGGAGGGGTTGGATTTCTGCGTGTTTCCAGCTGTCTGGGAAGGTGGCGGAGTCGAAGGAGAGGTTGATGATCTCGCGGAGTTTGGGGGCGATGATGGCGTTGGCTTTGTTGAACACGTGATGAGGGCATGGGTCCGTGGGGGAGCCTGAGTGGATGGTGTTCATGGCTGTTATTGTTTCGGTGTCGTCCACGTGGGTCCAGGCGGTGAGGCGGCAGGCGTCTGTGGAGATGTCAGGGGTGGGGTCTGGCGGCGGAGTGGCGTTGAAGCTGTCGTGGATGGTTGTGATTTTCTGGTGGAAGAAGGTGGAGAGGTCGTCGCAGAGTTTCTGGGAGGGCGGGATGTCGTTGGAGTTGGCGTTGGGGTTTGAGAGTTCCTTCACGATGCCGAAGAGTTCTTTGCAGTCGTGGGCGTTGTGGTTGATGCGTTCAGTGAAGTGGGCGTGCTTGGCGACTCGGATCCGTTGGTGGTGTTCACGGTTGGCGTTTTTGAGGGAGGCGAGGTTGTCGGGTGTGCGCTCTAAGATCCACTTCTTCTTGAGCTTCTGGCAGAGGCTTTTGGAGGCGGTCAGTTCGTCTGTGAACCAGGCTGTTTTTTTCTTTCCTTGGTTGGCGGTGGGTTTCTTGAGTGGGGCTAAGGTGTTGGCGCAGTCGAGGATCCATTGATGGAGGTTGATGGCGGCAGTGCTTGGGTCGGTTGAGCCGGGTGGAGGGTCTTTGACGAGGGTGCTGGTTAGTTGGTCTTGGGTGATTTTTCCCCAGCGGCGGTGAGGAGGTCGAGGGATGCGGTGGTGTTCGGTGATTTTCGTATAAGAGAAGTGGACGCAGTGATGGTCGGTCCAGTGGAGTTCGGAGGTGTGGCTGAAAGAGATGTGGTTGCTTGAGGTGAAGAGGGGGTTAAGAGTGTGTCCGGCGATGTGGGTGGGAGTGTTGACCAGTTGACGGAGTCCGAGGTTGAGGAGGTTGGAGGTCAGTGATGCGGTGTTGACGTCGTTGTTATTTTCCAGATGGTAGTTTAGATCTCCCAGGAGGATGTAGTCTGGGGAAGCGAGGGCGTGGGTGCTCGCGAGGTCGGCGACGGTGTCGCTGAAGGGGGCTCTTGGTCCTGGATGGCGGTATATGAGGGTTCCTCTGAGGGTCGTGTTGGGGTCCGTGTGGATCTGGAAGTGGAGGTGTTCGGCTGTCTTCAGGGTGTCGTCCGTGTGGGTGTGGATTTTGAGGGTAGATTTGTGGGCGATGGCTATTCCGCCGCCGATTCCGTTGGTTCGATCTCTTCTGGTGATTTTGTATCCCTCCGGTATGGCGATTGCGATGTCCGGGGCCGAGGAGGCGTTCCACCAGGTTTCGGTCAGGAAGGCCACGTCAGGGGCGGTGGTGTCGAGTAGGTCCTAGAGTTCGATGGCGTGTTTTTGTGCGGAGCGTGTGTTGATGAGGATGCAGTTCAGGTGGTTGGTGTTGGAAGTTCTTGTTGTTGGCTTCGCCGTTCTGTCGCAGGAGAAGTTGCAGGTGTGGCAGGAGAAAGGTCCTTTTGTGTGCTTCGGGGTTGCAAGGAAGCACTCTGCGGAGGGGCCGGGATTGAGTGGGCGGAGTTCGTTGGTTGAGTAGCGGACGCAGGTGATGCGGGGGGCGTGAGGACCAGGGGGGGTGGCACTGGGCGCGGTCCAGGCGCGGACGGGCGCAGATGGGCTTGCCTCTGGCGCGCCCGCTGCACGCGTCCGCTGCGCGGACACGCAGTGCCAGCCATTAAGAAGGGAGTGGGAGGGAGGAGCAGCTGGGAGGCGGGAGGCGGGAGGCGGGAGGGAGCGGCGAATGGGGGCGCGAGGGGGGCGGGGCCGCAGGGAGGCAGCGGCAGGGATCGGAACGCTTGGGGGAGCGCACAAGGGGCAAAAAGCACAAAAACGAGCAAAATTAAAGGCAATCACAATAGAAAAACACACAGTATGAAATACAGTAATGGCACAGTACACGATCGGGGAGACAGCAATCAGGGGGGCACAACGGGGGCAGAAGCGCCGGCGGCGAGGCACAGAAAAATCAGAAAAACAACTTACAGGACGGCGGAAGCGGCACACGGGTCAAGTGGAGCTAGGCAGAGCCCACTAGACACCAGGGATGAGGCGCAGGAGGATGCCTGCGGGTGGAGGAGGGCCTCGAACACGCAAACAGCAGCGTGGTCGGGGGACAGAGGCAGGAGGCAGCAGGTTGGTGCTGCGGTCGTGGGGGGCGAGCTCAGGACCTGAAACAGGTCAGAGGTCGCTCACTCGCGACACGCAGCGCCAGCCATTAAGAAGGGAGGGGGGAGGGAGGAGCAGCTGGGAGGCGGGAGGCGGGAGGGAGCGGCGAATGGGGGCGCGAGGGGGGCGCGGCCACAGGGAGGCAGCGGCAGGGATCGGAACGCTTGGGGGAGTGCACAAGGGGCAAAAAGCACAAAAACGAGCAAAATTAAAGGCAATCAAAATAGAAAAACACACAGTATGAAATACAGTAATGGCACAGTACACGATCGGGGAGACAGCAATCAGGGGGGTGCAACGGGGGCAGAAGCGCCGGCGGCGAGGCGCAGAAAAATCAGAAAAACAACTTACAGGACGGCGGAAGCGGCACACGGGTCAAGTGGAGCTAGGCAGAGCCCACTAGACACCAGGGATGAGGCGCAGGAGGATGCCTGCGGGTGGAGGAGGGCCTCGAACACGCAAAGAGCAGCGAGGTCGGGGGACAGAGGCAGGAGGCAGCAGGTTGGCGCTGCGGTCGTGGGGGGCGAGCTCAGGACCTGAAACAGGTCAAACAATCACCAACACATATCTCAAACCTCCACACACAGGCATCTCAATAAAATCCATCTGCATTCTGCTGTATGGACCTCTTGCTCTTCCAATGTGGCTCAAATTAACCACTGTCCCTTTCCCCACGTTCATTTGCTGGCAAATGACAAAAATAATGGCAAACTGCTTCAGCAACCTGACTAAACCTTGGGTTGAACCAATCGTGCTTGAACAACCGAATCATGGCATCCCTCCCAACATGTGCTTGACCATGATAATACCTAGCCATTTGAGACAACAGACTAATAGGCAAAACCAATTGACCCTCTTCTGAAACCTACAATTCATCTTATCACTGTACACATTTCATTTTGCTCCATGAACGTTTTTCCTCTCTATCAACATTATTCTGCAACATTTTCAATTCTTCCAATGTGTCAATTACTTTCAATGCAAAACGTGGACATGTATCTTCTTATTCAGGTAACAGTTCCCACTTATCTTTGAACAATATACAGTTCAATGTCCAAACCTTGCGACTTGATCTGCATATCCATTCCCATTGACACGAGATTTCAGATGTGCACTGCATTTCACCAACGCAATCTTTTCAGGCATTTGAATAGCTTAAGTCTCTCACCATTCCTTACTGGTGAACCAGAAGAGGCCATGAAACCTCTCTGTGACCACAACTGGCCAAAAGCATGGACTATTCTAAATCCATATTGGCTATCCGTATAGGTGGTAACCTTCAGCTGAGCAGAAACATGGCACGCTCTAGTAAGGGCTACCAGTTCCGCTACTTGGGAAGAATACACTCCTCAAAGTCAAGAAGCTTCCAGAATATCAGTAATCGTGCACACAGCATTTCCTGCTCTCAGTGTCCCTGTATTGTCTCTTAGATAAGAACCATCAACAAATATAATTTGGTCATTCTCTTCCAAATGAGTATCTCTAATGTCAGGTTTTGATTTTGTGCACAAGTCAGTTACTTCAAGACAATCATGCTCAATGTCTTCCAATTTTTTTATTTCAACATATTCATTTTGAAGTAAGGTTGCTGGGTTCAGCACTGTACATCTTTTCAATGACACATTTGGTGACCCTACAATACTCATTTCATATCTGGTCAATCTTGTACCTGTTAAATATTGGGTTTTTGTTTTGTAAGCAGAATTTCAATAGAGTGGGGGACCATTATAGTCAAGGGATAGCCCATCACAAGGCCCTAACACTGTGTATGGCTTTGTCCAACTGCTGCAACTGCGCGGAAACAACCTAGTAAGGCTGCTGCAACTGGGTCCAAAGTAGCTGAAAAATATGCTACTGGGCGGTTTACGCCTCCATGGACCTGCATCAAGACAGACAAAGAACATGCATCACGCTCATGACAAAACAATGTGAAAGGTTTCGTGTAGTCAGGCATACCCAGAGCTGGAGCTTTGCAGAGACTCTCTCTCAATTCAGAGAACGCTTTCATTCCAGCTTGGTCTAGCACTATGGGATCAGTAACTTCTTTGTGAGTCAGTTTCTGCAATGGTCTTGAAATGGCTGAAAAATTGGGAATCCATTGGTGACAATAGCCTACCTTCCCTAAAAATATCCTGAGATCTCTCTTTGTAGTCGGGGGATTCATCTGCAATATGGTTGTAACCCTTTCTCTGGATATCTTTCTCGACCCCTTCTAAATCTGTTGACCTAAGTATTTCACTTCTTTCTGACAGTATTGTAATTTAAGTGGGGACACTTTATGACCATTGTTTCCCAAATGGTTCAGCAAGGCAATCGTGTCATACTTGCACTTGTCCCTTGTTTTGGATGCAATCAGCAAGTCATCAATGTACTGCACCAAGGTAAATTGGGAAAGGAATTCCAACAACTCCAAATTCTTTTTCAAGATCTGATTGAATATGAAGGTGACTCTGAAAACCCTTGAGGAATTCAACATCAACATTAAACTCGGTCCAAAAATTTAAAACAAAAGAGAAATTGTCTGTCCTCATGAAGAGGCACAGAGAAGAAAGCTTGTGACAAGTCAATGACAGTGAACCACTCAGCATCACATGGAATCTGAAACATTATCACAGCTGGATTTTGCACCACGGACAACATTTTACCACAATGTCATTTACTTTTCTCAGATCCTGCACAATTCGAACTTTCCCACAGGCTTTTCAGACCCATTTTCGGTGAATTACATGGGCTGCTCAATACTTCCTTCAGAACCCCTTGTTTCACAAAGTCTGCAATTATTTGGGCGACCATCTTGTGGCATGTGGTACTGGGGAATTTGGGGAAAAACAGCATTCGGCTTTACAGTAACTTTAACTGGCTCAACTCCCTTTATCAGACCTATCTATTTTTCTGTCAGATCCCACACTTTCTCCTTAACCGTTCCCTGTAAATCAGGAAGAAGCTCCTTTACTGTGAATACTGGAAAAAATTCAATCAGAGGGTATTCCTCATTTATGGTCTCACATTCTGTCTCTGGGGCTTGGTCATCTTCATCCTCGCTATTCGTTTGAATCTCGATTCCATCATTTAAACAAGTAATCAAGCATCTTGTTTTACACAGCAAGTCTCTTCCCAGTAGGGATACAGGACTTGAATCAATGACTACGAATCTGTGCAACCCCTGGAAGTTGCCAATTTTAACCTGAACTGCTTCTGTAATCGGGTTGGTCAAATACTGATGTGCTACCCCTACAATCTGGACTGTCTTTCCTCAAAGGAGAAAATTCAGGACTTCAACTGATCTTACTATAGAGCGTGTAGCTCCTGTGTCAACCAGGAATGAAACTCTGTGACCCATGACCTTTCCCCTTCACATAGGGACCTCTCTGATCTACTTCTAAGGAAGTTGCAAGCACACATGCCTACCCATCTGAACTCTCACTCACCCAGTCATTGTTTACTCCATTCTCACTGTGTAACAGGAATTGGTGTACTGTGTTATTACTTTGGTTAAGCTTCTGACCTGTGACCTGTTGAGAAAGCATCATTTGCTGCTGTTCCAGTGGGGCTTGAGGTATTTGAATTTGCTGTCTAGGTACCATGGGGACCTGCTGTTGCATTGGCTGCCACTGTGTCATTTGCACGTATGGCATTTGCACCTGCTGCATGGGTTGAAGATTCTGCACTTGATTCATATTATTTTTAAATTTTGGATTAGGACCTCTCATTCTTGGTCCTCTCATAGAATGAATGAATTTACATCGTTAGCTTGCTGAACAACATCTTCTTGCACCAACATTGGACACTCCATTTCCAATGTCCGACAGCTCTGCAAGCGGGACAAGGCAACAATTTCTTCATCCCCTGCACATCATTCTGAACTACTACAGTACCCAAGTCTGGTCTGTGATTCACATTACCTCTGTGACCTTTACCTCTCATCTGGGGCTGAAATACCATGTTTCCCTGCTGCTGCTGTGGTAGCTGCTGTGAAAAATTACCTTCCATGCCTGTCTGAGCAGCTTTGATCTAGTTCCCCATTGCTTTCTCTTTCAGATTTTTCTGCTTAAACTCAATTTCATAACTACAGTACATTGCATACTGCAATACCTCATCAATCGGCTTTGCTTGCCAGCAAATCAAATGACTCTTAATCATCTGGCTAATTTCAGGTTTCAATCCTTCTACAAATCTGAACACAAAATGAATCATGTCTTTTGCCTCAATTGTCTCTGTACCACTGTAATGTTTAAACGCCTTTAACAATCTCTCATAATACGCACGTATCGATTCCTTTGCTTCCTGAGCTGTCCTGTCAATTCTCTGCCTATCAATGTTTTTGGGCGAAATTCTCGCTTTCAAAAATTCAATTACCTTATAGTAATATTTCATTACCGCGGGAGATGGTGCACCTGTAATTTTATCTCTCTCTGGTTCTCATGTCGGCCAATATATACTCCTCTTACACTCTATCCACAGATCACCTGGGGCCACTATCTCTAATAAAGTGTTCAATTCCTCCCACAGGCACTTTGCAAGTTTTACAAACCTGTCTGTCTGCTAGTACCATTCTACTAGCTTCTCTCTCAATTTTGGATGTTCATTTGTTAATGATAGAATATCACTTCTGCTCCAAGGGACGTGAACAAAATTCCCTCCTGGAATCTCTCTCATTGGGAAGATTTTCACTGGATCTTGGTCTTGCTGCACATTTGCAGTCAGTTCCACAGAATCCGTTTTTCTCTTGCGTTTTTTCTTTACCCATCTGCCTTCCCACTTGTCTAATGCTCACTAAGTCTGGGCACTTTGAAGCAATTCCCTAAGGTGCGGCTTCATTCCGGCAGATCTCATGTGTTCAAAATCTTTAGTCTCAAAATCTAATCTCTAACTCCTTTTCAAATGCTTCGTTTTATCTATTTCTATGCCATACTTCTCTGCCAGGTCTGCTAGCTTCTGATGCACGTTGCTCACTTCCCTTGTAATCTGTGGGCACAGATATCTGAACTCTGCTTCTCTGTAGGATTCTAACCTGTTCACACCCATAGTTCCCTCAATGAGCTCATCCTCTTCCATGCTTAGCCTAGTGTTGTTCAAATACTCTTCTCCCTTAGGAGCACTCTGTGGGGTATTCAGCTTGTCTAACCATCCAGTTAACTGCTGAGCAGTCAAACCTTGCAACAAGATGTCCCTGGCTTGGACAGGTGACACCTGCTGTGCAACTGCATTTGCGGTCTGCGGTGTCCGTAATTTTAAGCTCTGACTAATGTTTGACCCTACCATAGTATCTGGAGGTACTCCGAATGGACTAAGGTCTAACAGCAATCTTGATCTGCCAAAAGTCTGTCCTGCAGGAAAAACTACTCATGTGTTTTTGTTATGTCCTCACTCCCATTGCATTCTGTGTTATGACACCCTGTTCACATACACTGGGTTTCTTCTGTGCAAATAAGGGTACAGATGGACCAACAGTAACAGGTGGAGATATAGCATCTGGGGTTGGTCTGGTACTTATGTTCTGTAGGAGAGTAACCCCCATGTTTTGATTCATCATTGAAGACAAATCTGACTGTGTCCCTGTTACTGGAGTGAATTTCGGCATGACTTGAGGCTGCACTTGGGGCAGTAAAAGTGGAGTTGGTTCTGTCTGATCGGTCTTGGGAAAACCTGTTCCGTAGGCACCACTAAGTTTGTAGTTGTTTCCATAATGGGTATATCAGGGTAAATTCTCTGGACCTGTGGCGGTTGCACCTGATTTTGTACCACTGGAGTAGTAGGTGCATTAAGACTACTCTGCATCAGACTCTGTGTCAGGCTAGTATCATCCTGTATCGGACTCACTGTCCCATTAACCTGTGTCAGAGCTGAATGATCAGCACTGGTGTTCGGACCACTCTCATGTGCTGCATATGGTGGTGGATGATTTCTCAGTAGCTGTGTAAGAAACTCATCATCGTCTGTCTCTTCCTCCACTGTTGAGGATTTTCTAGCCTCCCTACTCTCGGAAGGGCTTCTGTTAGTCTTTCCAGTAGCTTTCCTTCCTTCTTTCTCAGTCTGTTGTGTAATTGCTGGAAACAACCCAATTCCGTGCAAAATCTTGTTTCTCCAAACTCTCTGAGCACTGTCCCACCTAGCCTCTGTTAAAGTCTTTTCTGCCTTTCTCATTCTCCTCTCGAATTTCAGTTGCTGTTGCTGTCTGGCTACTAGCTCCCAGATCGCTAATGCCTCAAACTGTGCTGGTCTCGGAAGGGGCTTCGATTCATATAGCACCATCCTTAAATGCTGATAAATCCGCAAAGTGAACCATCCATTTGTAGCAAATGCTAAGTTTCCATCTTTCTCTGTCACTTTGCACCATTGCTTTAGCCAAAGACATGG
This sequence comes from Pleurodeles waltl, assembly GCF_031143425.1. Classification (NCBI taxonomy): domain Eukaryota; kingdom Metazoa; phylum Chordata; class Amphibia; order Caudata; family Salamandridae; genus Pleurodeles; species Pleurodeles waltl. Next base: position 417,333,164 of record NC_090449.1, read on the forward strand.
CACGACACCCTTCTCTTCCATTACAATGTAAGCTGGTGTACCTTCTGGTGGTGTAGCCTTGCCTATACTCGTAATGTACGTATCTTCCCTTAAAGCACTCCTTAAAGCTTTGAAAAATTACATCTTTTTGACCTTTGTTATTCAAAATTAAATCAGGAAGTGACTTTTAAGCCCAGAATTTTCTTCACCCACCTTCTCAACCAATTTCACCTCACGGACAGCTGCCAATCGGTGCGCAATCCTTCTCAATAAGCAACCTATGCCAGCGCGGCTCCAATGACATCGCACTTACACTTATTGCGGCTGACTAAGTCTCGCGACTTGTCCTCCCAAACTTCAATTCTCACAAAATTAATGCAAAAATTGCAAGCACTAACCCAAAATCAAAAAACAAATCTGCTGGTTTACTACAGGAAAGGTAACACAATCACTTCAGAAACTTTACGGATTTTTCACTGACGGCTCTTCCCGCACTTATAGCAACTCCTTCTTTCTCAGCTTCTCTGATTCGCAAGCAAAATTCGACCCGCAAATTTTACTGTCAACTGATCAGTGGGTCTGTCCTGGTGCACACAGGGCTCGCCAGATCTCAGTCGAAATTCTCTTTCACTCACTTTGACTCACACTCTGACTTGTCGACCATGCCCGATCGACCTATTAAACCAGACAAATTACAACATAAATCCAAGTGTCTTATACACTTTTCAACATACTCCAGAGTCTTAGACAACGCAGGGTTCATACATCAACAACCATGTGGACATCTTTTGAGCACAAAGCGCCACACACATGTGAAGTTCAACAACTTCCCTACTTTCACACTGTGGAGTATGCATACTCCTTCTACAACTTCATTTGCAAACTCCCTAAACCATCACAAACATCACAATTCACCTGCGATTTGCATAAGCTGTGCAAGCGCAAGACCTACTCCATTCACACTATCACTAGAACGCAGAGAACACCCTCAAACAATCATTGGCAGGCTCCAAGATTCTGGGAAAGTCATTTCAGTACTTAAGGGAACATTTTCTCTCCAATTTGTATCATTGAAAAAATAAATCCAAAACCTATACCGGGCATCTATGATGGGCTCTTAAGGAGACAAACCATCAGTCTGCTACCACGTCTGTTAGCGTGTCAGACTTTAATAAGTAAACTTACAAGGGGACACGAATAGGTCGATGAACCTTTTGACTCACATTTAAGATGTTCCCACCATAGATCCAGTACATGCACATCATTAATCAATAACCAATCAATAACCTCAATAATCAATGATAATCAATAGCATTAGTAATCAATTGGAGTCAGTAATTATCGCACACCATGACCCTTCAGTCATGAATAACCACAGCTCATAGTAAAAGGTAGAATATTTATTTCCCTATATTAACAACCCTAAAGTCAAGTAAAATAATCTCAAAATCAAATGATAAACATACAGAAACATCACTGGCTGTCTAAATCTGCGAAAGAAATCTAATCTAATCAAAGCTTGAACAATTACACATTCTAAGGTTACAGTGCAAATTAATAACAAGGACAATTGCGCAAACAATATTACATACATTTAGATTCAGCAAAGGAAAGACATTGATTATTACCCCCTTTAGCAGACTTTCATTAGTGAGGATCCTTATCTAACACCAGATTAGCATTAGCATGTTGGGCTTTATGCAAAACAATTTAGTCAACACAAATTTAGAAAACATCTAACTATGGCTCTATCAAATAGTGCGGTTGGTACCTAGAAAGAAAAGCAAATCGGCATCATAACAAACACATGGGTAAAGTATACCTCTCCTCAATTGGATTGGCAACCTAAGATAGTCTTCGTCATTAGGACATCAGTTCGGGCAGCAAGGCATCAGGATTCAGCATCAAAGTTTAAAAAAGTGTTAAGCACGTCTCTAGGCACTCAGTAAAGTAATGGCCTTCCCGCAAGAAGAAAATGGGCAAATATGCAATTTCAACTTCTTCCCAGTACAGTCCGACTAAGTTAGATTTCCTAAAACTACTTCCCAAGTCCCTATTGGTCAAGCGATCGCATGTTCACACTTATTCCAATCAAACTAACACTTCAAATCTATCATTTCTACTAGTACACAGTTCACATGTCGCCTATTGGCTTCTTTTGTAATGTCTTCATTGTCCGGCTCATCAGGTAACCATATTGTTGCAGCTTATACTCCAGTCAGTGTCTCCATTGTTCTCCTCCTGAGAAAGTCAGTCTTACACACATTACACTTATGTTTGATACATTTAGCAAGAATAGCGTCTTCTAGCAAGCGGTTCCCATAAGAAAGACTTTTAGCTACAAGCACATTAAGTCAGCACAGTGGAAAATTACAATTTAATACTATAAGCAGACATTTTATAAATCGGTTCAGAAATACAGCTTGACATGAGGCCATGCAACTAGGACAAGACCTCCGCTAAGTTAAGGCCAACGATTAATAAATCTAAGAGATAATGCATAACCCTTAATATGATGTACGGCTACATTAATCAAACATAATCTTCATATTTCATATTAATAAGCCATTAATAAGTACACTTCATGAACATTGGCAGCCACTCATGTGGACACATTTTCAAATGCGTGCATTATTTTTCTATATAGTATTACATTTTCTACGCAAATCCATTACTCACAATACATGAATATTCATTAATATTTTTATTAAAACACCTGCTCTAGCACACGCATAGTAGGTAATTGCAGTTCTAGTCCTGACCTCTTGCCATACCTCCATAAAAAGTTGTTGTCCAGAGATTTTCATTTTTGATTTGTGTTTTCGTAGCATTAGAGAAGTAATTGAGCTTGGGTAGACATTGCTAATCCGGGCCGATTTTTTCTGGACAAGATTTTAAAAAATGGCAAATGTGCTAGAGTGATGATGAAATATTTGGATTTAGGGGTGAAGTAGTCTTATAGAGACAGAAAATAACTCCTCAGAGCAACCCTTCCACCATTTCCCAAAAGGGCGATTCTATAATGATGTGCTTCAGCCATCATAATGGTAATTTATTTTAATACTTGACAGAAATGGGGTCTGTGGTTGGCAGTCAGTTTGCACTCTGTCCAAGCAGGAGGCAGGGACCCTCATTCTAGTCAGGGTAAGGGAGTTACACTCCTAAGACAACCTGCGCTGCACGGGAGAGTGTGCATCGGAAAAGTCAGCGATGCGTCAATTTCTTACTTGCAAATGAGGCCATGCCTCATGCGTCGTTTTTGTCTCCTGCAAGAGAGCAATGCGTTGATTTCCAGACTGGACACCTCAGATCCCCACAGGTTCACAATGATTTTGATGCACAGTGATGATGCGTAAGAAATTCAGCTGCATGGTGTTGGAAAACCACGCTGTGTGGGGTTTGCGTCACTTTCAGCAGCCGCAAGCGGGCTTTGCATAATTTTTCCATCCGCAATCCAGGTGATGCGTCAATTTCCAAGCCGCGATGCAGGTGGTGCATTGATTACAACCGTGTTGCAGGTGGTGTGTTGAAATTTTCCCAGCATGGCTTGCTGTGCATGGATTTCAGTACTTGTTCTACCAGCTTCACCTTTCAAGTGCCCAAGGACTGGATAGGGCACCACGTGGCAGGGCAGGAGTCTCAGCAGAGAGTCCAGTTGCTGGCAGAAGAAGTCTTTGATGGCCCTAAGACTTCAAAACAGACAGCAAGCTCAGTCCAAGCCCTTGAAGATTCTTCACAAGCAGGAATATACCACAAAGTACAGCCTTGGTTACCTTCCCCAGGCAGAAGCACAACTGCAGGATAGCCAAACAAAGCACAGTCACAGGGAGGGGCAGTACTTCTCCTCTGCTCTTTTGCTCTTTGTAGGAGGCTGGACTGGCTTGTAGTGAGTACCAAGGGGTACTTGCACCTTGCACCAGGCCCAGTTATCCCTTATTAGTGTATAGGGTGTCTAGCAGCTTAGGCTGATAGATAATGGTAGCTTAGCAGAGCAGCTTAGGCTGAACTAGGAGACGTGTGAAGCTACTACAGTACCACTTAGTGTCATATGCACAATATCATAAGAAAACACAATACACAGTTATACTAAAAATAAAGGTACTTTATTTTTATGACAATATGCCAAAGTATCTTAGAGTGTACCCTCCGTGAGAGGATAGGAAATATACACAAGATATATATACACAATAGCAAAAATATGCAGTATAGTCTTAGAAAACAGTGCAAACAATGTATAGTTACAATAGGATGCAATGGGGAAACATAGGGATAGGGGCAACACAAACCATATACTCCAGAAGTGGAATGCGAACCACGAATGGACCCCAAACCTATGTGACCTTGTAGAGGGTCGCTGGGACTATTAGAAAATAGTGAGAGTTAGCAAAATAACCCTCCCCAAGACCCTGAAAAGTGAGTGCAAAGTGCACTAAAGTTCCCCTAAGGACAAAATAGTCGTGTTAGAGGGAGAATGCAAGGAAAACACAAATCAGCAATGCAACAACGATGGATTCCTGACTGAGGGTACCTGTGGAACAAGGGGACCAAGTCCAAAAGTCACAAGCAGCTCGGAGATGGGCAGATGCCCAAGAAATGCCAGCGGTTGGTGCAAAGAAGCTCTTACTAGGCTGAAGAACTGTGAATACTGCAGGAACGACAAGGGCTAGAGACTTCCCCTTTGGAGGATGGATTCCCCACGCCTTGGAGAGTCGTGCAGAAGTGTTTTCCCGCCGGATGGACGCCAATAAGCCTTGCTACACGCAAATCGTGCGTTTGGCGTTTTTGGACGCTGCTGGGGCCCAGGAGGGACCAGAAGGTCGCAAATTGGACCTGCAGAGAGAGGGGACGTCGAGCAAGACAAAGAGCCCTCACTGAAGCAGGTAGCACCCGGAGAAGTGCCAGAAACAGGCACTACGAGGATGCGTGAAACGGTGCTCGCCGAAGTTGCACAAAGGAGTCCCACGTAGCCGGAGACCAACTTAGAAAGTCGTGCAATGCAGGTTAGAGTGCCGTGGACCCAGGCTTGGCTGTGCACACAGGATTTCCGCCGGAAGTGCACAGGGGCCGGAGAAGCTTGCAAAGTCGCGGTTCCCAGCAATGCAGCCCAGCGAGGTGAGGCAAGGACTTACCTCCACCAAACTTGGGCTGAAGAGTCACTGGACTGTGGGAGTCACTTGGACGGTGTCGCTGGATTCGAGGGACCTCGCTCGTCGTGCTGAGAGGAGACCCAAGGGACCGGTAATGCAGCTTTTTGGTGCCTGCGGTTGCAAGGGGAAGATTCCGTCGACCCACGGGAGATTTCTTCGGAGCTTCTGGTGCAGAGAGGAGGCAGACTACCCCCACAGCATGCACAAGCAGGAAAACAGTCGAGAAGGCGGCAGGATCAGCGTTACAGAGTTGCAGTAGTCGTCTTTGCTACTATGTTGCAGGTTTGCAGGCTTCCAGCGCGGTCAGCGGTCGATTCCTTATCAGAAGGTGAAGAGGGAGATGCAGAGGAACTCGGCTGAGCTCATGCATTCGTTATCTAAAGTTTCCCCAGAGACAGAGACCCTAAATAGCCAGAAAAGAGGGTTTGGCTACCTAGGAGAGAGGAAAGGCTACTAACACCTGAAGGAGCCTATCAGCAGGAGTCTCTGACGTCACCTGGTGGCACTGGCCACTCAGAGCAGTCCAGTGTGCCAGCAGCACCTCTGTTTCCAAGATGGCAGAGGTCTGGAGCACACTGGAGGAGCTCTGGACACCTCCCAGGGGAGGTGCAGGTCAGGGGAGTGGTCACTCCCCTTTCCTTTGTCCAGTTTTGCGCCAGAGCAGGGGCTAAGGGGTCCCTGAACCGGTGTAGACTGGCTTATGCAGAATTGGGCACATCTGTGCCCAACAAAGCATTTCCAGAGGCTGGGGGAGGCTACTCCTCCCCTGCCTTCACACCATTTTCCAAAGGGAGAGGGTGTCACACCCTCTCTCAGAGGAAGTTCTTTGTTCTGCCATCCTGGGCCAGGCCTGGCTGGACCCCAGGAGGGCAGCTGCCTGTCTGAGGGGTTGGCAGCAGCAGCAGCTGCAGTGAAACCCCAGGAAGGGCAGTTTGGCAGTACCAGGGTCTGTGCTACAGACCACTGGGATCATGGGATTGTGCCAACTATGCCAGGATGGCATAGAGGGGGCAATTCCATGATCATAGACATGTTACATGGCCATATTCGGAGTTACCATGGTGAAGCTACATATAGGTAGTGACCTATATGTAGTGCACGCGTGTAATGGTGTCCCCGCACTCACAAAGTTCAGTGAATTGGCTCTGAACAATGTGGGGGCACCTTGGCTAGTGCCAGGGTGCCCTCACACTAAGTAACTTTGCACCTAACCTTTACCAGGTAAAGGTTAGACATATAGGTGACTTATAAGTTACTTAAGTGCAGTGTAAAATGGCTGTGAAATAACGTGGACGTTATTTCACTCAGGCTGCAGTGGCAGGCCTGTGTAAGAATTGTCAGAGCTCCCTATGGGTGGCAAAAGAAATGCTGCAGCCCATAGGGATCTCCTGGAACCCCAATACCCTGGGTACCTCAGTACCATATACTAGGGAATTATAAGGGTGTTCCAGTAAGCCAATGTAAATTGGAAAAAATGGTCACTAGCCTGTCAGTGACAATTTGGAAGTAATGAGAGAGCATAACCACTGAGGTTCTGGTTAGCAGAGCCTCAGTGAGACAGTTAGGCACCACACAGGGAACATATACATGCACACCTATGAGCACTGGGGCCCTGTGTGACAGGGTCCCAGTGACACATACATATAGGCCACAAACCTATGAGCACTGGGGTCCTGACCAGCAGGATCCCAGTGACACATAACAACCATACTGAAAACCTAGTGTTTTCACTATGAGCACTGAGGCCTGGCTATCAGGATCCCAGTGAGACAGTGAAAACAGTGACAAACGTCCTGACATACACTCACAAACAGGCCAAAAGTGGGGGTAACAAGGCTAGAAAGAGGCTACCTTCTCACACAACCCCCCCCCAAACGAAGGACAATAAGGCTAACCTTGGCCAGTTGAGACTTTATTGTCTAAGTGGTGATAAGTAGAGAGTAGCTCTGCAATAGACTGGTTACTCCCTTTATCATCCACTATATGGTTACTTCCCTGTGGGGATGTAAACCACCCTGTTTGAAGTTTTTTAGCTAACCAACAATGTTAAGATGTATTTTCAGAGTTTCTATCAGTAAGTTTTAGTTTAGAGCAGTGGGAATTATCCACTGAACCTATTTGTAATGATGGGAATGCCAGACAGGGATGCTGTCTCAGTAAAGCCATAGCTGGGCAAAAACTTTGTCCATTTGGCTGGAAGAGAGAACAGGGATGCTGTTTCTCTTGAGTTGGAGCAGGGCAGGGATGCTGTCCTATGAGCTCCACACTAGGGCAGGGATGCTGTCCTAAGTGTTGTGAGGTAGTGCAGGGTTTATGCACTAAAGTTTCTCTGGGAGGGTTGGAGGGATGCTCCATGTTAACTAAAATGGTGCTCTTTTTCTCACCAATGTTAGTTATCCCACAGAGAGGTACTTCCACCTCAGGGAGTTCAGCTTTGCCAGCTGATGATTCCCTTGGAACAGGTGCCACCCCAGGAGAGGTTTCTCCCACCACAGGAATGGTATCCTGAATGGTAGGGTGGTTAGGGGATACTGTGATACCCTTTTTACCTGTTGATGGAGAGGGATCCTGAGTTTTCAGGCCTTCTCTCCTTTGCTTTTTCATTTCACTTGAAATGAGAGGGAACAATTCCTCAGGGATGCCCAGCATGGCTGCATGGGCATAAAACTCTACATCAGCCCAACCTGAGGCCTCTAGGTCATTACCTAAGAGACAGTCTACAGGTAAGCTAGGTGATACCACCACCTGCTTAGGGCCAGTAACTCCACCCCAACTAAACTGAATTATAGCTAAGGGAAGAAACTTAGTGGAGTTATGGACATCAATAATCTTATACTGTTGTCCAATGATGTGTTGTTCAGGAGGCACTAGATTATGAGTCACCAAAGTGAAACTGGCACCTGTGTCCCTGTAGGCCAAGGCCTCAACACCATTTATTGAAACTGTCTGCCTGTACTTATCCATTGTAAGGGGACAAGCAGCCAGTGTGGCAAGGCCAATGCCACCAGGTGTGACAGAAACTGTCTTGGGACTGATTACATCAGTTTCCACTATGGACCCATAAGTGAACCCAACTACACCCTTTGCTTGACTGTTGCCAGCAGTCCCACCACTAGTACCACTACTGCTAGGGGCACTAGAGCTTGATGTATTAGTGGTGGTAGGCTCAGGGGGTTTACCTTGACAGGACTTATCCCCTGGCCTATGGCCTCTGTTTTTACACACAAAGCACCAAGGCTTTTTAATGTGTGCAGGTTGGGAAGAAGAGGAAGAATTTGTTTTATCCCCACCCTCTGAAGAGTGTTTAAGATTTGAAGTGGGATCTTTGGTTTTACCCTTATCCCCATGCTTATCTTGAGATTTTTCACCATCTTTCTTCTTATTGCCATCTTTGTCACCCCCTGTATGAACTTTTCTGTTCACCCTTGTTCTGACCCATTTGTCTGCCTTCTTTCCCAATTCTTGGGGAGAGGTCAGATCAGAGTCTACCAGGTACTGGTGCAACAAATCAGACACACAATTATTAAGTATATGCTCTCTCAGGATTGTGTTATACAGGCTTTCATAATCAGTAACTTTACTGCCATGTAACCACCCCTCCAAGGCCTTCACTGAATGGCCAATGAAATCAACCCAGTCTTGTGAAGACTCCTTTTTGGTCTCTCTGAACTTTATCCTGTATTGTTCAGTGGTTAAGCCATAACCATCCAGGAGTGCATTCTTAAGAACTGTAAAATTATTGGCATCATTTTCTTTCACAGTAAGGAGTCTATCCCTACCCTTTCCACTAAATGATAGCCATAGGATAGCAGCCCACTGTCTTTGAGGGACATCCTGTACAACACAGGCCCTCTCAAGTGCAGCAAACCACTTGTTAATGTCATCCCCCTCCTTATAAGGGGGAACTATCTTGTGCAGATTCCTGGAATCATGCTCTTTTGCAGGATGACTATGGGGAATACTGCTGCTGCCACCATGGGTATCTAAACCCAACTTCTGTCTTTCCCTCTCTATTTCTAAAGACTGTCTATCCAAATCCAGCTGTTGCTTCTTGAGCTTCAGTCTGGTTTGTTCCACTCTCAATCTATTGAGCTCCCTTTCTAACAATCTGTCATCAGGGTGGGACATTTCTAGATACAGAGGTATGATGGGAATGAACTGAAGGAGACCTGTCCCTTACAGAGGGCACCCTAACAGCTTGGCTACCAGTATAATGTGAGAGCACATCATCAGTATGATGTGATTCAACCTCTGTACCAACTATGCTAGACTGTCTAGTAATGGGCAGGCTGAGAAGTTTCTTTCCTGAACCTTTTCCTGGGGGAGTCCCTGGATCAGATTGAGAACCATTAGCTACTTTTTCTACAGATTGGGCACTTATGGCCTTATCCTGTACTCTAAGCATATTAATTAACAGTTCTAAAGAAGGATTCTTCCCTACACTCAAACCTCTCTCTATGCAGAGACTCCTTGCTCCTTTCCAGCTAAGGTGATCATATGCAAGTTTGGACAGTTCAACTTTTTGGCCTGTGCCAGACATTTTTTAGAGAGAGTTAAAGTGATAGACAAAGAGAAAAAAGTTTTCAGAACTTTTTGGAAAGACAGAAAAACCTTTTAAAACTTTTAAGAACTTTTTGAAAGTTTAGAAGTACTTTTCAGCACTTAGAAAAGAGTGAAAAGAGGAAATGCAAAACTTTTTGGCTATGTGTATATACACTGACCTTGTTTTGTATATTTTTCTCTTATGAAAAGTACAATGACAAGAGTGGTAAGTAGTCTCAAAGCACTTATCCCACCGCTGCACAACCAATGTAGGAGGCTGGACTGGCTTGTAGTGAGTACCAAGGGGTACTTGCACCTTGCACCAGGCCCAGTTATCCCTTATTAGTGTATAGGGTGTCTAGCAGCTTAGGCTGATAGATAATGGTAGCTTAGCAGAGCAGCTTAGGCTGAACTAGGAGACGTGTGAAGCTACTACAGTACCACTTAGTGTCATATGCACAATATCATAAGAAAACACAATACACAGTTATACTAAAAATAAAGGTACTTTATTTTTATGACAATATGCCAAAGTATCTTAGAGTGTACCCTCCGTGAGAGGATAGGAAATATACACAAGATATATATACACAATAGCAAAAATATGCAGTATAGTCTTAGAAAACAGTGCAAACAATGTATAGTTACAATAGGATGCAATGGGGAAACATAGGGATAGGGGCAACACAAACCATATACTCCAGAAGTGGAATGCGAACCACGAATGGACCCCAAACCTATGTGACCTTGTAGAGGGTCGCTGGGACTATTAGAAAATAGTGAGAGTTAGCAAAATAACCCTCCCCAAGACCCTGAAAAGTGAGTGCAAAGTGCACTAAAGTTCCCCTAAGGACAAAATAGTCGTGTTAGAGGGAGAATGCAAGGAAAACACAAATCAGCAATGCAACAACGATGGATTCCTGACTGAGGGTACCTGTGGAACAAGGGGACCAAGTCCAAAAGTCACAAGCAGCTCGGAGATGGGCAGATGCCCAAGAAATGCCAGCGGTTGGTGCAAAGAAGCTCTTACTAGGCTGAAGAACTGTGAATACTGCAGGAACGACAAGGGCTAGAGACTTCCCCTTTGGAGGATGGATCCCCCACGCCTTGGAGAGTCGTGCAGAAGTGTTTTCCCGCCGGATGGACGCCAACAAGCCTTGCTACACGCAAATCGTGCGTTTGGCGTTTTTGGACGCTGCTGGGGCCCAGGAGGGACCAGAAGGTGGCAAATTGGACCTGCAGAGAGAGGGGACGTCGAGCAAGACAAAGAGCCCTCACTAAAGCAGGTAGCACCCGGAGAAGTGCCAGAAACAGGCACTACGAGGATGCGTGAAACGGTGCTCGCCGAAGTTGCACAAAGGAGTCCCACGTCGCCGGAGACCAACTTAGAAAGTCGTGCAATGCAGGTTAGAGTGCCGTGGACCCAGGCTTGGCTGTGCACACAGGATTTCCGCCGGAAGTGCACAGGGGCCGGAGAAGCTTGCAAAGTCGCGGTTCCCAGCAATGCAGCCCAGCGAGGTGAGGCAAGGACTTACCTCCACCAAACTTGGGCTGAAGAGTCACTGGACTGTGGGAGTCACTTGGACGGTGTCGCTGGATTCGAGGGACCTCGCTCGTCGTGCTGAGAGGAGACCCAAGGGACCGGTAATGCAGCTTTTTGGTGCCTGCGGTTGCAGGGGGAAGATTCCGTCGACCCACGGGAGATTTCTTCGGAGCTTCTGGTGCAGAGAGGAGGCAGACTACCCCCACAGCATGCACAAGCAGGAAAACAGTCGAGAAGGCGGCAGGATCAGCGTTACAGAGTTGCAGTAGTCGTCTTTGCTACTATGTTGCAGGTTTGCAGGCTTCCAGCGCGGTCAGCGGTCGATTCCTTATCAGAAGGTGAAGAGGGAGATGCAGAGGAACTCGGCTGAGCTCATGCATTCGTTATCTAAAGTTTCCCCAGAGACAGAGACCCTAAATAGCCAGAAAAGAGGGTTTGGCTACCTAGGAGAGAGGAAAGGCTACTAACACCTGAAGGAGCCTATCAGCAGGAGTCTCTGACGTCACCTGGTGGCACTGGCCACTCAGAGCAGTCCAGTGTGCCAGCAGCACCTCTGTTTCCAAGATGGCAGAGGTCTGGAGCACACTGGAGGAGCTCTGGACACCTCCCAGGGGAGGTGCAGGTCAGGGGAGTGGTCACTCCCCTTTCCTTTGTCCAGTTTCGCGCCAGAGCAGGGGCTAAGGGGTCCCTGAACCGGTGTAGACTGGCTTATGCAGAATTGGGCACATCTGTGCCCAACAAAGCATTTCCAGAGGCTGGGGGAGGCTACTCCTCCCCTGCCTTCACACCATTTTCCAAAGGGAGAGGGTGTCACACCCTCTCTCAGAGGAAGTTCTTTGTTCTGCCATCCTGGGCCAGGCCTGGCTGGACCCCAGGAGGGCAGCTGCCTGTCTGAGGGGTTGGCAGCAGCAGCAGCTGCAGTGAAACCCCAGGAAGGGCAGTTTGGCAGTACCAGGGTCTGTGCTACAGACCACTGGGATCATGGGATTGTGCCAACTATGCCAGGATGGCATAGAGGGGGCAATTCCATGATCATAGACATGTTACATGGCCATATTCGGAGTTACCATGGTGAAGCTACATATAGGTAGTGACCTATATGTAGTGCACGCGTGTAATGGTGTCCCCGCACTCACAAAGTTCAGTGAATTGGCTCTGAACAATGTGGGGGCACCTTGGCTAGTGCCAGGGTGCCCTCACACTAAGTAACTTTGCACCTAACCTTTACCAGGTAAAGGTTAGACATATAGGTGACTTATAAGTTACTTAAGTGCAGTGTAAAATGGCTGTGAAATAACGTGGACGTTATTTCACTCAGGCTGCAGTGGCAGGCCTGTGTAAGAATTGTCAGAGCTCCCTATGGGTGGCAAAAGAAATGCTGCAGCCCATAGGGATCTCCTGGAACCCCAATACCCTGGGTACCTCAGTACCATATACTAGGGAATTATAAGGGTGTTCCAGTAAGCCAATGTAAATTGGAAAAAATGGTCACTAGCCTGTCAGTGACAATTTGGAAGTAATGAGAGAGCATAACCACTGAGGTTCTGGTTAGCAGAGCCTCAGTGAGACAGTTAGGCACCACACAGGGAACATATACATGCACACCTATGAGCACTGGGGCCCTGTGTGACAGGGTCCCAGTGACACATACATATAGGCCACAAACCTATGAGCACTGGGGTCCTGACCAGCAGGATCCCAGTGACACATAACAACCATACTGAAAACCTAGTGTTTTCACTATGAGCACTGAGGCCTGGCTATCAGGATCCCAGTGAGACAGTGAAAACAGTGACAAACATCCTGACATACACTCACAAACATGCCAAAAGTGGGGGTAACAAGGCTAGAAAGAGGCTACCTTCTCACACTCTTCTCCTTGGCAGAGGTTCCTCTTGGTTCCGGAAGTAAATCTAAAAATCTGGGGTTTTGGGTCCACTACTTATACCCCTTCTTGCCTTTAAAGTAGGCAGACTTCAAAGGAAAGTCTCTGTTGATTACAAGATCCTGCCTTGCCCAGGTCTGGCCACAGACACAAACCAGGGAGTTGGAGACTGCATTGTGTGAGGGCAGGCACAGCCCATTCAGGTGTAAGTGACCACTCCTCCCTCCACTCTAGCTCAGGTGGCTCATCAGGATATACAGGCTACACCCCATCTCCCTTTGTGTCACTGTCTAGAGGGGACTCACAAACAGCCCAACTGCCAGTCTGACCCAGACAGGGAATATACAAGAAGGCAGAGTCACAGAATGGTTTAAGCAAGAAAATGCCCACTTTCTAAAAGTGGCATTTTCAAACATTTTTAAACAGAGAATTTAAAAACCAACTTCACTAAAACATGTATTTTAAAATTGTGAGTTCAGAGACCCCAAACTCCACATGTCTATCTGCTTTCAAAGGGAAACTGCACTTTAAGGATACTTAAAGGCAGCCCCCATGTTAACCTATGAGAGAGATAGGCCTTGCAACAGTGAATATAGAATTTAGCAGTATTTCACTGTGAGGACATGTAAAACACATCAGTACATATCCCACCTTTAACATACACTGACCGTGCCCATGGGGCTGCCTAGGTCCTACCTTATGGGTGTCTTACATGTATAAAAAGGGAAGGTTTGGGCCTGGCAAGTGGGTACACTTACCAGGTAATTTTGGCAGGTTAAAACTCACACACAGACACTGCAGTGGCAGGTCTGAGCCATGTTTACAGGGCTATTCATGTGGGTGGCACAATGAGTGCTGCAGGCACACTAGTAGCATTTGATTTACAGGCCCTAGGTACCTCTAGTGCACTTTACTAGTAAATCAAATATGCCAATCATGGAAAAGCCAATTACAAATACAATTTACACAGGGAGCACTTGCACTTTAGCACTGGTCAGCAGTGGTACAGTATACAGAGTACCAAAAACAGTAAAAACAGAGCCCAGCACACAGTCAAAACATGGGAAGCAGAGGCAAAGAAGACAAGAGAGACCATGCCAAGGGTGACAGGTCTAACAATGCTGTTTTTGTTTCAGGTTTGCCGTTCTTTCAAATTTGTAAACTAAAGCAAAACAGGTGGTAGCAGAGGATGTTCACCTTCTGACAGAGTGTTGCTAACTACAAAATCTGAGGACTCTTTCAGCAAAGAAAAATGTGTCATATGCCAAACTAATCCAAAATAAAAGCTACCATCAACTGCGGGTGGATAGAAGAGAGTCCAAGATGCTGCAGAAATACAGCAAGACGAAGTTCACAAAAGATTGAAACTGATGGGTGAAGAGGATCAAATATTTTATCATTGTAACAAGTGCTACAAGTCATATACAATAGAAAAAAGCCAGGAAAAAAATAGTCAGAAAATAGCAGAAACCAGTGAATCACAAGACTCCGATTCTTCAGAGAAAGCGATGACAACCAAACCTAATGTCAATCCATTTAGAAGATCAATGGGTACCCCTTGTCCACCTCCACAACTGATCAGATAGCAGAGGATCTTAAATCTGTTATCTGTGATTTTGCCAGAACAAGAGCCAAAGGGATTAACGAAAGAACAAAGTACAGAGTATGTGAGTCTCAAAGGGCAAACATCTTTTTATCTGCAGCTAGTTTCTTCCAAGATGAAGTTTTCAGTTGAGTAGCTGATCTAAACAGCAAGAGCTGAATGTATTTGCAGCTGACTCGTATGCCCATCCGAACTGCATGCTTGCATACATTCGAAAATATGAATGTACGGAAACGTAACCACCAGCCTCCACTTACGTTTGCACTCTTTGAAAAAGCAAATTAGGTTTTAAAGCCACTCTTGGGTGCTGGCTATGGCTTCCCACTCAGTGAGATCAGAGAAATAATGGTCAACGTTGATGAAACTTTATTGATCCATAATAATGAAATTAAGATTTTTCTGGTAATAATGTACAATGACAGAATTTGTTCTTTTGTCGGTCTAACAAAAAGAATGAGCCACAAATGGTGTTCCCAGCTGTTTTGGCTCCTGAAGTTCTTGTTGCCAAAACAGGATCACAGGATGCAGTAAAATCGGCAGAAACCATATTAAGAAACGTCCTGAAAGATTTAGATGTTGGACTTAATGACAACTTTTGTGATGCCCAAGAGCTCTATAAATCATGGGAGTCAGCTAGAATGCCTGATGTTGTCTGAACATGTTTTACATCATTGTTTTATATCAGCAAAGCAAAACTGTTATAAACTAAATTTCTTGAGTTTGGAACAGAAGCACACCATTGATGGTGGCTTTGAAGATATAAGCAAAGCAGTGGAGACAATCCCATGAACCATCAGGCTTATGCAAATATACTGCCTTTTCCAAATCATGTTTTATTAATTATATCATGGCAAAAAGAAAGCTCTGCCACACATTATGACTGCCACCTCAGTCTATGACAAGTGCAAAAGTAGACAGTGAATCACTTCAATTAACAGAATTGGTGTATCAACAAGTTATAATGACATAGGGGGTGATTCTTACTTTGGCGGGCGGCGGAGGCCGCCCGCCAAAGTACCCCCGCCAGAACACCGCACCGCAGTCATAAGACCGCTGCGGCGATTCTGGGTTTTCCACTGGGCTGGCGGGCGACCGCCAAAAGGCCGCCCGCCAGCCCAGTGGAAAACAACCTTCGAGGACGCCGGCTCCGAATGGAGCCGGCGGAGTGGGAAGGTGCGACGGGTGCAGTTGCACCCGTCGCGAATTTCAGTGTCTGCTGAGCAGACACTGAAATTCTTTGTGGGGCCCTCTTACGGGGGCCCCACGACACCCCATACCGCCATCCTGTTCCTGGCGGCAGAGCCACCAGGAACAGGATGGCGGTATGGGGTGTCAGAATCCCCATGGCGGCGCAGCGAGCTGCGCCGCCATGGAGGATTCTTTTGGGCAGCGGAAAACCGGCGGGAGACCGCCGGTTTTCCACTTCTGACTGCGGCCAAACCGCCGCGGTCAGAATGCCCTGCGGGGCACCGCCAGCCTGTTGGCGGTGCTCCCGCCAACCCTGGCCCCGGCGGTCCATGACCGCCAGGGTCAGAATGACCCCCATAATTCGGAGCAGGAACTTGTTAGCAGCTCATGCTGTAAAATCGTGTGAGTCTGACATCACACCCCTTCCAATTCACTTTACCAGAAAAGGATTTGCAATTGCTGCTCTTGATAATTCCTTTGTCTGGAGCATCCAGCACACATGATACTGTCATGGTGCTTTTTCAAGACTGTACCAATGAAGAAGTTGCTGGAAAACAAGCTGTGTCAGCTATAGGCATAAACAAACAAAGCTGCAAACTTATAACCCAATTGCCTTGCCAACGTGTGCAAAATCACTACAAGTCATCAACACGTCCCAGCCTACCAGAAAGTTTCAAAGTGACTGAGGACATGGATCTTCTGCCTGATGCTGCGGTCCGCAAAGCTAATTCAACTGAATTTATCATATTGCTTATTCGGTGTGTACTGAAGGATTAAGAAAAAACAGTTCCTCTGTGGGCTAGAATTCATGCTCTGATCTCCCAAAATACATTCTTAGTGAAGAAGGTTGGGCTTTTTGCCAGTCTTACCATCTCCAGTCACAAACTATGCAACAGTATACAGAGCTCTAAAACATTTCCAAAATGTTCATGCTCATCTTGAAGACCAGCCTATCCTGACAATTTTCTGTGATGAAGGTGTTTTCCGTATTGTAGCTGACATTTATATGAGCTATCCAGTAGAATGTGATGAACTTTATCCAATGATGGACGTTTTCCACATACCAAAAGTTGTGTTGTGGTGTGCAGGAAGTCATCCCAGTGGATGTGGCATAGGGAATGAACTTATTGAGGCTGAAATCTTTGGAAGCAAAACTGTCCAGTCAGTATTGAGTGCAACACATTATGTTCATTCCTTAAAAAGTATGCTCATCATATCGGAGGCTATAGAAACATTGCATTGGAATGCTTTCCGGAGCAAGAATGAGAAATTAGGCTTTGCATATCTTTTCTCAGAAGTGAATATGGCACAGAGTGCACTTCATTCCAAAGACATAATGCAAAGCCAGACAGTGTTTAATACACTCAGTTCAAAATCAGAAAACATTAAAAACTAACTTTGTAGAGTTTGTCAAAGAATATGAAGAAAAATCAGAACTTTGCAAGTACTGAGGACATTTTTTTACACAATAGCTCTAGTGAAAAACTTGGTACATGCTGATAGAGAGGGTGTTTGGCAGCTGCATGTGAAGACTGTGGAGTCACCGATTACTGTGTTTCGTGAATTTAATTGTATAAACTACCTGAGATTTGGGTCCTGGTATTTGGAACGAGTGAAGAAGCTATAGGTGGAAAAACCATACCGCTACAGTAAATTTATCCAAAGACATTATGTGGGACACGCCCCAAGATGACGGATGGCTGAGGTGGACTTTAGTGCCTCTCCTCCCTCCCGCCGCACTCATCCACAGCCATCGGCCCCCCTCAGGTGATCAGAGCATGCCCCCCCATGCAGAAGCACAGGACAAGCGAAGGGGACAGAAGGGGAGAATGGAATGGTTGGCGCACAGCGGCAGGCGGACGAGGGCCCGATAACTAGGGCCCATGTGGCTCTTCTAAGATGGCAGTGCCCATCGGGGCCTAGCGGAGGACCGGCATTCGTGACCAGGGGGAGCATCAAGACCTGGTGAGCTGATTCGGGGCCCCCCGGAAGAGGGTTTGCTGGAGAGCCCGGGCAGGGGGTGGCTGACCTCGGGACCCAGGAGGTGGTGAGCCCGGTGCCCTACCCAGCAGGAGGTCTGGGCCCTGGCTGGCCCACCCTGGGCCGTGAGCATGGAAACAAAGCAGAGACAGCCCGTGGGGGAGCCTCAGTGCCAGAGATAGGGGCCTGCCCCTTGGCTGCAGCCCCATTACAGGAGGTGGAGTGAATGCACCCTGGCCTCCCCCCCGGGCCCGATACAGCACTCGCCATTCCGAGCACCATGCACATGAAGATCACCGCTGCCTTTGAGTGAGCAGGACATCGGCCCGGCCCCCATCAAGTGATTGTGTGAAGGGGCTGTCTGCGGTTGAGACAGAGTGGGGAGCACTCCTCCTGGTCTGCGGTTCAACACCTTGAGGGAGCTGTGTGGCCTCAGAGAGGACGACGGAGAGAGGGGGCCTGACGGTACTGAGGGAGCGGGTAGGCATGGCCTTGGCACGTTCCCAGAAGGACAGATTGGTGAAAGACATGCTGATTAAGCCCACGCCAGGTAAAGCAGAGGTGGTTACCCCTGCCATGGAACGGCACAAGCGCAACGAGGAGGGAGAGAGCCCGATCACGCGGTCCTTCCTTGAAGGCTGTTCACATCGCTGAAAGAGGACCTACAGGCAGTAAAGAGAGTTCTGTCGTGGGACTTGAAGAGGTGAGATACGAGCTAGAGGAGGTGGGTGAGAGAGTAGCCACCCTGGAACAGCAAGAGAATAGCCGGGACGAGGAGATAGTGCAGCTTCAGCAGGATGTAATCAGGCTACAAGAGCAACAAATTGAGCTACACGGAGGACCTGGCGAATGGCTCAAGGCAGAATAACATCTGCATCCGCGGAGCCCCAACGGGGCCCAATGAAGGCGACTTTGCTCACTATGTCGGATCCCTTTTCCATCAGATACTAGAAGAGGACTCAGGCAGGGAGATACGAATGGACAGAGCACATAGGGTGGGCCCCCCACGACTGGCCCACATACCCTCTGTGGATGTTTTGGTATGTGTCCATGATTTCCCCCTCAAGGAGTCCATACTCCAGCTGGCGAGGGAGCAACACCCACTGAAGTTCCGCGGCCACACACTGCTCCTCTATCAGGACCTGGCAGCAATCACTCTACAAAAGAGGAGAGACTTTAGACCGATCACTCCACACCTTAGGGACAAGGACTTCTCCTATTCATGGGGCCATCCCTTTCACCTGGTTTTCCGGTGGGAGGGTAAACTGCACCAACTGCGCTCATTGAAGGAGGCTTATAGTTTGTTGCAGCTGGAAGAGCCCCTGGATGAGCACCCCCATTCACCAAGAACCAACCGAAAGCTCTGGAGGTGCACGTGCTGGCAGACTGTCCCGCTGAAAAGCACGAAACCGGACCCGGAGACAATGGCATCTGAGCAAAGAATCTCTCTTGGGGGACTAAGCGAAATCTGACAGGGAAGGAGAGAGCAGGGTCTCAATGGCACCAAGACCGTGGGGGCGGGGTAGAGGGAAAGGGGGAGAGTGGGGAGGCACCCAATGGAGGACAGGCATCTAGACTGGCATACTTCTAGATCTCGGACTATCCCTTTGGACTACGCTGGTGGATCCGGCTCCCCTAGCGGGGCTGTTAGAAATGTTGTTGTGGTTTACGTTGTTTAGTTCTGGGGCAGGGTTCGTTATGCTAGCACACAGTCATGCATATTCAACAGGAAGGAACACTGCCTCCACCAGCAACTGCCACACAGAGGGTGAGGGAGGAAGAGGGCGGGCAACTTGCGCCTATCCCACCTAAGCAATCCTTAAGGTACTCACACTTAATGTTAAAGGGCTGAACAACCCAACCAAGGGTAGGGCGGTCCTCTCCTACCTGGAAAACACAGGGGCCGATCTGTGTCTCTTACAGAAGGCTCATTTACTCTCTGGAGACCATCACAGACTGAGATCAAGAGCCTTCCCCATACAATACTTTTATTCACGAGAGACCAAGGTGGCACTCCTTGTCTCGCGTTCCTTCTGTGGGAGGTTGGGTGACAAAATTGCAAAAATACAGGGACGGCTGCTGGCATATAGGATTCACCTAGGGGACTTCCAGGTTGTAGTGGCATTCATTAATGTGCCTAATGAGAAGCAGGAGGGGTTCCTAGGCCGAGTGCTATCCGAGGTCAAGACCGCGCATGACAGACAGGTGCTCATAGGAGAGCGACTTTAACATTGTTCTTAACAATGATTGGGACAGGTCGGCTTCTAGAGATGGTGGGGCGGGAGCTAAGTTGCAGGTGGGACTGCGGAGGCTGGAAGATTAGGCCTCAAGGATCTATGGAGAGGTAGGAACCCGTCAACCAGGCGCTACACCTTCTACTCCAATGCACACAAAACCTACGCTTGCATTGACCTCTTCCTGGGTACCAGGGACATCCAGCAGATACTGAAGGAGATAGACATTGAGTCCTGAAAACTGTCGAATCATGCGGCTGTCTCTCTGACACTGACAGTCCCTCCCCAGCCCCCGGCCCATCAACCTTGGTGGCTTAGGACTGCTCTGTTGCTGAGGACCAAAGTGGTGGCTCAGATACAGAAAGCCATCACCAGCTTCTTAGAAATAAATGACACAGCAGGCACACCTATCTCCCCACTGTGGAAAACACTGAAGGCAGTCATTAGAGGGGAATTTATCGCAATATCAGCAGAAGACCATAAGATCCACCGGGATGAGAGGGACCAACTGCAGAGGGAGGTTACAGAACTTCAGGAGATACACAATAGAACCAAGCCCCTGAGAGTCTGGAGACAGCTCAGCGTAGCTAGGGCACAACTTGCGAGTCTAGATATTGACAGGGTGGAATACTCCGACTGCGCCATTCCTTCTATGTGTGGGAGGGAACAAGTGTTAATGCCTCCTGGCTAATAGGCTTCAAGCCCAGAGGTAATCAATGATGGTGGAGGCAATCAAGGCCCAAGATAGGTCCAAGGTGGTCAGTGACACACAGACCACAGCGGCATTCCGAGACTTTTATCAGGACCTGAACTCCCCCCAAGGGTCCAACCTGACCGCCTCTAATCAGTACCTCAACCATGCCCGCACAAATCTACTCTCAGTGGCGGAGGCGGCCCTGCTTGAGGCCCTTATCCGAATAGAAGAGGTCATCTCCGTTATAGTCAGACTGGAAGCCTTAAAATCCCCGGGAACCAATGGCTTCCCGGGCCTGTTTTACAAAACCTTCGGTAATAGTCTAGCCCCGATACTGACTCGCCTATTCAATGCCATTTCGGGCCCAGGGACAATACAGCCATCTATGTTAGATGCATCTATTGTGGTCATCCCAAAGGGTGGGAAGGACCACACAGTCTGTGGGTCTTACAGACCTATCTCCCTACTTAATGTGGACATCAAGCTCCTCATGGGCATTCTGGCTTTCCGTCTGAACCCTTTGGAGTCTGGACTGGTGGACCCAGACTAGGTGGGCTTCATTCCGCACAGGCAATGCGGGGACAGAACTAAGCAGATTTTGCACATTCTAGACAAAGCCCAACATTCGGATGGTGAACTAATGCTGCTTAGCACTGACGTTGAAAATGTGTTCAACCGCGTACATTGGCCACACCTCCTGGCAACTCTGCAGCACTTTGGCCTAGGGCCTAGGTTCCGACAATGGGTAGTGAGTGCATACAGCCACCAGAGGGCCTCAGTCATAGTAAAGGGGGTGACCTCGGCCTCATTCCCAACAGGCCACAGGACCCGACAGGGTTGCCCGCTTTCACCCTGCTGTTCGCTCTCTATATGGAGCCCTTTGCGCAGCGGGTGAAGGCCAACCCAGAGATCACCAGGGCTATCTTCGGTGGTGAAGAACACACAATCGCACTTTATGCGGACGACATGGTAGTGGCCCTGGAAGACCCACAAAGGTCCTTCTCAGCCTTCTAGAAGGAGGTGGAGGCTTTTGGGGCGGTGTTGGGGTTCAGGATGAACCTCTGGAAATCACAGGCACTTTGGGGCATATTTATACTCTGTGCTGAATTAGCATCATTTTTTTAACGCTAATTCAGCACAAACTTAACTCCATACTTATATGTCTAGCGCCAAAATATTGGAGTTAAAGTCATTTTTTGCCTGCAGAAAACTACCTTGCGTCAATGAGATGCAAGGTAGGCATACCCAGGCAAAAAATGACTCAAAGGCACTAGCACCGTTTTTATCCTCCTGTCCAAAAATGGTGCACGGGAGGGAGGCAGGCCTAAATAATGGCGCTAAGCTTGCTTAGAGCCATTATTTAACGCCTGGGTCAGGGAAGGCATTAGGGGACCTGTGGGCCCATGTCCATGGTGGAACACCATGGAATACGCCCACAGGTGCCCTCCACAGGCCCAGGGACACCCCCACCCACACCAAACGGACAGCAGTGAATGGGGAGCCCATCCCAGGTAAGTACAGGTAAGTAGAGGTATTTCTTTTTTTTAAGGTGCCATAGGGGCGCCGACATAGCACTAACGGAGGTTTGCGTCAAAAAGTATAAATCAGGGCCTTAGAGTTTGTGGCAGGCATCTGTTCGAAATGGAAGGTTCCAGATCGGACCTATTTTGCCAGAGTTGCTGTTCAACCACTGCATCATGAAGTGCTGCAATTGGTTGGACAAGCTTTCAGCAAAGTGTTGTCCACACTATCCACCTGACAACAGACATTTGGACCAGTTGTCAGGCGACTGATTACATGTACATCACTGCACACTGTATCTCTTTTGTTGGGGTAAAGCAAAAGCTATCTACAGGTCTTGGCCCTGAAGAAATTTTTAAGAGCGTTCGGCGGCATGCAACAGTAGTCATGTTTGCCATGAAGAAAGCACATACAGCTGCAAACATCTTGGCCAAATTTAATAGCAAGGTGTCTGAATGGCTATGACCCAGAGGTCTTCAAATTGGATTTGTTGGCACGAGCAATGGCAGAAACATAGTCAAGGCCATGGCAGATGGTGGCTATTTCAGAGTCCTGTGTTTGGCGCATTGCATCAACCTGGTTGTGTAAGAATTTCTTAAAAAAGAAGGCATAGAAACATACTGACAACCTGCAGACTCATCTGCACTAATTTCAGCCATTCTTTTGAACAGTTGGGATTATTCAGCAGGGTTACATAGTACTAGTTAAAGCCCTGATACAGGAGGTGCCAACACGCTGGAACTCAACCTACTATAGGTTGCAACATCTGTTTGAGCAGTACAAACAGGTCAATGACTATGTCATTCAAATAGCAGGGGATACAATAGGGAAAGCTATGACCATGGATTCAGACAAATGGGGCCTAGTGAAATGCCTCACACAGATGCTGGTCCCTTTTGAGGTTTTTCACTTGGGAAGTTAGCAAGGAGGACAGTTCAATGGGCCAAGCTATCCTGTTATTGCATCTGCTACGGGAGCAGCTAAAGAAGG
This sequence comes from Pleurodeles waltl, assembly GCF_031143425.1. NCBI lineage: Eukaryota > Metazoa > Chordata > Amphibia > Caudata > Salamandridae > Pleurodeles > Pleurodeles waltl. The sequence goes on from NC_090449.1 coordinate 417,356,470, forward strand.
CGTCTGAAAGGTTTGCATTGGGGGTAAGAACGAAAACCCAGAAGCACATGCCTTGGTTGAGAGCCTAAGCTATTGCTTGACTTGTAATGCAAGGCTGCATAATCACATTATCTCCTCCAAAAAGTACATCTGTGACACCCTACTTGATCCACGCTACAAAAAAAGTCTTCCCACTTTCATTCCTTTTTCTGAGGGGGATGTTACACAATACAAGAGGTGGATTGTTGAGCAACTAAGAGAACTGGAAGAAGAACGTCTGGAACTTAGAGTCCCACTCCACAGTTCTGGTTTGCCACCTTCAACTTCCAGAGAGGACAGTCTTGTTTTCTCACATCAGCCCCCCTACCTCACCAACAAGAAAACCTGCGACAACAGCAACAGAAGAAAGCTTCCCAACCTTTGCATTGGCTTGGTTTCAAGTGTCAGGTCTTAAATCCAGTGCAGAGGTGAAAGCAAAAGCAGTGGAGCAAGTGGCAGCACCAATGATCATTCAGAAGATGTTCCAGAAATATCTGGATGACCTGAAAGAGGTGTATGTGGATCTAAACCCATTGGTGTATTGGTTTGGGAAGATAGGCCAATGGCTGGCAATAAAGGTTCTGGCTTGTCCTGTCGCTAGCATGTTTTCTGAACGTGTTCAGTGCAGGTGATGCAGTTGTTACAGTGAGAAGGACCAGTCTCTCACCTCAAAACGTGGAGAGATTAACCATGATCAAAACGAACCAGCATTTTATACCACTTGATTACACGGTTCCCAAAACACCACAGCAGGAGGAAGAGGATGATTGGTCAGAATCAAGTGTGTTAGCTGACAAACTTCTGGGTGAACTAACAGAGTTTGAGTATGAACTCTGTTTCCCGGACTGAGTATGCCAGTGCCACCATAAAACTTTTAAATTATTTCTTGTTGAACTTTTTTTCTTTCTTTCTTTGCAAAAAAAAATGCTAGCGAAGTATTATGTTTGTGTCGGATTTATGCTGCCCCACCACTTTGTAGTCACATATAAGTCTGGATTGGATTTGACCCGTGTGCAGTGAAGAAGCTCCCACATACCTTTCAGGACATTGTAGATTATGCCTGCCTCCCTCACATGCTATTGTCTATCCTATTTTTTTACCTAGCAGGGTGTTCTTGCTCTGCCTCTGAGTCTTCTTGGTAGACTCCTGACTCCTCATGAAACTTACCTTGCTTCCTGTTTTATCCTTCTCCTTTACTCTATAATACAGCTCCCATTTTTTTTATACACAGGCCTTTTCCTAGTGCTTTCCTGCATGAACAAAACTTGGGGAAAACTCAAGACTCCAGCTTACCTACCGGACAGGTTCAGACAGGACATTCCAAGAAGTATGGAGATGCTTCTCCCAATTTGGCAAGATAGTATAATTTTCCTTTTAACAATCATAATTTTTAGAACTGGGTGGGATAACTTCAATCTTCCATAATTTTTATTTTTTTAAACTAGAAGACATATAATTTAGGATATACTATCTGGGGTCTCTATGAGGCAGAAAGACTGTTTGCAATGCATTTAACTGAATTATGTCATAGTTATCCTTTCATTTCCTTCTACAATGGATTAATGATGGTGTGCTGCTCAGCGCCCCAATGGTTATTGTTGTGGTTTCTTTTGTGTAGTATTGGTTTTTGTCACACCTTTCATCAAATCCCCTTTCCTATCCATTCATCAAGCCACTTACCTTTTTGCCCCCGGGCTATGTGATTTATTGAGGGATGACTTAATTTTACACCATAAATGAATCACACATTTGCTGGGGCGGACATGGTGAAAGTGACACCAACTCACTGCCTGACCTTCTACCTTTCTATTACCTAAGCAATTTTTCATACCGGCCCCATCAACATCTTCATTCATGCCTTGTGTGTGTTCTGTAAACACTTAACCTGGTCCAACCTCTCTTGAGTCTGAGTCAGCTTCTCCTGACTCCGTGATTTTATTTTCTAAGTTTAGTTTTATAGCTCCCCACCATTGCTCAGAAGAAATTGATAGTGGTAGATTTTATTATCATATCAGGTTTTCTTTGTTGTGTGTCTAATGCTGTCACTGTGGTAGTCTAGTCTCAGTCTTCCTAAAGTTATGATATATAACCCAAACTCTCTGTCTGTTTTCTTTCAAGCTAGTTGAAAGTGATGGATAAGGTTTTGATTGATCCTGCAGTTGGAGTTCGCGTAGCTGGGAGTGGTGCCTTCTGTCTTCACCTTTAGTGTGGTAGCCTACTACTACTGCTACCTACCACCCCTGTAAGATGCTACCTTAGGAAAAACCCTGCAGGAAGAAGACTCCCTCACTTCATCTATTCAGGTAAGAGAAGAACTATGTTTTGAAGTGAACTTGTTTAATTAGTAATTAACTTCTACTGAAGAAGATGTCTATGTGTACTAGGTTTTTGTAGGCAAAATAAGCAAAGCCAGCCATTCTCTCCTACTCAATCCTGGTGAGGTGGCTTTCCATGTGGTCCATCCACTGCAGGATGTGATTCAAGAATACCTTGTTGGAGCGGCAGGGTGCAGCAGCGGGTGCAGTCAGTGACCCTGACTGCTGGCAGCGGGGCCGGCGATGTACTTGCCGAGAGGCTGGGGCTGACATACCATTCTGGTGGGTCCTGGGTTCGAAGCAGCTGTTTCGGGCTCTTCCTCCTCCAGGACCACCACCTGCCGATATTCTGCCTAGATATTCCTCAACCTCTGCCACCACAGACTGGCCGCTATCTCCTGCCTAGTTGTTGGAGGTCATCGAACAGAAGTAGCTATATAAAAAAATGAAGAATAAAAAAGGCAAATTGTAAGCACTGCCTTGAACAAACATTTCTTCAAAAGTAGGTAGTGGGTGGCATGGTAGCACTACATTGCTGGTCCCCTAGGGACACTGGAATTTGATGATATTATGGAGAGTCACAAGATCATTTTTTTTATTTGTATACCCATGTATGCCTCACATAAAAAGCACTGACTGATTGGTAGAAAAGAATTAAGGCAGAATAACACCAGATAAAAAAGTGATCTTATTTTTTTTCTTTTAAAGACTTTTCTAGTAACTAAACAGGCACATTAAGTGGAAAAATAAAAATGAATTACCTCTCATTTATGAGTAAGGCATTATGCACTTTGGTGTACACGTTGTTGTGCCAAGTTATTGGAGGCATGCTAGCCAGTGCTTTGAGTACTTTGGTACTGTCTGCAGCTGCAGCAGCTGCAGCTGACAATTATTGATCTTTAATTACTATGGCCCCGTTCTTCCCCAAATCCCTTTCACTTAGTTTCTACCTAACTCCAAAGAGGAAGATGAATAAATATTGAATACATCACACGTCATGTATAAAATGCGGATATATATCCTATCTGCCTTAAGTAGGCGGTGGGGAAAGCAATGCACTGCACTACAAAAGGAATGGGCTATATAGATTGTATTTGGAATGTTCCTCACAGAGAATCCCCTACACCAAACTTGAAATCAAATTGGACACTTAGCAGTCCCACTTTACTCACTGGCCTCGTCCACCATCACAAATTCTTTCCCAAAAAGTAATTTGCTAGGCAGTAAGGAAAGGAAACTTGACTTAAGGCGCAGGGATTAAGCAGATAGGTAGAGCTTTTGCAATAGGAGAATAGAGGGGAGTCATTGATCATTGATACATCATGTGCCTAAGTTTTGGCTTTACAGTTACTGTATAGCCAAAGTCTAAAGGGAAAAATCTGAACAGGAGTAAAATAAACCTTTTATGGGAATACTGCACTGCACTTCTTCGATCATGGGTGGTGAAATGCCATAGGCAGGAAGGGGGTTGATGAATAATGATGGGATAAATATCTGCCCCATTTAACAAATACAGTGAGTCAAGGGATTAGAGGACACATCAAAATACTTCCCACTTTTAACCATAGCTTTCTTAACCATAAATGAAAAAACACAAAGTAAGTGAAGCAGGTGAACAGCATGCCTCTCTACAGAAGAGCTCCCTTCTTTCTTTATCCAAGCAATTATTCAATCATCCTTTCATTCTTCCTACTATATTCACCAATAGCCACCATGATTTAAGCTTGACTTTCTTTCATCCAGTCTTTCACCCAAATTCACAATCCTTTATCCATCCGTTCAGTACCCACCATCCACCCGTTCTTTCAATAATCATTTACCAATGCATCCATTTACCCAGTACTCACCCACGCATCCTTTTTCATCCACCCACCCATCCTTTGCTTTCATTCTTTTCACCCATCCTTTCTTTAAACCTTCTTTTCTTTCCCGTTTCCATCAAGCCATCATTTGTAGCATATGTGTGCTTTTGCTAAGTTGCAGATAGAAGAGGCCAAACAAATGCAACCGCAATACATCGTTACAATTTATTTAGAACTGCAGAATCTACTATTATCATCATCCTCATTATCATCATCATCATCAAACAGACTTTATTCGACTTTCAGCAAGTCATAAAAGTATCAAATAGTAACACGTCTATATGTATAAACACGATAAATAGATAAAAGTAATAAAATAAATAATAAAGAGTAATAGTGCACATCCTTAATTCATCCAAATACACATATTTAAAACCTTAATAAATTTAAGCCAATGCACCCATGAATTTGCTTACAATTATTTCCAAAAAGTAAGTAGTTTACCAAAGATTTCATACATTCCAAAAAAATTAGGCCAATGCGCCCATAGACTTCCTTACAGTCAGTACTATACATAGAAAATTTGCCAAAATTCCACACATTTCAATAAAAGATAAAATCTGTAGACTAAAATACGCATCACGACACTGACGCAAAAGTAGTCGATCTTAAAAAAGGCAATAAAAAACATTTTCTTTGTGTATCATAGAATTTACAAAATAGGACCACGTGCATCGTAGATTGAAATGCCTTCGCATCACAGGGGCATGCTCTTAGGGTTGTACTCCAGTCATTCATGGTCGGAAAGGTTACTAAACGATGGAAACGTAATCTTGTAAAGACAAATCAATGTCGAGGGTTTGTCACGCTTGCTAAATAAGGCTGCAAGGCATCCGTAGACAAGATTAGTTGATTGGACATAACAGTAGTTTTTTTTTATTCAGCTTCCCATCTCTGTTCTTCCAGGTGCTTCAATGTCAAGGTCCTCAGTTCTCTTCTGGTTATTTTTTCCAGTGATTGTGGGTTTAAGTAATAGTGTTTACAACCCATATTTCCGAAAAAGGTCATAATGTATCTCAACCAGGGAACTCTAAGCGAGTGTGTTAGCCTCGTACAATCAGATAGAATTGCCTTGTTTAATCCAGTATGCTCGGAGGTCCACACTTTGTGCCATAGTAATAGTGGCTGTATCTTTATCAAATCAACCACAAAGGGGACCCCTAGTTCCGCATGGCTAATGTATGATGATGTGCTATTTGGTACCATTAGCAAGTATCTGAGGAAATCATTCTCCACTGTCTGAATCGAATTACAATTGGTATACCCCCAAATACCTGCTCCATACATAGCAGCCGGGATGCACTTAGCTTTATAGATCTTTACCATATTCGACGGGGTGATCCCCCAAGCCTTTTAGAAAAGATCTTCAAGGCTGCCGTTGTTTTAATGATCTGGTCTTTTTATGTTTTCACACAGTGTGCCCAAGTACCCTGTTTATCAAACATTATACCCAAATATGAGAAAGTAGGAGCTATCTCCACCTTGTCCTCATGGATAGTAGTGTTATAGGTCTTACCCAGTTTCCTGCCACAGTTCATTATAAAAGTTTTTGAGCGGTTGACTGTAAGTCCTAAATCTGTCATGAAGATTATACAAGTGGTTAGGAGCTTTTGAAGGGCTAACGGTGTCCAAGCCATAAGTATTGCATCGTCTGCGTAAAGGAGTGCGGGGACAGCACGATTGCCTATTTGGGGAAGGTCTTTACATTTGCTTGTCAGTTCACATTCTAAGGTATTTATATATAATGAAAATAGGAGTGGAGCAAGAACGTAGCCTTGGCGCAACCCTCTATATATGCCAAAGGGCCTGGTACATTCCCCTCTCATCCCATACCTTACTCTTGCTCTACACCCTGTATACAAATCCCGTATAAAATGAACTATTGTTGATTCGGCCCCCATGGTTGTTAAAATGTCCCATAGCTTCTTGTGTAAGACGCAATCAAATGCTGAGGATAAATCTATGAAGGCCAGGTACAAATTACCCTCTCTGATCTTTGTATACTTCCCCACTAGAATGCTTAAGTTCAGGCCCTGTTCCACTGTACCTAGTCCTGTGCGGAAGCCGTACTGCACTGGAGATAAAATATCGTTTCCTTCCTCCCACATTTGGAGTCTGTTTAAAATTATTCTCCCTGCTAGTTTAGCTGATGTGTCGAGCAGGGAGATTGGCCAGTAGCAAGCTGGATTAAGGCGGTCGCCTTTTTTGTATATAGGGATGATAATAGAATCTCTCCACGTCGGTGGAGCACCTTGTGTACAAAAGGCCCTCAGTACCTGCGTCAATAGAGGGCCCCATAGGTGCGTATTTGCTTTGTATAAATCTATTGGGATGCCATCGGGGCCCGGCGCTTTCCCTGCTTTACTTATATTTATGGCTTCCACTACCTCGTCTAAGCTAAACTGAGGTATTACTGCTAGACGTGGGCCTTCCTGGGAATCTGGGGCCTTTAAAGAGTCCGGGGGTCTCTGTCATTAGGTTGACAATATATCTTAGAGAAATACATGATCCAATCCTCTTCCGAAATTGCAATTTCCATTCTAGGGATATCGCTATTACCTAGAACAGGAGTATTTATTATTTTCCAGAAGAGGATGTTATCTTTCACAAGGCTAGCTTTGTGTAGGTTTTCCCATAAGTTTCCTCTCAGGACAGATTTCCTCTTTTTTATGGCTGTCTTGTATGCCTGTCTGCAAATACGTATTTCAGTCGGGCATCTTGTAGGGGCGCTCAGGGTTTTTTTTAATCTCGTATGAGCTTTTGTGCAATCATGGTCAAACCAGCCATTTTCCCTTTTTTTCCCTGCCCTTCCCGACCTGATAGTGAGGGCTTCTTTCACACCTTGCGTTATCTGCAGAAAAGCACTTAAGCATTTTCCTGAAGCCGTATCCTCACTAAGGCAGTCTAGGAACGCTAAATTGTGTTCACATAATAGGTGTTTCAGTAAGGCCTGTGGGTTTATCCGAGACCATCTCAGTGAATATCCATTACCCAGGGCTAATACAATATCATTTACCGTCGTGACCTTTCCATCTTTAGCCTGTATGACGGAAGTTAGTGAGAGTTCCAAACTCTGAGGGAAGTGATCGCTTATTGCGATATTATGAATTGTATAGTTAGTAAAATAATGTGCAAAATGGGTTGACATTAAAACATATTCGATCACCGTGTCAGCGCCCGTTCCGTTAAAAGTTGGTTTAAACAATGGTTCTTTAAAATGTAATTCATTTACAAAAGACAGGTTGTGTTTTTGGGCCACTGAATTAATCACATCTCCTTTGATAGTATGTGAAAAATGAGGCCTTGAGCCAATATCTTCAGTGTCCCAACCGCACACCTTTCCCGTGAGTTCCTTACAGAGATGAACATTAAAATCACCGCCCCATATAATAAAAGTCTCACATCTATTATTTGCACATATTTTCTCTAGGTCCTCTCCCATCTCTGTTAAAATTTTAAAAACTTCTCTCGGTGATGCATTGTTATAAAAATTGATAACTACTAGCTGTGTATTCTGGTCCATGCTGCACTCTATCATTTGGTAATGGGGTTTCGTAATTTGCATTTTTAAATTATGTAACCACAACTTATTGGAAATATATGTGCATAAACCTCCTTTTGGCCTGCCATGTTTGGTCTGTACAGCTGGTGTATGAAATGTCTTATAACCGTTTATGTGAACAGGATTTAATAACCAAGTCTCCTGGAGGCATATGCAAGAGAAATCTTCAATGAAGTTCACCCAAAGCTCATTATTAATCTTGTTAGTTAGGCCTGCCACGTTCCAGTAAAGTATGGCTATTTCCATGTACTGGTGGGGTTGGGAACGCACCTTCTCTGTGATTGGTGAGAGTAGTCCATCATCTATTGTATAGATTGTTGGCGAAGGGAGGTTTCTCTGATTCGAGTGGATGCCTACCATATTCCTATCGGATACCACTACGTGCAATGTGTCTCCCCTGTTCATGCTAGGCCCTTCTATATTTACATCCGGGACCTCTTCATGAGAGAAATCTTTCCTGTTCATACTAAGTCAATCCAGATCTTCTAGCGTTGTAAGAGGTTGAAATCTATTGCTAGAGAGAATGGGATCCGGACTATTTAAGGCTTGTTTATTTACAAATTTTAAATTCCTAGAGTTACGCCCCAGGGGTCTTTGATAGAAGAAGCCCAAGGGTAGTAGGGAGATTCCTTGGTAGGTGGCTTGTCTGTCTTGTAGAATCTTCTATTAAAAATAATACTCTGGGCATTTTGTTGAAATGTTAGAAAAGCCAGGTAGCCAAGATAAAAAACTAAGGGCCAGATATAGGTAAGTACGGGTTTGCGACTCGCAATTTGCGACTCGCAAACCCATATGCAGGATGGTGTCTCTGACACCATCTGCGAATCGCAAGGGGGTCGCAAAGACCTACCTAATTAATATTAATGAGGTGGGTCGCAATTTGCGACCCCCTTGCGATTCCCTGCACTCACAGGGATGGTGGCCTGCTGGAGACAGCAGACCACCATGTCTGTGACTGCTTTATTAATAAAGCAGATTTTTTTTTTGTATTGCAGCCCGTTTTCCTTGCAATACACTCGAAAAAATTAAACCATTTGGTTTCATATTTTCAGAGTAGGCAGTGGTCCCTAGGACCACTGCCTGCTCTGAAAAAATATTTTCAGAGCCATTCACAAAGAGGAAGGGGTCGCACTGGGACCCCTTCCCTTTTGCGAATGGGTTAGCACCCACTTCACATGGGTGCTAACTGCGAATTGCTTTGCGACCGCATTCGCGGTCACAAAGCAATTCTGCATTACGATGCGAATCGCAAATAGCAAGGGGAACACCCCTTCCTATTTGCGAGTCGCATTCCCATTTTGCGAGTCAGTAACCAAGCTACCGACTCGCAAAATGGGAATGAGCATTGCGATGCACGTTTTGCATGGCGCAAACAGCGAATTTCGCTGTTTGCACCATGCAAAACGTTTTGTACATCTGGCCCAAAAAGCTTTCCATAATGGAGGGGCAGAACTATAGCCTAAGCTGATGATGACTCAGAATCATTGAAGTGCAAAGAAGAGTTGGAATACTAAATGGTCAATGAAAGACAGAAAAAAGATGATGCAGGGATAACAGTAATTATACAAAAATTGGATAGGGGAGTTGGAAAAACACTTAAAGACAGTATAAAAAAGGTAAACAAGGCAAAATTAAAAGTAGTATAATAGTGGGGGATGTAAAGGTTAGAGAAATAATAACAATATTAAATAATAGGACTTACTGGGATGCGCAGAGCCATCAGCATCAGTGCTGGTGGTCAGCGCCTGCCCAGCTCGTGACAAAACCGCTGTAGTTCCCCTCTTCTTGCCCTTGGGTGCTGATGTAAAAAATAAAGAACATTTTTTAAAAATACATTAGTGGTACCATTAATCTCCACAATATTATTATATAACAGGCAAATGCAATAACATTGTGATTAAATCATATCGCCTATGGTACTAGTGTGATCGACTATTGTTGAGCTGGCGATACTCCTACATCCCTCTTCCACATTTTGCTTAACAAAAACTATATTTGGAACTAATGCATTGCAATGAATGATCTTTGATTCTATTATCATTTCTCAACCCCCTTTGATGGACCAACTCAGTCTCCTTTTTTTGCAATGCATAGATGCTTGGTGCTGTAAGAGCAACAGAGAACGCTAACTCACTGATATCACAAATTCACTATGGAGACAGGAGGACAGAGGAGTCTGCATTGTAGTGGCTTCTTAAATAATCAGCCAAAGCAAGTACCTACGAGTACGATGATGTAGCGTGGAGCACCTGTCTAGCTCTAACTGGATCACATAATAAATAATAATAATAAGTAATATTCTTAACGTAAACTAAACATAAGTAACCTCTGAGTGCAAGTCACATGCTATTTGGAAAAAAAGTTAGCACTGTAGAAAGCACAAACAATAATATAATTCTCACCAAGCCATGGAATCTCAACGCCTAGCAAATCGAGCAGGTCCTGCTCATAGTCGATTATATCCGCCCAGCAGCGCGTCAGCTGCTGGGTGGTACACTGGACCTGGGTGGTGGCCCTGACACTTCCGCGTACCCTATCCCAATGCAGCCGAAACTCTCACAGAGGGTAACCGCTGCTAAGCCTGCCGCCTGCTGCCAGCATAGAGTGGAGGTGGTGCTACATATAAAATACCAGTGCTCCCACCTCCTCCTCTGAAAAGATTGCCCGGGGCTACACCCCTTGGCAGTGCCGCTGCCCACAAGGTACGTGGCTGCTGTCTGTCTGGGGGGGTGAAGGAGCTGATGCTGCCGCTCCCCTGATCGCTGCCCTGATCTGCCATTGTGCTGGGTAAAAAACTAAGAATTTAGAAAGGAGGAAAGAAGAAAATGGAAAAATAAAGAAAAATGCAAAAAGGCACAAAAAAGTTTTAAAAACGTAAAAATACAGCGGCAACACAAGTGACACTAATAAAATGAATAAACATGAGGAGTATATTAATTAGGAGGGGGAAGATTACAAAGATAAATTGGGGATGGAAAAAATAGGCCCAGCAGCATAAACAGAGCGAAAAGCAAGATGGCCACACCCATGCAAGTACATACTTCGTGTTACGTTTGATGTCAAACGTAATGGAAATGGGGACAACGGAGAACTTTGCCCGCACACAGAACTCCATATAGAGACATTTGAACTTTTAGTTGCAACTTTTGAGAATTTTTATAAATAAGAGACACCTTTGATGAACTTTTGAATTTTAATTGTTTTTTTTTAAAGACTGTGTTTAAATTTGCTTTGCTCAAACAAAGAAAAATACTGAAAGAGACAGTAACAAAGTTGAAAGCTGCTTTTGCAATTTGAATTTTTGACTTTTATTTTAAATTTGAAATATATTGTGGTCTGAATCTAGACAAGCCATGAATTCTGATTGTAGTAAGAACAATACATGCAGTTATGTGTGTGAGTAGCTTTAGCAGTAGCATGTGTGATCAGAATGTTAACTATTGGATTGAGTTTGCCTTTTAAGGATGAGAGAAATTTCAGTCACAAATGCCCCAAATTTAGAAGATTCACTCACAAATTAGGATTTCCTATATGAGGATGAGAAACTTTTATGCACAGATAGTTCAAAGGGAGATTTAACATCAAATGTTTATTACAAATTGTTATATGAGTACACTGAAACCATGGAAGTGCAAAACTGCTATGTCTGTACAAAAATCAGGAAAAAATCAGTTATCATAGCTTGCCACAAACATATGGAATGTTGTGTAGTCTGTTACTAAAACGGCTGTGTGAGCAGGAGTATTACCAACACTTCTAGTCAAACTGTGATCTAGTGTTTTCTTTTGTGCCTATCATGAAGCACCTGAGTAGTACTGCTCAAGCGAAAAACATTGACATTGTGGGAGGATTATTTGAGCCTGCCTTGACTTTTGGATCAGTATATGCCCCCAAGAATAATTTGACATGCATACTTAGTTCAATAGAATTATAGTTAATTGGACAAGTTGACAACAGAAGGAGGGCAATGAAAGCCAAAATAGAAAAGGGAGTAGTTTTGCAAAACTGAGAAAAAGATGAGACACATTAAGGGGCACATTACAATCCCGGCGATAAAAACCGCCTACCACTGCGGCGACGGGGCGCCAAAAGACCGTTGCCGCGGCTACCAGCTGCCCGCCCTACTATGACAACAGCCGGATTTTCGCCAGAAGCTTGGCGGAAATCCGGCTGTGGTCATACCGGCGGATGCCGGTAAGGTGGCGCTGTTGCCAGCAGCAGCGCAATGCCAGTAGACCGCCGGAGACTGTATCATGACCCATGATACGGCCTGGCGGTGTTCTGCTGGCGGACGCTGCTGCTGGCAGCAGAGCCCCATCCCCTGTCCTGCCGGATGACCCCCTGACATCAGGTAAGTTGGGTGCTCTAACAGGGGAGGGGGGTGAGGGGTGTTGTGTGTGTGTGGGGGTGTGTGTGTGTATGTCTGTGCATGCGTGTATGTGGGTGTGTGATGCGTGTTGTATGTGTGTGCATGTATGGATTTGTGAGTGCGTGTATGTTGTGCTGTGTGAATGCATGTGTGTTTGTATGTATGTCAGTGTGTGTTGATGTGTGTGTGTGAATGGATGTATGCATGTGTGGATGAATGTGGGTATGAGTGTGTGTATGCGTGTGTTCATGTGTCCATGAAGGTGCATGTATGTAGTGAGGGGGTCTGGGGAGGAAGGGGCTCGGGGGAGAATCTGGGGAGGGGGAGGGACAGAGAAGACCCCTATCAGTGACAGGGAAGGGTTGCCACAAAAACCATGGCGGCAGGCCGGGTCATAAACCCGCAGGTGAGCAAATGACAGTAGCTGGGCTCGAGATTGAAGTCTCCTGCCCGGTAGTCATTACCGCTGTGGCGGTCGGTGTGGTACATTGGCAGTTTGGCTTTAGCCAAACCGCCAATTTCTTAATATGGAGAAAAGTACTGCCAGCCTGTTGGCAGTACTTTCCTCTATATTAACGCCGTCCGCCGGGGTCATAGTGACCCCCTAAGTGTCTGAGAGTCAAGGGTTCTTAGGTGTAGGTTGGCAACGTGGGAAAATGATGTGTACATAGACCAAAGTCAAAGACAGATATGCATTTTGTAGGTACTAGTGAATGTAGACATGTTTTTGTATTTAAAAGCACATGGACCTTCATGTTAAACGGACAGTATCCCGCAATATCAGGGGTTTATTTTATATATGGGAAAAAAAGCATATTACAAGCTGCTGAAAGGCTGGTATGGAACTTGTTATGTGGGAGTAGTTTTTCCAAATATTTATCATGTACATAACATCAATGAACCAGTTTGGGATGAGAAATCAAACTCCAGAGTTGAAAGAGGAGCAAGTGCCTCAGAGTTAGTAGAAGATATTTTTGGTGCCATAATTCCATCAGTGGGGGCAGTCTTGAATGATCTCAAGATTAGGAAGTTGTCAACCATCGAAGACAAGCTATCTACTGACACTGCAGGAGCTATGTTATTAATGGACAAGGAGATGGTTGCTGTGAGATCAATGGTTTTGCAGAGTCGTCTTACGTTTGACATCATACTCGAAAGGAGGGTGGAGTTTGTAAGACATTACATGCACAACATTGTTGTACATATATACCTGACAATACTAAGGAGATAAGAAAGTACATTGCAAACATGACTGACTTGAAAAAAGACCTGAAAAGCTTTACAGCCACCAGTGCATGGAAAGCTATTCAAAGTGGTTTTTCAACCATTGTAAAATGGTTTGGGAACATGGGAAAGGGGATAGTAGGAACTATCTTGAGAACCATGTTGATTGTGGCTTTCTGTGTTATAGGTACACTTGGATTTTAAAAACTGTCCAAGATACTGAAGGAGACAAAAACAAAGAATAGGCAGATGAGAGATGAGATAGAAAAAGAGAAAAGGAGAAGTAATTATTATTGTAACCTCAAGAAGATGGAGAATTATAGCAGACCTTATGGAAATAAGACATTGAAATTCTGAATTGTCTCAGTTAAATGAGAATTTGGCCTTTTGTGATGGCATATTTTGCTATCAAAGGAGGGACTGATAGAGTGCAAATTTAAGATTATGAACGCAAATAAGAGAAAAACTAACGGAGAGAGCTGCACTGACATGCATTTTAAATGTTGCAATTTACTTGTATTTCAAAGTTCGACATAAGAGCCATTTAATTAAATTATGTTAGAAGGTTAAAAGTGATGTTAAAATGTAATTTAGACTCTAAACTAATAGCCCATGTAGAAACAAATTTGGATTTATTGTGTTTAGAGAATGATTAATGACTTTGAAAATATGTGCAAGTGAGACAAATGCAGTTCTCTGTTATACCTAATGTAATTCAGTTACAAAGCATTTCTCATTTAAATGAAATATTTTACTAATACTGATTAAATATTATTAATGGTGAATGTTAGAAATTGAGTTTCTAGTTGGCAGACGTATGCACCCTGTCCAAGTAGGGACCACAATCCTAGTCAAGGTAAGTCACAACACAACCTAAATTATCCTGTGCTCACCCTCTGGTAGATTGGCACAGAGCAGGCAGGCTTAACTTAGAAGGTAATGTGTAAAATATTTGTGCAATAACTCAAACCGTACACAGTGAAAACACTTCAAAGAGTACTCCACACTGGTTTAGGAAAATAGATAATATTTGTCTGAATAAAATGAGACCAAAACTGCAAAAATCCAATATGCACAAGTCGAGATATCACTTTTTAAAGGTTTAAATGAGTTTCAATCCTTAAGAATCAGTGGTTGTATTTTTTCAGCGCACAGTACCTGGGATACGTGAAAAATAATGACGCAGAGGGCTGCAGAGGAGGACAAGCATAGAAAAGTAAAGCAATGCATTAATTTGTCTGGTGCGTTAAAGATGATGAATCATTTTCTTCCACTCTGCAAGGTGATGAGTTGGTTTCCGGGAGCGCAGCCTTGGTTCCTCATTGCGATGTCAGGATATTTTGATGCCCATGGACAATGCGTGGAAAACCCAAAATGTGTTGAGCAGAAACAACAAGCACTACGTCAATCTGGCAGGTGATGCAGTGATTTTCTAGCCACGAGGCAGGCACTGCATCGATCTGGCAGGCGTTGCGTCAATTTTCAGACACGCTGGATTTTCTTCTCTTCAGTGAAGTTTTTGATAGTCCTGAGAACTCAGAACAGGAGGCGAGCTCAATCCAAGACCTTGGAGAGCAGTTGAGGAGAAAGGCAGAGTCCTTCCAGTCAAGTCAGACGCCAGCAGGGCAACAAACAGGCCAGCAGTCCTTCCAGCAAACCAGACCAGACAAGGATTGGAGACAGGCTGTAAGGCACAGATGGCAGTGAGGGCAGAGAAATGCCTACTTTCTATAAGTGGCAGTTCTAAAATAGTAATGTAAAGTCCAACTTCACCTGTAAGTAGGATTTTTTACTACCATGCCAACCATACCATACAAGAAATTATCACTTCAAAGCATATAAGGGAATTTCTAATGCTAGCCTATGAGAGGAGCAGGCTTCACAGTAGCGAAAAATGACTTTGGGATTTTTTCACTACCAGGACATGTAAAACTTATAAGTACATGTCCTGCCTTTTACTTACATAGCACCTTGCCCTATGGGCTAATAAGGCCTACCTTGGGGGTGACATATGTAATAAAAGGGTAGTTCAAGGTTTGGCAAGTAGTTTTAAATACCAAGTTGAAGTGGCAGTCAAACTGCACTCACATGCCTGGCAATGGTATATCTGAGACATGGTTAAGAAACAACTTATTTGGGTGATACAATCAGTGCTGCAGGCTCACCAATAACATTTAATTTACAGACCCTGGGCACTTTTGGTACACTTTACTAGGGACGTATAGGTCAATTCAATATGCCATTGGTGCATGAGCCAATGTTAGCATGTTTTAGGGAGAGAGCATATGCACGTTAGCACTGGTTAGCACTGGTAAAGTGCCCAGAGTCCTAAAGCCAACAAAACCGAGGTCAGACGAAGAAGAGGAGGAAGTCAAAAGGTTTGGGGATGATACTTCAGAGAGGGCCACTTTCCAACAATTAATTTACAAGTTTGAATCTTATATGTGTTTTACTGGAAACGTATCAATCAAATGCCTTTTATATTTTCCTTCTATTAGTATAACTGAGGCCTACAGAGCTTGCATTTTTGCAGTGATGTAAAAGTATTGAATCATTTTTTTATAATGTGAAGTCTTCTTTCAGGTTTTGTTCCCATGAGCCTATTATTTAACTGTAGCAAAACCATACCCATTTGATCTTGAGAACTTTATAGTAGAGGAACATGGACTAAGGTCATATACAAATGTTTCAACCTGTTTCGAGTCACACGGAAATGAGATGTTCCCATGACAGACTTGGGAAATTGTCAAACTGCTGCAACTTGAAGTCTGGCTATCAATTTTAATTGGATGATGCCCCTTCAATGTAATATGAACTGACACCTTTGACAAATTGGAACCTTTTATGTGAATTATTATTGCAGTGGATATTCAAACATTGCTCAGAGCAGTCCTGTCTTGGTCAGAGACAGACACTTTCCTGATGCTTGCAGATGCCTTGTTGACCAGATGCTTTACTGATTAAGATTCCCTAAATGCTGTATTCCTAGGAGAGGTATCTTCCTATTTGCCTTATTTTCCTTTTGCCAATGTCCCTTGAAACTCCCTTTTAGATTGGAAACTCCATCATGCTGACGCTTATTTTACTTTTTCTTCTTAGCCCTATAGCCCAAGTTAAATCTTTTTCAAATTATTTTTGTCCTATTAGCACTTTTTGTGTTTTGCCCATATGTGTTCTTCCCCACATATGCATTTCCCTGATTTGGTCAGTAGTAGGGTTGACCTGTGCCCGGCCAAAGATTATTGATTCTTCTAAATTTGAATTGACTAATGATTGAGCACTTTGAGCACCATGTGATTTCTGTGTCACAGATATTCTTTTTGACTTTTTGCATTATTTCTTCTTGAATGCTTAGTCTAATGGATGTTAGTACGCCTGAATCTATTTCATCGCCTTGGGCAACCCTTGGTTATTATACATAATTTGGTTTTGCGGACTGTCTACCTGACTTTGAGCTTGTGTTTGTAATAGATCTTTAAACTATATTCCTGATTGGCGTTTTCCTTCCGTGGCCGCATTGGTCATGATTTCTAGATCATTGGGGTGATGTTGAAGTAATTGCTGATGGTTCACCACACATCTTTTTGGGTCCAAAGATCCGTCGATCTTGTTGCACACTTGATTCCTGCAAAGTGTGAAAAAAAAGGGTCAGATGAGAAACCAGTTGGGTCACTTGCCTTGATCAGATTCTTGTATTGGGACTCAGGCAGTTGTTATAGAGTGGACAAGGACTGTAATCTGACATGCCTCAACCAAGATCCTCAACAAGTAAAAGGCAGCTTGTTGAGGATCTTGGTCCTAAGGTTTGTTCCGGAATCTCTTATTTTGAGAAGAGATGGAGTAGCATTTATGTCACTGAACACTTGGCTGTGGGGCATATTGAGATGCACTGAAGGTAGTGAAATTCTGTGACAATCCGATATAGATCTTTGGTAGGGTGATTAGCTTGGAAATCTGGTGGGAACAGTGGAGTGCTTTGTATTCCATTCTTAATGGCTGACCTGTGCATCTTTTGTGGCAATGGAGGTATGTCTTGAAATGTTTGTTATTTGATTTCTTCCCCTGTCATTGCAGTGTATTGTTTTCCACCTTTAATTACTCTAGCCTTCAGTTGAGCCATGGGGTACTTGGGCTGGGATTAGGTCATATTGACAGTTTGAGAGGTATCACTTTCTGAGGCGTCAAACTGAGCCCGTGCAATGCTTGCAAGATCGGTTATGTCACATTTGGACTGCCTTTTTTAAATACCTGCGAAATCGCCGACTCATTCACTCCTTTGAATCGTACAAGCACATGCACAAGACATACATTTCACATGATGCAAATGCACATATACACACAGTAATATCATGTGTGCATTGAGATTCCATCACTCCTTGAGAAATGAATGACAAGACCGAGCTCCTTCACCCTGCGTATGTTTCATTTTACTCCCCACAAGGTGACATCAGCTCGGGGAATATCTGTCACTTTCTGCTTCTTTCGGAAATTGCTCTCTTCCTGACTCACAGATCCTTCGAGGAAAATGGAACGATTTGACGCAGGAGGCGCTTTCAGATTCCCACAGGGGAATGTAACACGTTTCCTCCGGATTTCTCGTGATGTCTACATGTGAGGACTGTTGCTTTTCATTTCAATATTTCAAATCACTTTATTTATTTTATCTGCCTTGGGGTTTCGAAAGCAGGTTCAAAAAAGCTCACGAAGATACAACATAAAAAATAAATACTCGTTTCCCTCCTGAATAAGTAAATGGTGCTATGGAGCAGACCACACGGTCCACAGTTATGTCTTCAGGACACAATGAATAAACATCACACAACAAACGAGAAGCGCAACGCTTTCCTGTAATGAAAAGTAAATGAAGGTACTACTCAAGACTGTTACTCAGGGAATATTTCTCCATCAAATATGCTGATTACTGAATATACAACTACAATAGTTTTGCTTGAGGACCCTTCTTGACCTCATGTCCCATCATGCATTTGGGGAACACTGACACAGTCTCGCCCGCAAGTGTACACCCCACCCACTTTGATGGAATGCAGCAGGCTCCTGCTTGGTTTCTGGAGCCCGGGGTTAATACCTGAGAGCTCTCTTGGCACTTATCTATGAATAATGCGGCAGCAAGAGATGCCACCCCCGCCCATTCCCAACCCGATTCAGCCTTCTGATGAATATGAAAAGATAAACTGCTTGTCAAGTGCAGGGCTTAAACATACAGTGAACCATTTATCTACAGTGAGCAAATACTCTGGGACTACATGCACCTTCCCCTATTTGGGGAGACGTATGGCACAGTGGCGGCCGGCAGCTTTAGGAGGGAGGGGGGCGGGTGGGATACACACACACACACACACACACACACACATTCTTTCACACACAGACACGCACGCACATCCATTAACAACACTCATACCATTCAAACATGCACGCACACACCAAACATTCTTTTTTAAAGATCGCACACACTCATTCTTTCACACACACACGCACGCACGCACATCCATTAACAACACTCATAACACTCAAACATGCACCTGCGCACCAAACATTACATTTAAAACATCACACACATACACACACACACACTTACCTTCAGCCTCCAGGTCCCAATGAGGGACGGCAGCAGTCCCAGCCTCGTCACAGTGTGGGATGGGGTCAGTGAGACTGCTGACCCCACCCCACTCTGTGAGGAAGTGTCACTGATCAACACTCTCCCTGGGCACTTCAGGGCTTAAACCTGAAGCGCCCAGGGAGAGTGTCAATTGGTGATGCTTTCCTCGTCACCCAGGAGAGGGCCTCGAGACGCCTTTGCTGAGCCGAGGACGTCCCGCCCATAGGAGCTGTGACCTCCTCAGCCCAGCAAAGTTCAGCTCAGGCAGCCAGGAGTGTGCGCAAATCGCGCATGTCTGCTCCTGGCTGCCTGAGGTGAACATGGAGAGTGTCTGTCAGGCTGACATTTGTTCAGCCTGACAGACACTCTTCATGAGGGGCAAAAGGTGGGAGGGCGTGGCTCCTCCGTCCTAAATGACGGGCCGCCAGTGGTTTGGCAGTCTTGCTGTGTGATGTGAAACCTCATCCACTTTGATTAAATACAAGTACAAAAGGATAGGGTATCAAACCTACAGCATTGCCGCTATAATACTTAGCTAAACATTGGTGAATCAAGTGCATTGGCACTGGAAGCAAGTGCACTGGCACCATAATCCAATGGTGTGGAGACTCACTAACCCCACTAATGACTGCCTTTATTACCTGACCAGGGCAGGAGGATATTTCTCTTGCTTGGTCTACGGCCCCTGTGAGTCGTGTATGATAATTTCTGCAGCATGGCATACAAAATACGCAGCATTACCGGGCCGGACTGGCAAAGGGTGTTTCCCCGGGAGGCTGGAAAGGTGGGGGACGAATTCGCAGCGATGGGAGCCTGTTTTGATAATGGGGACCGGTTTGGCAACAACCGACCGCTCCCACCAACTCGGGGGCTGGTCTGACAAAATTGCCAGGGCTGCTTTGGGTTCCCAGTCCAGCCCTGGCATTACCACTGGATTACTCCGGATGAGATGCTGATCTGAAACATTGGCATGAAAATATCAGAATATAGCCTGACAACAATGCAGCTGTAGGAGAAGCCGACTGGGCAGTACCACAGCTTGTCAAATTTACAACATTGTGCGTTGCAGTGCATAATGGTCCCCGAGTATCTGTATTTGCTTTACAATAAAGTATCCTTCACTCTATAAAGGAAATTAAAGTGTCAACTGGTTGCTGACACTTCTCACATTCAGACACATCAGAACAAAAAGGAGAACTCATTACTAAAGTAATTTAATCTTCAAAAGGTAATTAGGACAGAGAAACCTTGTTTAACAGACATGAGAAAAAAGCGAAGACAGGGTGAAAAAATATGTGAATGTTATTGGAAGAGTATTTTACGTTACAGGTGGATTCTGGCATTTTGTAGTGTTCTGAAGCCATTGATATATAGGATGGTACCTCTTCACTACATGTTGATTTGTATTTTGTTTTAAATTTTCCAGTGTTGGCCTGCTGCACGTGTCCCCGGGTTTTTGAACATGGAGAGATTAAGGCCCACATTATGGCAATGGCGGAATAAGCCTCCTACCGCAGCGGTGATGGCCGCCAAAAGACTGTCGCCACGGCTACCATTCGTCTGCCAGATTATGACCAAGGCTGGACTTCCGCCACAAGAAGGGCAGAAATCCGGCTGTGGCCATAGTGGCGGATGGTGGTAAGGTGGCGCTGCTACCACCCACACCGCCAAGCCAGTAGACTGCCACCCGCCATATCATGACACATGATACGGCCTGTCGGTGTTCTGCTGGTGGGTGCTGCTGGCGGTAGCAGCTCCCCATCCCGTTCCCTGCCAGAAGACCCCCTCGATGCAGGTAAGATGGGCTTCCGACAGGGGTAGGGGTGGTGGGTGTTGTGTGTGTTTTTGTGGGGTTGTGTGCATGAATGTGTGAGTGTGTCCGTGAATGCAAGTGTGTGTGTGGTATTGTTTGCGTGGGTGTATGCATGTGTGAGAATGTGTGTACAAATGGAAATGTGAATGCATGTCTGCATGTCAGTGTGCATGTGTGTACGGATGTGTGCGAGCATGACTGGATGTATGCATGTATGCGTGCGTGTATTCTAGTGTGAGTGACTGTGTGTATGCGTGAGGCGTGTCTGTGAGTGTGTGCGTGTATGCAGGGGTGGGGGATCAGAAGGGTGAGTGTGGATGGAGGGGGGGTGGGAGGCATCTGGGGAGTGTTTGGGGGGATGGGTGAGCCTCCTCCAGTGACAGGGAATGAATTCACTGGTAGGGCCTACTACCATGGTTTTCATGGCGTTGCGAACGTCACGACAACCATGGCGGTAGGCAGGCTCAAAATGCCGCCGCCGGTACAATAGCGGCCGCCGGGCTGGTGATTGTTATCTCTGGCCTGGCGGCTGCTACCGCCATGTTGGTAGGAATGGTAAATTGGTGGGTTGGCTGCAGCCAAACCGCCAATGTCATAATGTGGCAGTATGTACCGCCGGCCTGTTGGCGGTACTACCGCCACATTATCACCTACAGCTGGAGTCATAATGACCCCCCTAATTCTAGGCTGCAGGTTCGAAGAAAGTGGTCCTGTTCACTGTAGAAGGACACCAAGCATTTTCTCCATGCAAAGCATTCACAATGCAGACAGCTATGCCGTCATCAAAGTAAACAACTATAGGAGCTGGAGCCCAGGAGTTCTGTCTCCGCCCCTGAGACCCGTGTGCCCTGTGTTTCAGTCTGTGATGCTCTCACCAGGCTACACTGATCACAAGGGTGCAAGCATCTCACCTACCACTAGGCTGTCTCCCTCTTTTGCGGGGACAGGTCTGCATGCATACACTCCTGCTGGGCCAGGTGGGACAACTGCCTGCCTGCCACATAGGCGTTCTCTGACCTTCTGACTCAGCTTCCCTGCACTATACGGTTATGTCTGCGAATGCGCCATCTCCCCCTCAGGCTGCTGGCAGTGATCCCTTGTGATGTTGTTCCATACATGGGCAGCTTTGGCCTGGATAATGGTGGCTCTGAAAGTGGCCCTCCCGCTTGTTTGTTGACTTTGTGGCCTGCAAGTGCTAATCAAACTGCTGACAAGCTTGTTTATAAGTCATTCAAGGCAGTCTTTATCTTTGTGTCACTGGGAAGAAGCTCTTGTCCAAAGCTGATGGTAAACTGTTGTGCACAACATTGTGGGGGCCTGGATGAAGCCAGAAAAAGGGTCTCTGCACCTCAGCCAGAATATCATGTCCATGCCCCTGTAGAAATTACTTCATCAATTCCTCAAGGAATCCATATCGAAGCAGTAGCATACCTATTTCCAGCGTTGTATGAACTGTCTGCTCCAAACAACCTCATAGAAGGGTCACTTCACCAGCTAATTGGTGGCCACCAGGGTAGGTCATATGGTCTCTTGAATGCCAGGACGACTATGATAAAATCTGTCCCAATCTCATGTCAGTGAATGGAGAAGTTGAAGGGTGAAAACCCATCAAAAGTGAGTCTATTGACAGTGTGTGGAACAAACTATACTACAGTGGTTGCCCTGACACAAGGCATTAGCTGCCATTTGAGCAGGTCAAGTCATGGGCAGTAAGTGGAGACATGAGAGGCATAAGCATCTGGAGTGCCTATCACATGGGAAAATGTCCTCCATGTGAGGCAGGAAAATGTGCCAGATGCATCACCTCTATGTGATTATTAAAGGTAATTTTGTATGACCAGTTGCCCTGGAATTTAATATCTGGAGAAGGCAACTTCTTGACCAAACACAAGTTTGAGGAAGGCGAGGAGTAATCCTCATATCATGCTTCAATAGATTATCCAAGAAATTAACAACATAGCCCAAGGGTGAGGTGCAAATACAACAACCTACATTCACGCCACCTGTATACTCAGGAATGTCAGTAGTCAATGTAAAGGACAGGCAGCAATTCATGCACCTGCAGTCATGGCCTAAGTTGACCCCAGTGAAGACACGCATCTATGTGTATGGGGAACTTGTGTTTTATTTTTAAACAGTATTTATTAGGTTTGCTAGAGAAACATTCAGTCACATACAAGGAGATACCACATTTAAACAACAGTGCCATTGAAGTTAAATTCACAGTGATATTTGATCAACCCGTCAGAAATGTATGACAGTGTGTAGGTTATTCGTACATTAATTGAAGAATGGGTGCATCCCTTTCGCAGGACTTTGGGCCTCTCCTGGGACTTGTTACCAACTTAAACTAAGGTAGTAGACCCTCCCCCACACCTCTAACAAGCATTAAACCTGCACTCTGCTCTGTGTATTCCATTGACAGTGCGTGTACTGGATTGCGGGGAGGAGGAAGAACCCACCGACTTCACTCCATCCCTCAGGCTCCAAATCGGCATGATGTAGAGGATGGGAGAGGTTTGAAAACTATGTGAACCGGGCGTCTTGGCTCAGCCTGCCCCAGCCACCCTGTGCCCTCTACAGCTCTCTATCTCTCATCTGTCCATTGTTGTCAGAGATGCTCTAACAACATCTTCCATTCTGCTGATATAAGGTGCTTCCTTAGACCCCTATATTCTTCGCTTCATAAGGTGGCCCCCTCCCCCAACGGAGCAGTTCCGCTTTACATGACAATTCTGATGGAGGAGTCGGGGATTTCCAGCAGATTGTGATTAGTTTCTTTGCTAGTATTAGTGCCAGGTCAACAAATCTAGGCACCACTACGGATTTACTGGGTCTTGGTAATGATCCACTATGCAGTGATCTGCCACGTCCCACTGTGATGACTCATTGATCGAATGGAGTTTGTCACAAATATTTCCCCAGTAGGGTCTCAGGGAAGGGCATGCCCATAGCATATGGAGGAGATCGTCCTTCTCCGCATGGCATCAGGGACATGATGACTTTGCAGTTGGGAAAAGAGAGTGTACCTTTTGAGGAGTCAGGTAGGCTCTATGAAAGATTGTGAATTGGATGAATTTAAATAGTGAATTGTGTGGTATATATGGTTGCGTGTTCCGTAAGGAATTTCCATTCCTTATCATGTAATGAGTGTGCCAGATCTGTTTTCTATTTTTCTCGGAGTGGAGTTGGTGAAGTGCAGGAATGCGTGCGCTGTGCTTTGTACAGCTATTTAACTAAATGCCTTCCCGATCCCATATCGTAAAGTGCCTGCACCAGGGCATGCATCTGGGGTTCGTCCCCCGCTGGAGTCCACTGTTGGCATATGTAGTACAATATATTGGCATGGCTTAGGAATAGAGTATCTGGTAGTTGGGTCTGGTCCATGAACTCACTAGGAGTTCATGTGGGCCATGAACTCACATGACCTCCTCAAAGAGATCCCCCAGGGTGAACACTCCACTCTCCTCCCAGTGACTTAGCTGAGATGTGGATAAAACGCCAGTTGGGTGGAAACGCCACAAAGGGGAATGTTAGGGGCGTATGGTGTTTTGGGCCTGGTTAGTCAGAGTGCCAAGCACCAATACCACAGAGCATTGTGTAATAACAGAGGTAGCCGCTGAGGTGTGCTGGTTTCTCGGGTAGCAGCAGCAACTGTAATTTCCCGCTACTCAAGTGTGCATGTGTGTAGATGAACTCCTGTAGATGGATATCCACCAGCCAACAGGATAGTCTCCTTCTCTTGTGCTGCGAGGCAATATGTTTGGAAATCGGGGGGCCCTATCCCCCCTCATCTGTTGGTAATTATAGTTTTTGGAGGATAATGCATCTTTGTCCTGTGGTCCATGTTAATTCCGTAAATAGGGTGTTCAGTGTTTTAAAGATTAAGGTGCTTATTTATACTTGGCTTGCTCCATTTTAGCATAATTTATTTTGACTCTAAAACTGAGCTAACCCAACTCCATATTTATATTTTGACGCTAGACCTACCTAGCGTCAAAATATTGGAGTTAGCGCCATGGTTAGGATACGAGAAAACACCTTGCGTCAATGAGATGCAAGGTAGGCGTTCCCATCTTAAACTCGATGCTTACCCCCTTTGTGCCATATTTATCCCCTGACACAAAAACCAAGCGGACTCAAAAAATGGTGCTAAGTCCAATTAGCTCCAAATTGTAATGCCTGGTGAACCCTGGTGTTAAAAAGAGGCTCACACACCACCACTCAGGGCAAAATCACAGAAGGAGCTTTAGAAACTGCCAGGACAACATGGAAGGGGTACTGTTCCAGCTTGGTACACGCCACAGATGACTGTGATGACAGCAGATCCATCCACCACCAGAGCAACAACCTCAAACACCACCACAACAGCCCCAAAGGCAGCACAGAAGGAGGGAGAGGATATTTAGACAGCCCACAACCATCTTTGGAATGAGGAAACAAGATGTGGTCCGGGTTTACAGACTCAACCCGGAGTCCATTGTACGCCTGCTGCACCAGATTGTGCCACACATCACGGCATGGCTGCAAACTCCTCATAACATTCCACCCATGACAAAACTCCTCGCTGTCCTCCACATGATGGTGTCTGGATCATTCCAGACAATGGGTGCACTAGTGGCTGGTATTTCCCAGTCATCCTTCTCCATCTGCCTACCAAAGGTCCTGGACGCAATCCCACGGTTCATACCCCAACACATCTGATTCCAAAACAGCCAGCAGCTGCAGCAAGAGACGAAGCAAGGTTTCTATCAGGTTGCTGGGTTTCTGCATGTGCTGGGTGCAGTGAACTGTAACCATGTCCAACTGGTGCCACCTGCAGCAACAGAACACCTATATAGGAACCGCAAGCACATACATTCTATCAATATGCAGGTCATCATGGACCACCATGGGCTCTTCACCAACATCCTTGTGAGATATCCCGGCAGTGTCCATGATGCATACATCTTTCGCCATTGCACCATTAACGAGAGGTTCCAGGATGGCCAATATGGCAATGGGCTAGTCATAGGTAAGCCGGCATACCAATCATACCACACAACACACCAACCAGTGAGGACAAACAAGACAAGCATCTCAACAAATACTCATGGGCAGGTCCACAGAGATGTACAGTAAACAACATATAAGCCACAAGCCACACTACACTGCACACATTGCATGTCACAAACACATACACCCAAATTTAAATAACACAGCAACACCCTGACTAGAAAACCATGTGTGGGCAGGTGGATCCAAGTCTCCTCTGCATACAGAAGCTGCTCACTAACCACTACACGTGTCCACAGGTTGACAACTAAATACAGATCACACACACTCATTACATCAAACAAGGAAGCGCACAGGCATTTAAATGGCATGGGCTATGGTCATGTTGAGGAAGTCACACATAGGCACAGTCCCACGTAAACCATGGTGTGCACGCCTCGGGCAGAACCTAAATCCAGTGCCACCCAAGTGGTGCCATAACCAAGTACATAGTAGCTAAATATACCTGACTGCAGACGGGTCTCCTCGACCGCGTCTCACAGTTCCTCGGACTGGCGCCTTTCGCGCACCTCACTCGGAGAAATCGCGCGTTCCCATGGAGACATGGGAACGCCTTCAGACGCTTGGAACCCGGATTTCCGGGTTCCTCGATCAAAAGGAACGATGGACTATGGAAAGAGGAGGGAGGAGTTGTCTTCAGGGACGACGCCGAAGACGGAGGAGACGGAAACGCCGCGCGCTGACAGGGAGGAGAACGGACCTGAGGGGGTTCCAGTAACACGCGGAGAGCGTCCAAGAGAAAGCCAAGACTCGGTAGAGAGCACTTTCCGCCACGACCCTAGAAGGTTGTGGCTTAATAAGGTACGGTCCTTGTTACAAGTACGCCGACAAAACAGTTTTTCTATTAGGGCACAAGGGAGGGGAGACAGAGAGACGAGGGGAGGGACTGAGGAGGGCATGGGGAAAAAGGGATCACAGAGAACAGAAATAGATGGGTGAGACCTTGGGCAGAGCACTGAGAGAGATAATTGTCACGAGTACCTAGAACCTCTCACCCTCACTACCGGGCCTATCTTTCTACACCTCCACCTCTATCTCAAGAGTCACTCCTCCCTTCCTGCATGTCTAAACACTAAAACTAAGCCAGAACCCCACAAACGACTTACCCTTGTTTTGCTCCTGTGTTTTTTTTTCGGTACCAACCGGGAGGCTGCGTGATCTGACGCCATCCAGACCTAAAGGAAGACAAAGAACAGAGACGTTTAAAACAAGAAAGAGTCAACCGGGATTGTTGCTACCAGACTTTTGTTACCACATTAACTTTTCATTACCTATAGTTTCACCTTCCTAAAGAATAATAAATTTTCACTCTCTACATACGGCCCAGAGTCCTCTATACCGCCGATACCCCATCACACTGACATACCTGTAGTGTGCACGTACACCTGTCTACTGCATTGTGTCCCACACATATGTATAGAAAAATATCTGCCATTGAAGACCATGGGGCAGAATCATGAGAATTGGGGCAGCACCTAATCTAGTGCCACCTCACATGCGGCCCTAGTGCCCCCTAACAACATCATGTCTGTTGCAACTACCAGAAATGGTCCACCATTTTGTTAAGTCTGTGAAAAAAAACACTAACATTCATGGATGACATAGTAGGATGCGGTAGGGGTATAGTGGAGATTCCTGCCCTTACATGCACCATACTAAGGGACCCTTGTGAAAAATAGCTGTGCCCCCTCCCAAAGCCTGCACTGTGCATGTGTAGAAAGTGTCTGTCAGAAATTATGTAATAGAAGCTAGGAGATACTACTGCATCAAATTACATCATCCTACCAATGTGGGACACACTCCTGTACACGTGAAGGCTGACACAACCATCATCTGCCACAAAGGGTCACAAAGTGTCACACTGCATGCGCAGTGCCACATGGTAATATGGATGACACAGTCTGGCTTTGTAGGGCATCTATGCTACATCAACATCTGACACCATTGTGCTGCAAGGAAGTGGTATGTGCCATGTAAAAATAGAATACTGCTTCAAATATGGACTACACAACAGGTACCTAAATCATAACCATCACTTTTTGGAACAACATAAAAACTCCCCAGGCCCTTGAGCCACTACCCAAGTTTGCCATGTCCTTCAACACAGTCCAAAGAAACCATTTCACAAGAGCAGGAACATGCACTCCACAACAAGCAAGTCTGTGTCACTACTCCAACTAAAAATTACAACTGCCATGGGATGTTCCAAACCACTATCAGCACTTACCAACACATCTCCCCTCTATCCTTTGCAGCTGACTAAGTGCACGGCATACAGCCGTGGGTGATGGCAGTGGGCCTACAACGAGGGACACAGGAAAACTCACACTGTGGTGGAGAGGACATTTGGGCTCCTGAAATCCAGGTTCAGGTGCCTGGCCCTAACAGGAGGAAGCCTCTTGTATGCTCCACCACTTGTTTGCAAGATCATCCTGGCATGTGCAATCCTGCACAACATTTGTGTCCGGACAAATATCCCCTGGGATGAACAAGATGATGTACCCAGCAAGGATGAGGATGACGGTGGAGCAGATAATGTGGCGGGGGGGACAAATGAACACTGCTGCAGGAGTTCGTAAGAGATTCCACATTGTGGAGAACTTCTACACATAATCACTATGCTTTAAACATCACATTGTGAATAGCACGAATAAATCACTTCGCACCTGAATCTCCTTGGTCTACTCATTCTCCACTACATATACCATTGGAATGTGACTCCAACCTCAGTGAGCAGGTAGGTTACACAAAAGTGACCAGTATGGTAGCAACAAAGTTTGTGACATAAGTGGGCCTACTGCCACCATCTCGAATATGAGTGACACGCAATTTGCTGGTATGTGACTCCTGAAGGCCTAGATCCATGCACCACTACATATTTGGTCCCGTCAAGTGGCCAAGGTGCTAGTACCTAGCCCATTCACCACAACAACACCATGCATAACAGGATGTATGCAAGGAGGGCACACATGAGGTAAGGTCTGTCAACAAATGGATATCAAGTTATGAAGGAAGAGTACACTGTCACAACTCATGGTGACAGTAGCATTGCCTGCATGGTACATGTGTGACAAGGGTGGAACATAATTGTTAACTGTGATCCCTCAGAAAATGTCTAGGGATTGTAACCAATGTCCGATGCTGAGCCTGCACAGTGTATCATTGGGATAGTGTCCTGGCACTGCCAATGTGCACAACCCTGGCACATGGTGGACTTTACCTCACGTATGGCACACACACACGTTGGCTGTGGAGTGTGCAATGGGTTGCCCTGATTACATAATCAGCTATGGGTGCAGAATCACTATCCAAACACATGACTCGTAGTCACAATCCATGGATTTATTGGGACAATGCACCACCATATTAAACTGGGTTGAATGTAGGCAGAGTTGCAAATATTCACTATGTACATAAGATGCACACTCGTCACAGAAATCTGCTGTCTTGACACATGGCTAGAGCAAATCCAGGCAAACATGTGCAGACTACAGTAGTGTATGGGTGTATGTCCTAGATAGCAATGGGTTTGCCAGGATCAACAATGTTTGATGTGCCAGCATGTATATCTAGTATGCTGTGTACAACTACATCACACAGCACAAAGCAATACACACCACTGAAGTCAAGTCAAGTCAAAATAACCTTATTCAGCTTTTCAAAAACCATAAAAGCATTAAAAAAAAAAATAGCGAGTTAAAAATCATAAGCAATAACTGTTTTGTGATTTATTCAGGAGGCCTCAACCAGCGTAACCTGATCAATACTTACAATATATTTCTATTGCCAGTAACTCTATTAAAGGTCATCCAGTAAATTTTCTGTATATAAAACATTCATTAAACACTATATCAATAAAATACATTCATATCATAAAATTACAAGTGTACTACGAACATTTTTAAAATCCCTCTAAAGTGCTTGGACATATAATATTCTGATTTTGGCTTCTGTTTTAAAATTAACAATTATCAAAACCATGCTAGAGTAAATCTCTCAGCTCAACCGGGGGAAATAACCGCAAAAAGTGCATATGTATATAAATAATGAACCATTAAAAGTCTAATAGGGAGTTTAATAATAAACAATAACATACAATAAAATCGTAAGTGACGATACTCCAACTTAATAGCCTACTAGTTGTCCCCCACTGTTCTCCTACGGAAGATAGCATGTTTAAAAAAACTACACACCCCAATACGGACATCTCTATTACCTACCAGCTGAAGAAAAGTTAGAGTCTCTTTACACATTCGAATAGCTGATTTTCTTAACAAGGGCTTAAGGTATGTCTGGAAAAATCTCCTATAAAAACCACAGAAAAACATAAAATGATGTAGGGATTGTTTTCCGTCGACAAGGTGGCAACAAAGTGCGCCACACATCACTTCCATCATTAAAACAGAGTAATCGCCATACTGTACCTGACCAGAATCTAAAAAATATTGATCTTTCCCATCTTGATAACTAACGTAAGATACAAGGGAGTATCACCAACCACCAGGGTAGAATAAAAGTTGCCGATGCTTGGTTTACTAAGAGCATCATGAATCCTCTGTTGGATGGTGTACTCCTCATATCTCCACCTCACCTCGTTGTTATCTGATTTGACAATCACATCAGGGTTGTTAAACAATTCTGGGAGGCCAATGTTGGTCAGGGAATTAGCTATGTAATTTAGCCAAGGAATAGTGGGCTGTTTATCCAATTGCAAACAATCCCTAATTATTTCCCTATTAAGGCTTGCCTTATTATTACACCACACACTAACCCAGAGCAGAAGAGGAGCCCACTTTATCACATCCGTAATGTATTCCATGTTCAATTCAGAGTGTAAAATAAAACTGGCACACAAAGGCGGGAGATTCAGTAAACTCACCTTGGATTCTATTTCCTTCCACCTGAATTGCTGTGGAATTTTGATAACGCCATACTCCTGTGCCATCAGTTGCAGTTGGTATACATTGCATTTTGTAGATTTCCATAAATGGTATGATCGCAGGCCTTCCGTCTTTCCTTACTAATTTAAGTAGAGAACCAGCAGATCAACCCAATTTCTGGTGAGCTATAGATACCTGATTTGACCAAGAATTGTTTGTAGAAAAATCCAGTCCCAGATAACAAAAATTCCTGACAGCGCTTAGGGATTTTTCTCCCACTCTCAAGGCCACTGCTGATATTTTTCCATGTCCAATGGTGATAATATGCGATTTATCAAAATTGGTGATCATGTCTAGGTCATGCATAAAGGTAAAAAAAGCATTGACTAAAATTCGTAATGTGTGCAGCGTTATAGCCAAGATATCCGCATCATTGGCGTACAACAGAGCCGGCACAGGGAGATTAGCAATTATCGGTACATCTTGCGTGGAGTTAGAGAGGCAGGCATTTTAATCATTTTTAGAAAGAACAAAAAGGAGAGGTGCTAAGACACACCCCTTCCGGACACCACTTTCTAAAGAAAAGGTGTCTGATAATTTAGCCTGCCGGCCATAACGCACCCTAGCACCTAAATTTTCATGTAAACAATACAGAAACTTCACAAGGTCAACATACACTCCTAAGTTGATTAACGTCATCCAGTGCTTACTTCTATTTACCCTGTTGAACGCAGTAGACAGATCCATAAATGCCAGGTACATTCGGCTGCCATTAGCAACAGTATATTTACTTACAATGAGATGTAAATTCAAGCACTGCTCTACAGTTCCAAGACCTGGTCGAAAACCATATTGACAGGGAGACAATACTTTAGCGCTCATTATAACCCTATCGGTCAGTGTTAATGCAGCGGTAATACCGCCAACAGGCCGGCGGTAAAAAAAATGGAATCACGACCATGGCGGAAACCGCCAACATAGACAGCCACTTTAACACTCCGACCGCCACGGCGGTAGAAACAAACACCGCGGCAGTAACCGCCAACAGACAGGCAGAACACAATGTACCGCCCACTGTATTACAAGGCACCAATCTGCCACCTTTTCTGGGTAGGTACCAATGCCATCAAAAGCACGGCGGAAACAGGACTCGAAACGGAAACCACTCTCCTCTCGACAACCAACGAGGAACCAGGACGCCATGGAGCCTGAGTTACAGGTCCTGCCCATGTTGGTTTACCTCCTCTTCTACCAGGAGCAGCAAAGACGCCAGCGATGACCACAGTGAGTACTGCACCTAGCACACAGGTGAGGGGGGGAGAAAAAAGAGAGTGACACACACACGCAACATGCAACACCCCCACCCTCACCCACAACAACATACACACAAATACATGCAGCAACATGACATTTACACCCCGCCACCCGATGGAAGAACGCAAGGACAAAATGAAATGATTGTAATGAGTGTAATCATCGAAAAATCAGATAGTGTCAACATCAGGACAGTGCGCGCTCTACAGGCGACAAAAAGGCAAAAATCCAGCCTTTATGCAAGAGCATAATTCATGCATTGTGTTTATATACAGTATGTTAACCTTTTGCATTGCAGACTTTAACCTTGAAAAACACGATTAATGATGTTTGCAATAATTGTTCATTTGCAAGGTATTGCTGAAGGCTTACTGAGTGTGTTAGGGTGTGGTCCCTTTCTAGGACCTTCTAGAAGCTTTCCCTGCAGCATGACTGGGTGTGATTTGGGCCAGACTCTATATAAGGGAGTCAGCCCAGCTCCACGTGCTGACTATTCAGAGGTCCTGGTGCAGAGCAGCAGCAACTTCCTGAGCTCCTGTTCCGGAGGCCTACCTTGACGTTCCAGGCCTGCCCCGCATTGTATTGGTGATCCTTAAGCAGGGTGGTAAGGCGGAGGTCGGGCTGGGCTCCCAACCCCGTTCTCAAAGACTCTCGAGTTTTGGGCCTACTTGTAAAACTTTCAGAGTGAGCGAATCATTGCTCTCATGTAAACCTTGATGTTCAGATCGGCAACAGCTTGCGCGATCATTTCATGGCATTTGCATATTCTTGTTCGAATCGGCAGTGTGCGTGATTCATTTCCCGCATGTAAACCTTGATGTTCAGATCGGCCACAGCTTGCACGGTCATTTCATGGCATTTGCATATTCTTGTTCGAATCTGCAGTGTGCGCGATTAATTTCCCTCATGTAAACCTTGATGTTCAGTTCCGCCACAGCTTGCGTGATCATTTCATGGCATTTGCATACTCTTGTTCGAATCGGCAGTGTGCGCGTTTCATTTCCTGCAAGTAAACCTTGAAGTTCAGATTGGCAACAGCTTGCGCGATCATTTCATGGCATTTGCATATTCTTGTTCAAATCGGCAGTGTGCGCAATTCTCTTCCAGCACGTAAAACTTGATGTTTAGATCAGCTACAGTGGGCGCGATCATTTCATGGCAATTAAATATTTGGTGTGTTGTATTTGTAGAGGTGCACACATTTATCCCGAGCTTTTTGATTTCCTGTGAAGATGCTTAATTCAAAGTGCCACCTTCTTTGTGCATATTAAGTTCCTAGTACAGTTCCGGTTGTTTCCAGGGAATGTTTCAGATAGCTTTTGTCCTCATGTAAAAATGCAATGTTTGTTCTGAAACATTATTCTAGAAGGTTCTTGTATTCTAGACAGTAAGTAATATTTCATGAAAAGCTCATGTGAAACATTGTATTAACCATTCTTGATTTTGTTCCAGGTACTTAGATTTCTTGAGGTCTAGTTATAGTCACTTCTTAGGTTATCCATGGTTACAGTATGAGCACGCTTAGAACCATAGTCTACTGAAAGTCAATGTGATTATATCTTGATATTGTGTTGTTTAACCTTTTGCTTCCTACAGGTCTCCTTCCCAGCTGTTCCCTTCCTAATCCCCTTTTCCCCCACTCGGACTCTCTCAGGCTCTGTGATATATTCTATCAGAGTTTTGGAGCTGTCTAGTGGTGGACATGTTGGGAACGTGCGCAGGCCTCGAGGATCTGGTCTCCCTGACAGATAGGCCAAGATAAATTTAAATCATCAGTATATACAAATATGTACAGCAACTACACAAGTCCGGATAGTATTGCAATCATTGTCCGTGGACCAATGGTCCCAAAATGCATGGGCGAAGCCCACACATGATACCTAACTCGAAACGGAGAGAACACTGCTGGGACATCAGATCCAAAATAAACAGACACCTCAGGGGGAGGGAGAGGGGGGCACCTTAGCCGGATGAACGGACGAAGCCACTGCTCCACGAGGGGACTCCATGCCCACTGTTTGGTCCTGGGGAGTGCAAAGCCACAGTCTCTCAAGTCTCTCAAGTGGGTGGTTTGCCCACTCCTTGGTCCTGGGGAGTGCAAAGCCACAGTCTCTCAAGTCTCTCAAGTGGGTGGTTTGCCCACTGTGTTATCCTGGGGAGTGCAAAGCCACAGTCCATCAAGTCTCTCAAGTGGGTGGTTTGCCCACTGCTTTGTCCTGGGGAGTGCAAAGCCACAGTCTCTCCAGTGGATGCTTTTCTCCACTGGTTCTGGAGGGGGCATTGTGCCCAGAGTGCTTCATCCTGCCTAGGACTGGGGTAGTGGATGCTTTTCCCCACTGGTTCTGGAGGGGGCATGGTGCCCAGAGTGCTTCACATGCAGTGTGGCAGGTCCCATTCCCTCACCTGGGTGTGTGTACCACGAGATTGCCTGGGAACAGGTAGCATGATACTCCATAGAGGCAGAGACACACTCCACCCTGCTGCGATTTTGCCTGCCACCTGTTGGTACAAACAGTGCTGGGTGTCGTGCCTCATGTACGCTGTGCAGGGTCCAGGACGTCTTCTTCAGCCTTGGATGGCTGCCCACTGGGGATGTTAGCCATGTTAGCTGTGGTGCCACTGTCTGAGCACGCCGCGGGGCTGGTGGCGGAGGTTGCGGCAGTGTCCGTTGCGGAGAGGCTGCCGGTGGTGATTGTGTCAGCACCTGTGAAGGGAGACAGCAGGACGTCTCCTGCAGCCTCGGCCAGCTGCCCACTGGGGATGTTAGCCATGTCAGCTGTGGTGGCACTGTCTGAGCACATCGCGGGGCTGGTGGCAGTGGTTGTGGCGGTGTCAGTGGAGGAGATGCTGCCGGTGGTGATTGTGTCAGCACCTGTGGAGGGAGACAGCAGGACGTCTCCTGCAGCCTCGGATGGCTGCCCACTGGGGATGATGCTGGGGACTGTTGCAGAGGCAGCAGACGTGCAGGTGGCAGTGCAGGTGACGGTGCAGGTGGCGGTGTCCACCGCCGTACAGGTTGCTGTTCTGGTTGCCAGAAGGGGTGACTCTGGTCCCTCAGCCAGAGGCTCTGTGCCCTGTCCTGACTTCCCCTTCACCTTGTGTCCCTTCCCCACCTTGGATGTCGCTGCTGGTCCCTTGGCACTGTGCCCTTTTGGCTTGGAGGAGCCCTTGCTGGGTTGTTGGTGTGGCTTTTCCCTACGGCATTTGGGCACCTTCTTCACCTTGGCAGGTGGCGGAATGGACTGATCCCTGGCCTCGCTAGGTGGCACACTGGCAGCCCTGATGGGTGCCGCCCGCAATGTGACCGTACTTGCTGAGACCACAGCCCTGGATGATTTTGTGGCTGATGTGCTGGGCTGGGACCTAGACATCCTGGCCCTAGGGGAAGGACGGGGGGAGGTGTAGGGAAGAGGTCAATGTTAGCCAGGAAGAGTTTCTTAGACACACTGGGACGGGAAGATGGAGGAGGTTTGGGAGTGGAGGAAGAGGTAGTGGTTGTAGGAGATGTATGTCTGCTGAATTTGGGTGAAGGTGCATGGGCTGGAGGCTGTTGTGAGGTGGATGGCTGTTGGGTGGGTGTGTGCTCGCGTTTGTGTAGTTTGAGAGGAGGGCTCACAGACACACTGGGAGAGGACACAGGGGACGTGTGCATGGTAGTGGGGGTGGTGATTGCACGTGAGCGGTGTGTGGTGATGGGCGTGCTGGTGATGAGGTAGTGGCTGAGGATGTAGTGCACACAGGTGTGAGTGGAGATGAGACAGGGCGGGAGGAGAAGGACGTGGAGGAGGGGGACACAGTGGAGGCAGTGGATATTGGTGTGTCTGCATGGGGATGGTGCTTGTGTGAGTGCCAAAACAAACAGGGGGGGAAGACACAAGAGACACATGTTCAATGCCTGCAACACCACTACCGTTGGCGGACACAACACACAGGGAGCAGCCCTATGCACTAGTGCATGTACTAACAGTGCAGTGGAAAAGCACATGCCCATGGGGGACTCTGTCTAGACCCATTTCATGCACAGCTGGAACCCATAGGGGCCTGACTAGGTGTAGAGGGCAACTACCACCTTTGGGGTTGGAGTGGCACTGAGCCTGCAAAACAATGGATGCACCTTGGCACCTCTGCCCTGGCCTAGGCAAACCCACAGCCCACCTTCCCCACCCAGACACCTCACCAAGCGCACAGAGTCAGCTGAATGAGACTGTACTCACCCCCTTGTGGCTGCTGTGATGGCCTCAAGCACCCATCCAACTCAGGATATGCCACCACCAAGATCCGGTACATCAGGGGGGTCATGGTGCGACGGGCACCCCTTCCATGTTGGGAGGCCATCACCAGCTGGGCCTCCGCCGTCTTCTTGCTCCAGCGGCGCAGGTCCTCCCATCTTTTCTGGCAGTGGGTGCTCTGTCTATGGTAGACCTCCAGGGTCCGCACTTCCTTGGCGATGGCACACCAAACACCCTTCTTCTGGTGGGGTCCTAGAGGAATAGTGAAGTAAAATGGATGTTACTCCCCTGTACAGCTCTTCTCACACATTGGCCACAAACCTCCCACCCTGGCCCAGAAAAACATACACACATCATCATCACATGCTGGTCTGTCCCCCCCGTCTCTTCAATCCATGACACTCCATACAATCATGTGCCATCCACCATGCACACAATTTACTCACCTGTTTTCCTGGAGGACCGTAGAGTTGCGTGTACTGGGGGAGGACCCCATCCACCAGTTTCACCAACTCCTCTGCAGTGAAGGCAAACACTGTAGCCATTGTCGGTTCCAGACGCAGGTCACAGCAGCACTTGCAGTGTAGGTCCTTTCCTGTTGAAGGTCAGGTATCAAGTGAGGGAACTGATAGAAAATGGGGGTCACGTCTGCGGTGTACATCGTCATTGGCTACTGGAACCCATAGGGCCCAATGGTAACCAATGCTGAATTGCGTAGCGGTCTTTCACCGCCTACTGCGACGCTGCACAACGCCAGTGCAGTTCCCTCATTTCCCCCTGTCCCTCCTTACAGGTCAGGCATCCGCAATTTTAGGGGGCCACATGGCAGGCCTACTAACTGTGTCACTGCACTTTTGGCCAGGAATACGGACAGACAAAGGCACACAGAGATTATTTCACAATTCTGCTAAACAGCCTTGTGAAACCTATGTGGTGTATGACCCTCTGCTCACCCTTCTCCTCCATAGGGGACGTCCGCTGGGGCAGGTGATGAGATGGCGGCATCCTCCGGTGTACAGACCCCTGGTGGACCAGTTGACAATGGAAGACAGACACATCATTATCACTTACAGACTTTTGATTGTGCCACAATCCAGGAACTGTGTGCCCAATTGAAGCCTGACCTGATGTCAGCTATCCGCCATCCCACAGGTATCCCCCCTCTAGTGCAGGTCCTGTCAGTGCTCCATTTCCTGGCAAGTGGGTCCTTTCAAACAACAGAGGCCATGGCATCAGGGATGTCACAGCCAATGTTCTCTAACGTGTTGTCCAGAGTGTTATCTGCCCTGTTGAAACACATGCGCAGCTACATCATTTTCCCTCAGGTAGAGGATTTGCCCTCAGTGAAAGGTGACTTCTATGCCCTGGCATATCCCCAACATTATTGGTGCCATTGATGGTACACATGTGGCATTTGTTCCCCCCCGCAGGAATGAACAGGTGTACGGAAACCGGAAAAGCTACCATTCAATGAATGTGCAGATGGTGTGTTTGGCAGACCAGTACATCTCCCATGTGAATGCCAAGTATCCTGGCTCAGTGCATGACGCTTACATTTTGAGGAATAGCAGCATCCCTTATGTGATAGGGCAACTCCAGAGGCACCGTGTGTGGCTAATAGGTGAGCCCAAGGTCCCCACACAGTTTAAATAGGTGTCTGTGAATGGGAGAGTCCCTAAGGGTTGAAGGATGTTTAACAGTTGTCCCTCGATATTTGCAGGTCACTGTGGTTACCCCAACCTGTCATGGCTACTGACCCCAGTGAGGAATCCCAGGACAAGGGCAGAGGAACGCTACAATGAGGTACATGGGCAAACTAGGAGGATAATAGAGCGCACCTTCGGCCTCCTGAAGGCCTGCTTCCGGTGCCTCCATCTGACAGGTGGCTCCCCATACTACTCACCGAAGAAGGTGTGCTAGATCATCGTGGCATGCCGTATGTTGCACAACCTGGCTTTGCGACGCCAGGGGCCTTTTCTGCAGGAGGATGGGCCTGATGCTCGTCTTGTGGCAGCTGTGGAGCCTGTGGGCAGTGAGGAAGAGGTGGCAGAAGAAGAAGATATAGACAACGGAAACAACATCATCATGCAATACTTCCAGTCAGACACAAGTAAGAGGATGGCACTGCTTCTCACATTTCATACTACTGTAGGACATAGCATAAATCTGCCTTTTAACCTCTGTTAATGGACACTGACATGTCACTTTGGCTTTCCATTTCACAGATCTGGGTCCCACTTTGTGTACTCTTCTATGTTTACTGCTGCCCAACAACTGTGTAACCATGGTATGTGAACATGAACATTGACACTGCTAGATTTCTGAAAGGTTGCAATTGCACATTTTTGAAAGTACAGACTGACTCCAGATTGATTTGTGATTCAAGGGTGTTTATTTCTGTGTCAATAAGTGGAGGGGGTGTGCAATGGGCTGGGGTGATGGTGGAGGAATGTCCATGGTAAAGTTCAGTTTCTTGGTCTCACAGGTGCATTGTCCAAGGGGGCATAGGAAGTGGAGCAATGGCAGTTTAAGGTGGACAGGGTGACAAAGTGTGACAGAAGGGTGACAATCAGGAGGGTCTTATTTCCTGGCGGGGATCTTGGCAATGTTCTCTGTCTCGTTCCTGGATCTCAGGGACAGTTTGCGGGGTGGTTCTCCTTCTGAAGGGGGTGGGGTGATGGTGGCCTGTTGTTCCTGTGGCGGGGCCTCCTGTCCACTAGCGCCGGTGGAGGTGGAGGGCTGTTCATCATCCAGGCTAGTGTCAGGGGCTCATTTCTGTGCCACTGTGTCCCTCATGGTTTTGGCCAGGTCTGCCAGCACCCCTGCAATGGTGACCAGGCTGGTGTTGATGGAATTCAAGTCCTCCCTGATCCCCATGTAGTGTTCCTCCTGCAGCCGCTGGGTCTCCTGACACTTGGCCAGTACTGTTCCCATGGTCTCCTGGGAATTATGGTATGCTCCCATGATGTTGGAGAGTGCCTCATGGAGAGTGGGTTCTCTGGGCCTGTCCTCCCCCTGTCGCACAGCAGTCCTCCCAGCTTCCCTGTTATCCTGTGCCTCTGTCCCCTGAACTGTGTGCCCACTGCCACTGTCCCCAGGTCCCTGATTGTCTTGGGGTGGTGGGTTTGCCTGGGGTCCCTGTAGTGGTGGACACACTGCTGATTGACGTGCCCTGGGGACAGTGGCATGGGCTTGCTGAGTGGCTGCTGTGGTGGTGTTTCCTGAGGGGGGAGGGTCTTGGGTGGCTTTTGACAGTGGCAGGAGAACCAACTGTCCTGAGGTCCCTGATGAGCCGGGCTGGTCATCTTGATCCAGGCGTGAAGAGCTGCTGTCATCACTGTGGGCCTCTTCTGTGGGGGGACTGGATATGTCTGGCACCTCCTGTCCGGTGACGTTGGGTATGGGTCCTGTTGAGGTGTAAATGCATAGTTTTAGTATCTGTGTGTGCCATCTTGTGCATTGGGTGAGTCACCCTCTACTCCTGTGCTTGCCTTTTTGTGTTTGCCATTGTGTGATTGGTGTTTTGGGGTCTGTGTGGGGGTCTGTACTGGACATGCTTTGGCAATGGGTGTCCATGCTTTGGTGTTGCATGCAGGGCTTGGTTTTGGGATTGGTGGGTTGTGATAGTGGGACATATGTGAGGTGTTAGAGTGATGGGGGTGAGGGGTAGGGTGGGGGTATGTGATGACATGCAGGTAGGGTGGTGAAAGTAGTAAAGATTTGACTTACCAGAGTCCAGTCCTCCTGCTACTCCTGCAAGGCCCTCAGTATGCAGTATTGCCAAGACTTGCTCCTCCCATGTTAGTTGTGGGGGAGGAGGTGGGGGTCCACCGCCAGTCCTCTGTACAGCAATCTGGTGTCTGGATACCACGGAACGCACCTTACCCGGTAGGTCGTTCCACCTCTTCCTGATGACATCCCGTGTTCTTGGATGCTGTCCCACTGCGTTGACCCTGTCGACGATTCTCCGCCATAGCTCCATCTTCCTAGCAATGGAGGTGTGCTGCACCTGTGATCCGAATAGCTGTGGCTCTACCCGGATGATTTCCTCCACCATGACCCTGAGCTCCTCCTCAGAAAACCTGGGGTATCTTTGAGGTGCCATGATGTGGTGTGGGTGATGTGTGAGGTGATGTTTGTTGTGCTGTGTGAAATGTTGTGTTGCTGTGTATTCATTGAGGTGCATGGATGTTGTATGAGTGATAGTATGGTGTGCTTGTGGATGCTGGTGTAGTGTTGGCTATTCTCTCTCTGTGCTTCTTCCCAAAAATGTCATTGTAAGGGGTTGTGGGTAATGTGGGTGTGTGTTTTATAGTGTTGTGAGTGTGTGGGTGTGATGTGTATGTGTATCAGGTGTGTATTTTGAATTGTCCAATGTGGTTGTGTTTTGTAAGTGTGTGTGTATTTTGAACGTGACGGTGTGTACCACCAATGGTTTACTGCGGTGAAAGACCACCGTGTTGATTCGTGGGTCATGATAGTGTGGGCCTATTCTTGTTGGCGGGGCGGGGTAGGCTTTGTTATCGCCAGTTTATCACTGACCTTTGGTGTGGCGGACTTGTGTGGGTGTCTGTATTGTGGCGGATTCCGAGATGTGGGTCGTAATACCTGTAGCGGATTTCCGCCGCGGCCACGGTATGTTGGCGGCCTTCAGCACGGCAGTAAGCGGGATTTACCACCAGGGTTGCAATGAGGGCCTTTGTTCTCTGCGGGCCAAGCCTGCAAGTGATTAAAAATGACTCTCCCTATTATCTTGACAGAGGTGTCAACTAAAGAAATGGGCCTGTAACATTTAGCTGATTACCCTGTCTCCTTTTTTGAAAATTGCGACAATTGTAGAAAGTGACCATGACTCAGGTATCTTACTGCATAAAGACTTATTGAATAAGTCCGCAAGTAGGGGTCCCCAGAAACCCAGCTTACATCTAAATAGTTCCATAGGGATCCCATCCAGGCCTGGCGATTTTCCACCTGCGCTCGAAACAATAGCCATTTTTCAAACTTCTGAACTGTTACTTGCAACGGGCCAGTACATGCAAGTGTCTTCTGCAATACGGTCTCTAACTCTCTATCAGCTACCTGTGAGTAACCATTTTTAAAGTGTGTTACCCAATCATGACCTGAAAGACTGCTGCTTAGATGGTTTGTTTGTAGCACGTGCCTTTGATAGAGGCTGTCGACTTTCTCACAAAATACCTTACTATTACTTTGAGCAGCAGCCCGTTCCAACAGTTCCCAGTCCTTATTAAATAGAAAGTGCTTCCTTTCTTTTATGGCCGCATTATAAAAGCGTCTTGCCTCCTGAACCTCGTTTTTATCCCTGGGGAGCTTCACAAATGCTGATCTCAAACGGTGGTTAGCAATAGAACACTTTGCATCGAACCAACGGGGACTATTTTTTTTTAGTTTAAAAGGTTATGATAACATATTCTTGACTACTTCGCACAATAGCATATAGCACTTGAACAACTCAGCCCAAGAAACTTCCTCTAAATATCCCAAAATAATTGAGCGATTGTCTCTTATAAAGCCCGTTAGTATTGCTATAGGGTCTTTTAAGTGCCACACTACCCTTAAGCCATCCCTCGTATGTTTATTAATGCCATCAGACACTTTTGGATTGGCCTCCTTATTCAATGGAAAACAAGCATCTAAATGGATGACATTATGATCACTCCATGAAGTTTCTAGCACCATGCTATTTTTACACCACTGAAGACAGTTTTATTGTGGCAAATAAATAAGCAATAACAGAACCATAACCCCCTCCACTGTACGTTGACTTATCTGGACCAGAGCCTTGAAGCAAATTACCTACATCTGTCAAATCATATTGAGCTACTAGATTCCGCAGATACAATCCTCTCGCATCACAGGGCACTTTTTTAAACCTTACTGCTTAGCCCAAAATCTGAATTATCAATGCCCATTTTTGCATTAAAATCACCACAAATTAAAATGCTTGGATGTTGAGTTCTACTCTTCCCATAAAGCTTTAGGCCTCTGATAAAGCTAAAGAGCTTCTCAAACAGGTCAGTATAAGTTTTTGAAAAGTTGTTGTTATAAAAGTTTACTAGATATAAGCTGAACGCTCGCTTATCGTCTCTAATAAGTAAGGCCTGATAAGCAGAACTGCCTGTATCTATAATTGTAACAGTAATTCAGATATTAATGTTTCCCCAGATAGGAAGACCGCCACTAGCTCTTCAGAATTGAGCAGCAACAGCAGGGAAAGAATAACTACAAAAAACATTTAAAACTACAGAAGTGGTATCCCAAATTTCTTGGAATGCAATAAAATCATAACCTTCAACAAAGGAAACCCACTCTGGGTTGGCAATTTTGCTTCTTAAGCCTGCCACATTCCAACTTAACAGGGAAAACTGACTATCCCTAACCTGGCTATTACAGTACATCTCACTTCCTTGGCCCCTTCCCCCGATAAGGTATTTGACACAGGCAAAGGAGTGATGGAAGAGACCCATTCTAAAGCAGGCTTGCCATGATGTGAAATCACACTATGATAAGCAGCGGGTCTAAATGGAACACCCCCATCCGATTCCCTATCCTGTCACATGTAGCTAACTTTTGCAAGCCCCTAAACTGTCAATCCATCTCGTTAAGATCTACCAATAGGTCAAACTGATTTTTACACGTAACACTGGAAACACCTAAGGAGGGCTGTGCTAGGCAAGCCAAGGAAGGAATCTCATTAAGATCTGCCAATGGATCAAAACGGTTTTTACACATAACTCGGGTAGCACCTAA
Organism: Pleurodeles waltl; assembly: GCF_031143425.1. Classification (NCBI taxonomy): domain Eukaryota; kingdom Metazoa; phylum Chordata; class Amphibia; order Caudata; family Salamandridae; genus Pleurodeles; species Pleurodeles waltl. The sequence goes on from NC_090449.1 coordinate 417,399,496, forward strand.
AGGGGACTGTGCAAGGCAAGTCAAGGAAGGAATCATGGGCTTTTGGGGATAATTTAGTCTGTAGAAAAAGCCAAGAGGTAAAACTCTAATTTTGCCCGAATTGCCAGGAGTCTCAGAGGGCTGGGAGAGAATTTTCTTTTCCAGATATGGATACCTAAAGTTAACAATAATGCAGTCACCAGGGATACATTTACCAGAGGGACCAATCCAAACAACGCGTCGAGTCAGCAAGATATTACCATAATCATGGATATCGGATTTAAAATGATTAACTAACCAATGACAGACCTTATTTTGTAATTGAGAGGTAGATTCTAAATGTGAGTTTAGCACAGAAGGAACACCAGCCAGAACAACAACATATGGACAGCAAGCAGTAGGGAAGTATGGGGGTGAGACAGCAGCTAAAGATTCTTGTAGCGCCGCATCAGGGACAATTGAAGACACATTGGGAACAGATGGATTACCTATAGGAGCTAAAATGCGTGCAGGTCTCTTATCATGTAAACTCAAATTTTCTCTATTGCTACTTTTAATTTCCCCAATCTATCTGTCAGGGAGGTTAAACGATCGTTCAAGGAAATTATGAATTTTCGGGCAACTATATCACAATCTTGTATTTGTACCATACCCTGATTGACTATTTCACCATGCTCTCCTACAGTTGGCCCTCTTAAAGGAGGTGAAAGGGCATTGATAGTCTTAGCTTTCCTTTTGTGGTTAGTGGCAGGCGAGGCTGTAGTTATAGATTGGTTTGGGCGCTCCACGTGAGAATTAAGTACCCTTCTATTAACCATAGGGGCATCTGAACTAATTACAGGGATAGAGCCTTTGAGGCGCTGATAGCCTGCCCTCCTATCTCAGTTTCTACATTGGGTGTCCCTATAATATCAGTATGGGGAGAACCTGCACAACCCAAGGACAACCGCCTCTCTACCAAATCTATCTCCTAAGAGACAACACTAACTGCAACTGTTGTAGAATTGTCCCCTATGGGCGTTTTACTGCATGCTACCCTCTTCTTGCCCATGACTGCTTTCTAGTCTGATATAGCCCGCTACCAATGGATATAAACTTGTTATAGTCCTAAACAATCATTATTGCACATCCTTCTTTACTCACCACTTTCTATACTTTATGAGTCAGCATTCAATATCTATGCATGAAAACATGAGAAAGAAAAAAAACTGAAAAACCAAGAGTGGGCCCAGCCTCTTCCGGCTGCAGACAGGCACGGATGGGCCTGCCCTTGGCCTGGGCTTTGCAGTTATCTGGCCAGGCTTTATAGCGCTCATTGGTGGGCTCTAGTGTGAGCAACTGGTTCCCAAAATGGCTGCCTCATGAGGCCAAGAGGAGTCTGGGATATGTATTCCCCCACAGGTAGATTAGAGCATCCCGTGCTGCGGTGATCTAGCCGCGCTTTATAGCACTCGTTGGTGGGCTCTAGTGTGAGTAGCTGGTCTTCAAAATGGCCACCTCCTGGGGCCAAGAGGAGTCTGGGACATGTATTCCCCCACAGGCAGAATAGCGCATCCCACGCTGCGGTGATCTGGTTGCGCTTTATAGCGCTCGTTGGTGGGCTCTAGTGTGAGCAGCTGGTCCTGAAACTGGCCGTCTCCTCGGGCCAAGAGGAGTCTGGGATATGTAGTCCCCACAGGTAGATTAGCGCTTCCCACGCTGCAGTGATCTGGCGGTGCTTTACAGTGCTAGTTGGTGGGCTCTAATGTGAGCAGCTGGTCCCCAAAATGGCCGCCTCCTGGGGCCAAGAGGAATCTGGAATATGTAGTCCCTCACAGGTAGATTAGCACGTCCCACGCTGCGGTGATCTAGTGGCGCTTCATAGCGCTCGTTGGTGGGCTCTAGCGTGAGCAGCTGGTCCCCGAAATGGCCACCTCCTGGGGCCAAGAGGAGTCTGGGACAAGTAGTCCCCCACAGGTAGATTAGAGCATCCCTCATTGCCACCCACATGACAGAACAAGTGCATGATGGCAACATTAACAAATAGTCCTATACATGTTGTGCCCTCCAACATCGCAATCAGGTGTGGGATGTGCAACTATGTTTATGCATTGTTTAAAAATGTCTGAGACACAATGCCAAACTGAGGGGGAGTAGACCTACTCATATATGTTGCAATTGGCAAATGAACTCTGCACTGAGATGATGTTACACCTCAATATCAGTCCGTCATGGTAAGAGTTACCTAGGTTGTGCCATACTGGAAGAAATACAAATCCATGTACAACAGACGTTCTGGATGGACTGCTTCCAGACACCCACAGATATTTGCAAATACAACACAGGAGGTGACATGGAGACAATACAAGTGCAGTGGCAGGAGTGATGTCGTGTGTGTGTGGAGCTCATACCAACTCATGAATACAGTCAATGGAATCGTAACTATCAAGTAGGCAGGAGAAGGAGATGTGTACATCTTCCATGTACACAAGTCACATTATGCATGTCCATGTATAAATAGACAATGTTGCAGTAGAAGATGTGTACAAAGTGCAAACAACCTAATGAATGGGAGCAATGTAGGTGACAATATATGAAGGAATACATGGAAAAAGGACACACATAGACCAACACTGACTGTACAGCACACCAATGTCTACATGTCAACATTTTACTTATGTACGGAGATAGTGGGCAGGTCAGTACATAACCCAGTTATGTTGGCCACTAGCATACTATGGTATATGCCCATTGCATGCCACCATGACTAGGAGCTGTGACAGACAACACCATCTATACCTTGGGATGTTTCCAATATTGAAGTCACAACAGAGATACAAGCCCAACAAGCTGCCCAAGAAAACAACTGTAGACATCAAAGCATGCCACATGATCCAAATGTGCAAGACCCGAGTGTTGTACATGAGAAGGGAAAGCTGACATCAAGTACTGCAGAGGTAAATGTGAGATCCTGGACTGTAGGACCACAATTGTGCATGTGTCTCTCTGCTGCATAGTTCTGCTGAGTAGCAATCATGAAGAGGCTAGGTCCCTGCTCAATGAATCCACACACCACTGCTCTAGCAACATGAGTGTAACACATGCAGCAGATTCACAAACAAACCCTTAGGTCCAACAAACCATTGTCACCGTAATGACAGTACTGGACATTCATCCACATGTTGCCATACCACATATACAGCATTGTTGCACAGCCCATGTACCATGTGAAGTCAATCAGGGTTCACTCAAGGCACACACTGCAAAAATCCACGCAATGTCGTCATGCATGAACATTTTTCACGCATATGCATATGCCATACAAACCCCTAAGCCAATAGACGCTAAGCCCTTGTACGTCTATCACAAATCCACAGGCCTTTTCATGCTAATGGTGAGAAAATACGACGCATGACTGGAATGAATCCAAAAAATGATGCATGACTGGAAACGTGACACACTGGCCCAGGAAGTGATGTAACAGGACATCCTGCCTCCAGACAGTTTACAGTGAGTTTACTTTCACTTTCACTTTACAGTATATTTGTCTGTGACTGTAGGAGGGTGTGCAGTGCTGGTGTGGTGTTTGGATTGGTGATTTTTGGAGTGTTAGTAGTGTTTTTTGTGCTGTCTTGTAGGTTTTGTCCTTGTTTGTCTTTAAACTTGTCATTTGTAGTATAATTGTATCGTTTCTGTCTCTGTATTGTGGGGTGTTTGTCTGGGGTAGAATAGCTGTTGGGGTATTTGGGGTAGTTGGGTTGGGGTTAGGTGCCTTGCATTCAGTTAACTGGGTGAACTGCATTTGCAGTATGAGTGGGAAAGAGAGGATGCCCCGTATGTCTGCAGATGAGTTGGGGGGGGTTCATCTGGCTGGTGCAACACTACCTCCTATTGATGCTGGAACTGGGTGGGCATGTGATCCTCGGCTACCCCACAGAGGCAGGGCAGCTGCGGTGGGCCAAGGTGCTCCACCACCTCATCTGAATCTTCGGAAGTGGCAGAAATAAACACCAGCTGAAACACTGATGTGCAGATCTGGTGACATTCTGCAGCACGCATAGTAAGAGCAAAATGCAGGAAATGCTTGTTTATATGCGGGAAGGTGCCCCTTCCTATACAACAACAATCATTTGTAAGAAATGCTTTGGCATTTCTGTGTGTGCTGCATTTAGCAGCACATTTGTAAGAAGTGCCAAATCGCCATTAGTGATTGTTTATGTGCAGGAAGGGACACCTTCTTACCCATAAGCAATCACAGCCCTCAATGCAGACATCCTTGCACAGTGGTGCAAGGATGGCTGCATTGATGCTGGCAGCTAAATTTAGCACCAGTGTAGGGGACAACACAGGGGTGTCCCGTATTCAATTGAATATGGGGCACCCCCTGTGTTGTGATCATGATGGAGCACTGCGAAACCTATTTTGGTGCAACTTCGCGCTCTCATTTTCCAGTCTGTAGCACTGCAAGGAGCCTTGTTGTGCTGCGCACCAGTCAGTGGTGTGCACATTTAGTCGACAACTAACCTCCACATGGTTGTGTGAATAGTCTATGATAATTCCCACACCAGCTCTCAGGCAGTTTTCACAACATGGCCCTGCCACCATGCTATTTGTGAGTGATGTAGGTCACATCACATATGCATATGATGGGTATGGTGTGTGCATACCTGGTACTTTGATTCCAACTGACATACATGTGCAAATGATGTAGGATATTTCTTGATACTGTTGAGGCACTCACTGCAGTGCCAAACTCACTGTGGGCCTAAGGGCACCCATACAGCCACCATGTGTGTGCCATTTAACACATGTAGCACTTCATGGCACAGGGTAGAGGGCATCAGTTCAGTTATGTTATGACAACTCTGATGTGTAGCTCTGGATTTAAGCCTAAGTTGCTGGGAAGTTTCAATCAGTTGTATATGTGGGCACATCATGGGCAGTGGCATTCACCCTTGTTATGTATGCTCAGTTTACCTAACCTTAGAATGACAGGTGTGAAGTTACCTGAACCCCTATCATATGGCCCACACCTTGCCTCCTTGCTGACTGGGCAAGCTGTGATGTGCCACCAGGTGTGTTGAAGTGATGGATTACAAGCACAACCCCCTAATGCACAGGGATACAGGAAATCTAAACTTGTCGGGGCACATGACCCTCACAAGGTAGAGGACACAAATGTTGATCATGGACAGTTTTGTCCACTCAGTCCTGGGCCCTGTTGTTTCTGAACACATTTCCTTCATCCAAGTGACATGGACATGATACTGATGACTGGTAGGAAATAGTCATAGATGAGGAGTAAGTTATCTTGGAGGAATGTGTGTTGGACTGTATGTGTTATATGAAGTTGCAGTGTGCATAAAATGTCTTTACAATCCCCACCCAATGCTGTTCCTGATGCTTGCTTCTCCTCATGTTTCAGCTGGCAACATGACTGAGGCACAGAGGAGATACTTCCACAGGAGGGGCGAACGGTACTGGCACTTAGTGGAGGTTGATGGTGCCTACCGCCAAATGGGCAGGGAATTCCGTAAGGAAAAAACATCAGGGGAATGGTGTGCCTTTCCACATGAGGGACCTCCAAGACAGCTGCAGCAGGACACTGGCAACAAGCCATCTGGGGTACAGGGGGAAACAGCTGGACCAGGGCGATCGACATCAGCTGCACCACTATTAACGCAGCCACCAGTCCAGCCACCTGCAGCTGTAGGTCCAAGTCCTTGTAAACCCCCTCGATAATCACAGCGGGTGGGAGCTGAGTGATGTGGACTAGGAATTAAGCGCTTCGCACAGCCATTTGATTTGTTCCTGGAACTTAGGAGGTTATAAAAAACACTTAAAACAAGATCTATTTATATTTAAAGGAAGGCTGGAAATGTGTGATATAATGTGTTTCCAGGAAACTTGGTTGTGCGAAGAACTTGAACCAGTAGATTGTTTTATGAGGCTATTAAGGGGTGCTACTCGGCAAGGTTCAGGCCCTCGGGGGCCTAATAACTCTGACTTCATCAACAATAGCGAATAGACTCACAGAGGTAAAAACTAAATGTTGCTGGTTACTGGCAGGACGAGTAGACCTCTACAATAATATTGGAGGGTCCAGACAGCTCATGATAATTAATGTATATATAAAACTAGGGATGTCACATGATTATGATATCCAGCTTGGTTTGTTTGAGAAAGATTTGGAAGCAATATGTACAGATAAAGCATAGCACTTGATCCTAATGTTGGGAGATTTAACCATAAACTTGACCCCAATAGTAGTGATAAATTGTACAAGGAGCTGCTAGCTGCCGCACAAATTCTGCATAGTATTTTTCCAACTGCAGAATGTATCGCCCGGGACTTGTCTCTAGTAAGAAAACTAGGATCCCTAGGTCTGTTTTGCATAAATGGACATATGAAGATGGATCGCCCAGCAAAGCAAACCTTTTGAATAAGCAATCAGGAGTGCCCTATTGACTATGCCTTCATAAATACTTGCCATTTTGGAATTACTAGACTTCGGAATTGAGCACCAAGAGGGAAGCGATCATTGGCCTCTTTGGCCAACAATTGGGCCAGTAAACAACGCCCAAAGAGAAAGAGAAAAAGGGTTTACATTGCAGGTAGAATACCCACGTAGGATAACTACCCAAATTATAGAAGGCAGTCTAAAAGTGCTTAAAGAATTGATAGTAAATTATAGAGATATCAGTATGGAGGAATACCTAAATGATACCTTTAAGGGATACAATAGGGGAATTGAGTTAATAGTTGATTGTTTAAAAGCAAAGCTAAAAACAACACAGGAGAAAAAGACGAAGGTAGGAGTATGCAGGGCCAATAAAAATACATGGTATAACCAGGAGTGTAGGAGACTGAAGAGGAAGGTGCGGAAATTAGAAAGGGAATTTGACGAAAGACGCAAAACAAGGTTATAAAACAATCTTAAGTCAGAGGAAAAGGGAAAATATAAATAAGAATTGGGAGGTAATGTTAGATGTGATTTGAACACCAAATATTAGGGGATTCTGGCAGATGATAATGGAGGGAAAAGCTACAGGATCTATGTGGTGTTTGGTTGATGAAGATGACTGGAATAAACACTTGTGCAATATATATAGAGAAATGGGTGTTGAGGGAGAATGTGGAGTAAATAGGAAGATAGGTAGGGATGTAAAATCAGCTGTTTCCCTGCAAAAGATAAAAGAAACAATTGCAGCGCTTAAACTAACGAAAGCTGCGAGCCCAGATAATCTTCCAGCAATGATAATAAATAAAATTATCGACTGGTGGGCCAAATTCTTTTATGCTGCGTTTCAAAAATGTTTTGATCATGGTTGTTTCCCTGAGAATTGGAAGGGTGCTTTTACTAGGCCGATCTATAAAAAGGATGTAGGCGAAAAGGTTTTCACAAGGTTATTGTTGAGGGAAATTAAATTCTGGGCAGAGATAAACGATTTGATACCGGTAGAGCAAGGCGGTATCAGGAAGATCATTCGATAATAGACCATTCTTTCAGTCTTTGGTCATTAGCAAAAAGTCAACTGAAATAGGAGGAAATCTAATCTGCTGTTTTGTCGATTTTCATGCTGCGTGTGATTTAGTGGATAGAAGACTGTTATGGATATGTTAAAATGGTTGGGGGTTGATTCGGATCTATTATTTCTTCTTCAGGGTCTGCATTCACATAACTGGGCCCAAGTAATTTTAGACACGAGTGGTTCACTCTCAAAGAAGATCCCTATAAGGAATGGCTTGCACCAAGGTTGTGTCCTAGCCCCATTATTATTTGCTATATTTTTATCAGACTCACCAGGCTTGCTAAAGGAGGCTAAAGGCCTATCTCCAAAAATGGATAGAGTTCATATCTCCTGTTTATTATATGCGGATGACCTGGTGATAGTTGATATGATGGAGCTAGGACTTCAAAGAAAATTAGATGTGTTTAACTCTTACCGTCAAAGGAAGAAAATTGTAGTAAATATGGATAAAACGAAAATAATGGTAATAGGGAAAAAGAAGAGTGTATTTACCTACTTTTTGAGAGGCAAAAAAGTAGAAAAGGTTGAAAAATAAAAATATTTAGGCATGTGGTTTGACTCTGAAATAAGATGACAAGAACATATTGAAGCTCTAAAGAAATGGGTGGCCGTCCCTCTGTCCTGTGGTGTCTGCTCTTAATGCTATAGCACGCCCTCAATTCCAATATGGGGTAGAAGTCCTTTGGGAAGCAAAACTGGGAGGCAGAAGAAAATAAATGCGTAAAATGCATGCTATCGCTGCCACCCTGAAGTATGGCACAAGGACGGAATGTCAAATGACAGCATGGACCTACCAGAGAATTCAGGCCGCATTGACATTTTGTGGAAGCCTCAGAGAAGAGGTAATTTCAAAAATCGCAAGACTGTGTAAAACAGAAATAAAGAAAAGTGAGTTACACTGGGCATTACAATTGAGAGGGTGGTTGGAAAAAATGTGTGTCCTCTTAGGCTTTACTGGAAACCAGTGGTGCAGAGAACAAATTCCTAAGCAGGCGCTGCGTACAATGGTAAATGAAAGGGCAAGAGAAGCAGATTTAGAGTACCTGGAGAGAGAAATCTCCACCCAGTTTATGGTAGTTGGGTGGAGGAATGCTGACAATTTCTCTTATATAGAGGCCCTACTCAATCCAAGACTAAGAGATGCAGTGTTACAATTTAGAGTCGGGCTAAACCCCGGCTATATGGTCCCCAAAGAAAAACCATACTTAAGAATGACAAGGGTTTATGTACCTGTGGCCTACAACAAAAATGCAGTGCCCAACATATTTTATTGGACTGTTTTTACAGGGCCGGCGTAAAATATAGCATGTGAAGCTTTGTATAGGATTTTTTTTTTTTTTTTAGATGAATGAAGAGTTTATAAATAGATTTTTTTAAGTTATATTCAATGATTGGAATATAGGATACTGGTCTTGTATAGTATGTAGGTTTAAAGTAAAAGCACTGACACTTTATTTAGGGTTGCACCATATGTAAATCATAAGAACTATGGTTTTATTAGAAACATAATCAGATATGCACAATGTACTTTGTAAATCAGCAGGGAAATTAAATTAGTATGCTGGGTTAGGAAAAAGGAGGGCATTGTAAATGTGAAATGTTATGAATTAAGAACATTGTGTGGGGATACATAATGTAAAAGACTAACTCTATGAATTATTGTATAGTTACCCATATTTTATACTTTTAAGCTAAATAAAGAATTTATGTAACGTAACGTAGGTTCAAGTCAATTTGAGATTGACACGTGGAGGGACATTGGCCTGATATTGTCAAGAATGGTTAAATTGGAGGAGGATGTTTCAGTGAACTGCAAGACGTTGCCCTATGTAAAGAAGAAATTGAAGAAAAGCTACAAGTGAACTACTGTATCATCCTGCAACCTCCCAGTTCTTACTCCTCTCTTTTACCATTTAGTATAGTTAATATAGGGTATTAGATATGTAGTGTTAGGGTAGTGAAGGATAGGCATAGATTAGGTTAAGTATAGTGAGAGTGGGTTTTCTACATCATTTTATTGTTGGGGGTTCATGTTGGGGTATTTGTGTATTAAAAAAACAAAAAAAACATATATATATATTTATATATATATATATATATATTTGTTTAGGCCTTTGGTTAGGTTAGTACATGTGTAGTTATAGTTTAGGTTGTCCTACTTGAATCTCATCTCATAAGGAGGATTGGGGGCTAATGTTTAGAGTGTGGTGTTACATAAGTAAGATAAGTTTAGCATAGGTTAGATAGGTGACGTTTTATATTTAGGATAGTTAGTTTAGGTTAGTTAAGAATAGGGTAGGTTTTAGATTTTCATATGTTTGATGGTTTTAAATAAATCCTGTTCATATTTGCCTACATATATTTTTTAATGATTGTGTCTGGGGCTTATCATGGGTGCACTGGGCAGGCTGGGGGAATGGACTAGGGTATGCGTACTGTCAGGATTTCCCAGGTTTCCCATATGCATCCTCATGACCAAGGAGCTGTGAGAATGGCTGCTAATTCTGTCTACTTGTGCACACATTTGACATCCTGTGTCCCAGCCAGTCTCAATTTGTATGTAATTTTCATCTTGGGCAGGTGACTATGGTACTTCACCTGTCATTGGTGGGGTCCAGCTAATTAATTGTTGGCAAGTGTGGTACATTTGACAACTTCCAAATTTGGAACTGTATCCTGCAACACTGACAGGTGGCTATCATTGATTAGGTTATGTTTTCCTGTTCCACACTTCTCAGTTGTACTTGTATTCCCATCTGGGTAACTCAAATTTGATTGGGTAGTGAGCCACACATGCCATATGTCTACTTCAAAGGATATGTGTTCAGGTAAATTTGGTCTACACAGTAAATTGGTTGGAGCCGACAACACCATCATTCAGCTTCCTCTTGTTTGGAACCTAGTGTGTGGATTGGTGTCTGACTCTATCCTGTACACATTGACATGGATTTACACAATGGTAACTTATTGCTGAGTAGATGGACCACAGTAAACATAGACATGCTACATGTGTACAAGGTGCTTTATTTACATGTGCAAATGTTATTGTGATTACAATACAATGTCCATTTCACTGGTCCTATGAGTGAACGTTTTCCAAATATAGGTCATTCGGAGTCCAGGGTTGAGGGACATGTCATGAGACATAGTTGGGAGTAGTGTGCATAAGTGAGGAGTGCATGACATTGCCAATTAGTATGGTAGAGACATTGACAGCAAATAGCAGACATTTCAACAGAGGTTAGGTGAAGAGGGCACATTTCCTACTGTTACAACACTGGCATGATGTTAAGCCTAGAATTAAGGAAAAACTGTCCATGTGGCACGGACTGGTGCTACCAGGTGATTTTCCTTGTGATTGGTATTCCTTCCACATCTCCATCCTCTGATGTGTGTGGTGACTCCTGTACCATGGTTGATGGTGTTATAGAGGCAGAGGGGGGTCACACACACTTCAGTGGATAGGGATGTGGCAACAAGGGACCGGGCAGCTGCCATTTGCAGCAACACATTAGGCATCACTGCTGCAAGGAGGAACTGCTGATTCTTCAAGACCACAACAACATCACGGTGGCAGGCAGCCATGTTTTTTCCTGAAGGAGGTCCCTTCCCGTTGTGTGGACTCTAGGGTATTCTGCATGCTGCTGGTACTTTGGGAGGCCAGCTGTTGTAGCATCTGGTTCATCATATCAGCTATGTCCGCCAAAGACTGCTGGAGTCCACGTACGGGAGTGGGTGCCTCTGATGGCAGCTGAGTTGTCCCTATTTAGACTGAGGCACATACGCCTGCCATGGTCTCCATCCCCTCCCAAATCTGCTTTGCCAGCTCATGCTGGGCTCTTACCACTGACCTCTGAAAGCTGATCTCTGGGTCCTCGGAGTCCAGGGCTGTGTGAGAACTGGCTGGTGGTGTGTGTTGGTAGCTGGGTGGTTGATGTGGAGACACCGCAACGCTGTGTGTCCCCCGCGACTGGAGGTGGTGTCTGGAGGGATCCTAGGACATCCTGGAGAGTCTGTTGAATGATGGTTGGCAGCTGGTCATCCATGTCATCTTCAAAGTCCAGGACAGGCAGGTTAGCAGGAGGTAAGCCATCATCCTCCGCAATGCGATAGTGTGATATCAATTTTGGATTGCATTGGCTGTTCACATGGTACATCATGTATTTGCCACTGGAGGCTCAGTGACATGTCACTGACCGAAGGTTGTGCTTATGTATAGCATTATGCAGCACACATGGGTCAAGCACACTAGTTATTGGAAATGACGGAGCACAACGCTGGGCTGAGAGTGGCAGCGCCCCGCTACATCATTTTCACAGCGCAGGGACTTGCCAAATTTACCTGGATGTGCCATATTTACCTGTAATTCCCTCTGCGCCTGCTGAGATTAGTGCTCCCTGCACCGCAAAGGCATTGTTGCAGCATGATGACAGGGTGGCTACCTTGGAGTGATGATTTGTTCATGTGCAGGGAGGTGTCCCTTCCTGCACATGTACAAGCTATTTTTGCAGAGATGGCCCTTCAATGTGTGCTGCAAGATGTTGCACACATGATTAAAGGCAAAGCAATATTGAGGAAGGGAAGCATTTTGGCCAGTGACACCACCCCTGGGGTGATATTGACTGGGCAGAGATAAACGATTGACCCCATCCTAGTCTCTGATGTGTACATTGTGTTGGTACAGGAGCTTTGACTACATGCAATGGGTGTTGTAATGGCACAACCACAGACACAATATTTGCATGTGCCTACCAGGCAATGTGGTGCTAAGTTACATGGTGAAGTTTAGCCATAGTGAGTGGCCTGTGTTAACATTGTGTATATGTTGGTGTGCATAGCACAACCTAGGAGTCAGTACATGTGTGGCTTGGGTGAGGATGGTGCGTCCTGAGTTAGGGCCTATGTGTCCTGATGCAGCCCTTAGCATGCATTGGGTGTGTCCTATGTGCCTTCCCTTTTACCATTAGTGGCGTTCCAGACATCCTCCCCTGCAACTTACCCACGATTAGTTGTGTTTCCTGGTAGTCTGTGATGTCCTGTCCTGCGACTCCAGTGACCAACTCCTCCAGGATGACCGTTGCCACCATCTCCTCCAGCTCTTCCAGGTCCTCCTGTGCTGCAGGGCTTCCACCTCAAGTTTGCTGTGCTGTCTTACAGTTCCTGGCAAGATTCTCCTTAGTCCTGCTCTTGCAATCGCGCCAGCGCTTCTTGACCTCAGCAACAGTCATCCTCACCTCTGCCACGCTGTTGATATTGCTGCCAAATTGTGTCTCTCTTTCTAACTGGCAATTTGGAGGTGACGAATAGATGATGTTGGTGCTCCGTCACCTCTCTGACCAGCATGTCATGCTCCTCCTCAGTAAAGCAACACTTGCACTTTTTATCTTCTCCTTCTCCTTCTCCTTCTCCTGTACTTCTTCTGTACCCTCCTGGCTGGGACTTGGGTATTTGGGCTTTCCTTGGGGTCTCTCCTGGCCTGTTCTTCCATCTTAGGTTGCAATTGCACTCTTTCCAGCGTTAGCGTAAATTATGCAAAACTGCACTAGCACAGTTTTGCGTCATTTACAATAAATATAAGCCCAACCGCAGTATACGGATTAGAAGGTTTACTAAGTAATACGGTAATCTGAGGAGCATCACCATCCTGCCCAATGCCAAGTTTCTGGCCACTGAGAGGGATAAAGAGGTCCAGAATTTGATCTGTGCTCTTGAGGACGTTATCACCTTATGTAGATTGCCCTCTAATAGATCGTGTGGGAGCAATATATCTGTATATCCAGATACCTAAATGTTTGTTGGGACACAGGGATCTCAAGTGTGCCCAAGGAGACTGTATTGGTGGAGGCAAATCCGTCTCAAAATGAAAATGCTTGTGATTTTCAGTGGTTAACTTTCAGGCCAGAGATTTCACTGAATCTCCCAAGAGTGTTTCCTATTTGCTCGAGGTCCCTGTTCATGTCACGCACATGTAGTAGCATATCATCTGAATATAGGGACACTGTGTGTGTTTGGTACCCATTATGTATATCCCATCTGCTCCCCTCTTGTCTTAGCTTTTGCGCAAGAGGTTCCATTGCCAGAGCAAACAGCAACAGGGACAGCAGGCAGCCCTGGCATGTGCCCCAGGATATCAGGTAAGGTGGTGAGATATGTTCACCTATTTTCACTCTAGCCGTGGGGTAAGCGTATAGTACCTTAACCCATCTGACAGAGACAGTAGGTAGATTGAACTTCCTGAGCACTGTGAAAAGATATTCCTATTCTAATGAATCAAATGCCTGCTTGCCGTTCCAGGGAATATCATCCGACTCACGGAAAACGGGATTGTGCTGCCTCCATCACCTGGTACAGCCAGCGGATGTTCAGGAATGTACTCCTATGGGTTATAAATCCACATTGATCTCATTAATCAAATATGGGAGGAGCAGTAATAGCCTCTGCACAAGGATTTTGATGAGTATTTTGTAGTCCATGTAGACAGTGGTCTATAAGAAGAAAGCTTGTTTGGTGTGGGACCTGGCTTTAATAAGGAGGTGACTAGGGCCTGGCTTTATGTTGCAGGGTGCTCCTTACGTTCTAGGGCAGTTTTCATACATTTTCACCAGCTTTGGTGTAAGCCCCCCTGCGATTCTCGAGTAAAACTCAATGGGCAGCCCATCTATTCTTGGGGTCTTATTTCATGGCATTTCTTTTATGGCCAGCCGTACCTCCTCCTCTGCTATAGGTGCTGTCATTTGTGTGTGGCCCTCACCATTCATGTGAGGAAGGTGGAGGCCCCTGAGGAAATCTGTGCAGTGATCAGAGGGGGGAACGCCATTGGCCCTGTATAGGGACCTATTCTTGGAATGCCTGATTCACCTACAGTTGTGTGGAGCATTGTTGGCCAGTGTGCAATAGCACCTGGAGGATTGAGGTTGGGGATATATGAGGCTGTATCAAGTGCATCCCCATCAGCGTGTGTCCGATGCATGCATGTTTTTTAGTCAAAGACACGCAATCACTCTAGGAGTTCTGCATGTTGCACCTTGATTTCGTGTAAATAGGTAAGAGGTTGGGGTCATTGATCGTCACCCGCTCCAAGCTACCCATTTGATTCTCAACTCTGGTCAATTCCTGTAGGATCTGACATCTGGCTCCCATACAGGTTTTAATGGACACTCCTCTGACAACCACTTTAAATGCTCCCCATTCCACCAGCCTTGACGAGGCGGTACCCTCATTCATGGCAAGGTAATCTTCAATGGCTGTGCTCACAAAGCCCTGGAATAATGCATCCTCTAACAGAGCCGGCTGCATGCACCGTGTGGGAACTGGTACAGTGATGCGACCCCATTGGAGTGTCATGTTCAATGGGTTGTGATCTGAAAAAGTCTTTGCCAAATAAGTTGTATCAGTAAATTGCCCTGCCATATAGGATAGATAGAGGATGCAGTCCAACGGGGTATGTAACCATGCGGTGGGGAAAAGAAAGAATACTTGCGGATCCCCTCATGGTGAGTTCGACAAACATTCACTAGATCCCAGTGGGTAATCCAGGCTGTGAGGGCCTCCGCTCGCTTGACTGAGTTATTGTTGGATGGCAGAGGGTGTGAGCAGTCAAGTGTGATGTCTAACACCGAGTTAAAATCCCCTCCTATAAACCAGGGTGTATGTGCCCACTCTGCTAGGGTTCTTGACAGGCAATGCAAAAAAACATTTTGTTCAGTTGGGACAATAGGCACTCCCCAAAACTACTTGTACCCATTAGTACTCATAATCTGGAAGGGGACACATGCTCAGATCCAGATGGACGACCCCCAGGTAAAGCCAGAGTAGGAAGTGGCAATTACCTGACCCCTCAACTTTGTCCTAAGCCCGGCCACTTCAGGTGATGAGAAATGTGTTTCCTGTAGATAAACAATAGATGCCTTTAGGAGATGCAGCTGAGCCAGTACCCTATGATGCTTTTGAGGGGGAGCCATATTCTCTGACATTCCAGGCCAGTATCTTGTAATGGTACAGTGTTGCTGCCATTATTCTACACTTGGAAAATGTGGTCAGTTGTACCACCCCGCCCTCTCCCGCACCTAGAAGAGCATTGTGTGGCAGACAAAGCAACATTTTGTAAATCCCAAACGTAAGATCCAACATTAAACATCTGATCGACCAAACTGCAACTTTCAACTCAACTAACATTAGTATATGACCATAGGTGCATTTGCTCGTGGGGGGGTTCAAGCAGAACTCAAGACTAGCTGGTCTAGGCCAGCCCAGGGTGAGCTCAACGGTGATTTTGGCTCAGGGTTGTCCAGCCCAGTGTGGCTGTTATTATTGAGCAGTCAACATCTCTTCATTTACATTATGCAGGGGCGTGAGCAAGGGAAACGCTATGGCCCATCCCCAGCCCTGGAGGGACAACGAATATGATCCCCTGAATGTATTTCAAGAAAAAGAAAAGGGGGGGGGGGATGTCAGCTTAAAACATCTCATGCTGATTCCTGGGCTTTCATATGAGGGAGTGTCATTACAATCAGATAACAGAGTCAGCAGTTTGCGGAGTGATTGAAGGGAACAATTCCACACTGGAGTTCGATTCTGAATCCGAGTGAGATGTAGTTGAATGGCATGGGGGCGATCGTCCTGCTCAGGCCTGCATAGTCTTCACCGTCTGCAGAGCCGCTACTCTCCCCTTGTGGGGCTGCTGGGGTGAAGGCGCTGCAGACGGTACTCTTTTCTGTTGACGCCTGCTTTGTCTTGACTTTTTGCGGTTCGCTTTCTGGGCATCGTCTCCGATTACTCACGGGTGGGCAGTGGGGTATGTCTGCTCCAGCCAGTCCCAAGCGGCCTCCGGCGAATCAAAGAACAGGGAGCAGTCGCCATGTAGTACTTTCAAGCGTGCTGGGAAGGGAATAGTAGCACATCTGTTAGTCACTCCTCTCTGATCTGCTTTTTCACAGACTGGTAGGACGTGCAATGTCTTTGCACCTCCAGGGTATAGTTCGGGAATAATGCGACTGTTGCATTATTCACCTTAATGGGTGCCACTTTCAGCACCATTCGCCATAGGTGGACTCTGTCGCAAAACTTTAGTATCCGATCCACCATGGCACTCCCGATGGCAGGCAACATGGTGGTACCCTGTGAGCTCTTTCAACGACAAACACTGTTGATAGGTCTTGTGGTGCTACCGCCATCTGGAACCACTTCTTGATGAACTGGATGGGGTTGATTCCCTCCTCGCCTTCGGGCAGTCCCATTATCCTTATGTTATTTCGCCACGTCCGGCTCTCCACGTCCTCTGCGTGATTGTGTAGCTTCTGAATGTGCCACTGAAGATCCAGGATGGCTTTGGTGTTCCAAGTGTGCTGGGGGGCCACGTCGGCGAGTGTGCCCTCAGCAGCAAGCACCCTGTCAGCTAGTTTCCTGTAATCATCTCTTAAGATACTGAGGTCCGTGGCAATGGTGTCTATGCGGTGCTCGATTGCAGTATGCAAATCGTGTATTTCCCGTAAAATTAAATCCAGCTTATCCTCCGGGGGAGACGGATTGGTAGGGGGAATGCAGTCCACAGATGGCGAATTGTTGTGCCTCTTCGTAGTGTCCTGGCAAGTGCTGGAGTCCACAAGGTGGAACGTGGTGTGCGCCTTCTTGGTGCGCCACATTGTAACAGTGTTCAGGGCTTTTTTTCAGTTTCCAGGTAAGCGGTGCAAAGAGAAGGCCAGTGCATGTGCCCTCATGTGCATACGATCCCTTTAAGCTGGTACATATTGCAGCAGGATGATGAAATGCAGGGGGCCTGATAGGCCTTAGACGGAAAACGTGTTCCACAACAGTGCATGGGTGACCCCGACTGGCAGGAGCCCCCCCACAGCCACCTCAATCCAGGTGGTAGAGTAAATGGGGGGGAGCTGCCCCACCACATCACAAGCCTGTGTGTGTCCTTATCAGAGGCCCCCCAATGCAATTAATTTGTAAGGCAATAGCCCCGCGAGTGGGGGTTCTGCTTCTGTCCAGGTGCGCAGGGGCAGATTTGCACATTTTAAGTGCTACGATGTCCTCTCAGGCACCTCCCGCTGACCGCTATTATAGACTTTGATACCAAAGCGTGTCAGAATTTATTTTGAATGGGAGCCCTGTGGTCTGGGTGTGGTACTGCTGCAGGAAGGTCAAAATGAACAATGAAGCCATATTACTTTTGTGATTAGGGACTGACTGACACTGAGAAACAGTATTCACGGACAGGGAGAGAAGCAGGTGGCAGAAAGTGGAGATGTATTCATTTTCCTCTTTACCTATATGGCTGTTACTTCAGACTGGTAATGGGCCACAAACCTTTTATTCGACTCGTCATGGGAATGGCCTTATATCCTCTGCCCAGGATGAAAGATGAGCTCTCCAATCCAGAAGTACTACTGGCATCTTAAAGGTCAAGGACAGGCAGTGCATCAGACTACTTATTACAACATCAGGCAGTTCGCAATTACTGTTTCTGTACATTCAGCTAGTGCTTGTCTGAGAGTAATGATTGAAGATGAGATAGCACAAGCATAGGAGGAAGAAAACTGCATACCACTGGTCAACAGTAGCTTCAAGACAAACTCTTGGAAATCTTTTTTTTCTGGCATATTAGAAAGAATGTGACTGTAGAACAAGCTGTCATTGAACTGTGCAGAGCATGGAATGACCTTTGTCTGAAGACATCATAGTGCTAAAAGCAACACGATAGTGGTACCAATAAACCTTTGGTTCAAAGATATTCAACTGACACACCAAGGTCATTAACAGTAGAAGGCTCGAGGAAAAGTCGGGTGCCCTTGACTAGATACTCTGGTGGATGAAAGTGTGTGAAAATCTCAGCTTTGTCAAGGGAGTGATGCAGGAACCAGACCTGAGTGAGTGTGGATCTCTGCTTCCATCCTGAAGGCCAGCAGCCTCTAGTGTTCTTAGATGACCATTCAAAGTAACGAATTCTGAAAATGGTGTTGTAAACTGCTTTTCAGCACATAAGATCAAAGTTCAAAACAGTGCTATTGGGCTGCTTACAGGGCTAAAAACAGCCAGTGAGCCTCCTATCAGTGGTACTGAATTCCAAGAGTATCTAAAAGCACTATATATTTAGTATCACAGGACCACTACAAATTGGCCTCAAGTGAAAGAGGAAGCTCAGCAACTTGCACACAAACTACTCAAAAGTCTTTGTATTGGAGTGGAGCAGGGCAAAACATCGAATTGGTAATATGCAGCTTCTTACCCGGTTAAAATGATACACATCATTGCACCACCCAATGTATTCCAGCATCTATTCTGTTTAGCTGTGTCCTAGATGACAAATATTCCAACCCCGGGACTGGGTATCACAGGTGTTGTATCCACAATCCAGTCAATGCTGAAGGAGAAGAAGCATTGGGAAAGATTTACAAGGCCCTAGAGTCTCCTTGCACCACATTAGCATCATTTTGTTTATGCTAATATGGCTCAACGAGGCAAAAATTGCAGCGCCATATTTACAAAGTGGTGCAATGCATGCATTGTGCCACTTTGTGACCCCTTGCGCCCCATTATGCCTGCGAAAGGCATAATATATGCAAAGGGGCGTTCCAGCGTTAGGAGGCCCCTACAAATGGTGTAATGAAATCTGCAAGATTTAATTGCACCATTTTGGGCGTCATTTCTAATGCCTGCTCATAGCAGTTGTGAAAAGGACACACCCATTGAAATTAATGACCCCCCTTGCAATTTGCTCCACTAGCGTCACCATTTCTGACGCTAGTGGAACAAAGCGCCACAATAGCATAAAAAATGTTGACGCTATCGGCCTAACGTGCATCATCATGTGCCATATTATAAATATGGTGCTCCCATGGTGTCCTTAGGTGGCGGTGTTTGGCGCAAGAAATCTGGTGCAGTACTGATGTGCCAGATTCTTGTAAATCTCAGCCATTGAGCGCTAGATGAATGTACTACCTCAATTTACTTGAGATCTTTTCACTGCAATAAAACACATTTAAGCATTGTTGCGGTTCGCGAGAGAAATATCACAGCTATACATATATTCTTAACAGTGTGTTCAATATATCTATTAGATCAAAACAAACAGTATTCCTTATTTTATTTTGAAATAGCTTTGTGATAAAAAAAATTGCATTGCTCATATAATTAGATATCAAATATTCCAATACATTTCATAACCAACAATTCACCCCACACAAAAATATCATAATTATTCCAAAATACATCACAAAGACTCATTAAATTAGACCCTTTCATTCATAATTCTGTATTTTATTCAACAATTTATAGTAGAAATTATTGAGTTATATCATGTCTTATTGACAATATTCCTTGATTTAAACATTTCCAAATATGATAAATTTTCAATATATACACATTAATCTACCACCAAACGCTGTAATTAAGCCATATTGGGTTGTCATATATTTTACCTAGATTATTTGGAACATAAGAACATAGACCAGTCAGTGACTAGAGGTCAACATTTCTAGCTCTTTGATAGGTTAATCGCTCATGTCGAATCAGAACGAAATAATAATACAAAAATAATGGAACTCCACAACTCTGAAACTCTGAAATGGCCCACCCAATTTTAAATAGAGGAATGGGGAAAAAAAAGAAAGCAACTAAGTGACAGTATTACACCACTGTCAATCAATATCATAGCTCATGGTGGGGTGCTAAAACTCATTGTACTAGAGTATGTCAGCCTAGAACCAAATGCCCATACCAGGATCCATTTGGCAATATGCTCAATGATTTTTAGTGTCGTACTGCAGCACCTATCTGCTCACATATTCAGGTTTTGAGAGATTTCAGATCAGTGAAAAATCACTTTTCAGGGCATATTGCTCTGGAACGAATCCAATGTGGGACCAATATTGTCAGCAAAAGTTCTGGACATCGCTAGTCTCATACAGTCCCAATGAACAGAAGCGTCTAAAAGTGACAGAACACGTTACTTGCTAAGAGAGACTCAGCGGCCCTCTCAGAGACGGAACGACTTTGTTGTATGTCAGTTGATTAAATGCAAGCCTCCATAGACCCTCTTTGTCTTTGAAACATTTTGATTTAAGATCTATGTTGTAGAGGAAAGCAGTGTGCCAACCAACAACGTGTTCCTTGCATAGCATGCAAGATGACTACTACATATTGTCTTTGATTAAATAAGGAGCTTGAGTGCATGGGCCCATACAGTCTTTGCACCTGAACCCTGAGAGCACTGTGTTTCACTTTGCCATGCACCCGAAAGGCTACACACACTGTACCATTTGTGATCGTTTTTTTTTTTGTCTCCTGAGAATAGAGGGTACTATTAGCCAACTGCATAGGCAGGAGAGAGGAACAGTCGGCTAGGGGGATTTTTGGAGAGAAACTGTGCTTGTGTTACTTGTAAAGGTTTGTGAGGTTGTGCAATACTTCCCGCCATTAACCAAAGTTTACTGTTGCTAGCATCAGTTTTTCGTCTCCCTCCTTCATTTCCTTTCTCCTACCTGATCTCACAGATACAGCTTGTAGATTAGCTGAGCACACCCCTCCTCCTGGTGCACTCATTTGGCAGCTGCTGGGCAACCACTTGGCTATGCCTGCAGCTAAGCCTGAGAGGCTGAGAAATGGTCACATGACCTCAGCACCAGCCTTTACAAGCCCGTCGTCCAGGGCATCTTGGCCCATGCGTCAAGGCTTAAGGCTAAGATGACAAAGGCGATTGCCTGTCTGGGGGTGTATTACATGACTCCACCCCACCCCACTCCACTGGATGTGGATTTACCCTTTTGGGTTCAAGAACAACAACCTCAGTTTCAGCCTGTGACTTCTGGAGACAGGTAAGAAGAAAAACTTTACTCTTTTTAAGTCGAGCGTAAGTGTTCAACCTCGTGTATACTTTTAGTATATTTCTTATGGCTTGAAGAAATTTCATTTTTTGGTTGCAGTGTCCCTTAAAACTTCTTGCCCACTAGTGGTCAGTTCTGCCTTTTATTCCCTCCTTTTTCAGTTTCGGAGCAGTGAACAACTACTGTATTAATCTACTTTGGTTTCTTTATCTGTTGCTGTGGCACACTGCTTTGGCATTTCTTTGATGTTCACAGTGGGTGTTTTAGGCTGATAGATGCCTGCATTTTATTGCAGCATTCCGTTCCTCCCACCTCCTCCCTTGTCATTGACATTTGTTTTGGCTTTATTCCAGTGCTTTCCTTACCTCTGGTTGCTAAAATAAGCTTATTTTACAAAAGAAACACCCAGTCACTTAGCTGACGAAAGCCACAAAGCGCCCTTTCAGGTATAATGTAGCTAAACCTAGAAGCAATGATGTGAACCTTGCTTAGCCTCCCATCTGGAGTCCCTTCTTCAGGGCCCCTCCCTGCCAGCACTCAGGACATCGTACACAGGTCATTGCTTATCTCCTTTATTGGGGCCATAAATCTTCTCAGTCTGCTTTGATGTTGTTAACTCCATTAGAGCTTTGTTGAAATGCGAGGCAAGAACGCTTGCAAGACTTCATTCTGTTAAAAAAAAAAAAACGTTCCCAACCTTATTTCCATTGTCTCTCCTCAAGGGTTTGGGATTTCAGATGTCAGTAGTGCCAGTGACCACCAAAAAATGGCAGGGAAAGACAAAATTATGAGACAGGGTTGGCCAATTTATGTGGCAAGAAAAGTCCAGTTATGAAGTTACAATGCCAATAGTGAGAAAATGCAAGACTTATTGCATTGCAAATGCATGTTCCTTATCTTACCTTCCTCGCTGAAAAACTAGTGAACACCCGCCTGTCTCACTTCCTAGAGGAAAACAACGCACTCGACGCCTCCCAGTCTGGATTCCGCAAGAACCACAGCACTGAGACAGCCCTCTTCGCTTGTACTGACGACATCAGAACCAGAGTCAACAAGGGCGAAACCGTCGCACTCATCCTCCTGGACCTCTCCGCTGCCTTCGATACTGTCTGCCACCAAATATCCACACACACCTCCACAATGCAGGTATTCGACACAAGTCCCTAGACTGGCTTGCCTCCTTCCACACCAAAAGAACCCAGAAAGTCTGCCTCCCTCCCTTCCACTCCACAGCCACCAAGATCATCTGTTGAGTCTCCCTGGGGTCCTCCCTCAGCCCCACCCTTTTCAACATTTACATGGCCCCCTCGCCAACATCCTCCGACCACACGGAATTACCATCATATCCTACGCAGACGACACCCAGCTGGTAATCTCCCTCACCGGAAACCCTACCACCGCCAAAACCAACCTCCACGCTGGACTCCTTGACACCGCTAAATGGATGACAGCAAACCACCTCAAGCTAAACTCCAACCAAACCAAAATCATCATCTTCGGCCCCAACAAAACCATATGGGACAACTCTTGGTGGCCCACCACCCTAGGATCTCCACCAAAGCCCGCAAACCACGCACGCAACCTCAGCATAATCCTAGACCCTTCCCTCTCCATGACCTATCAAATCAACGCCATCAACGCCTCTAGTTTCAACACCCTGCGCATGCTACAAAAAACCTTCAAATGGATTCCCATAGAGACCAGAAAGACTGTCACCCATGCACTCATTAGCAGCAGGCTAGACTACGGAAACGCCCTCTACGCCGGCACCACAGTCAAGCTCAAGCGAAAACTCCAGAGGACCCAGAACGCAGCTACTCGCCTCATCCTGGACCTCCCACGCCATAAACACATCTCCTCACAACTCAGAGCCCTTCACTGGCTTCCAATCAACAAGAAGATCACCTTAAAAATCCTCATCCACGCACACAAATCCCTCCATAACACTGGACCAACCTACCTCAACGAAAGAGTGAACTTCCACACCCCTACTCGCCACCTCCGCTCTGCCGACCTCGCACTCGCCACAGTCCCCCACATCCAAAGCGCCACCACAGGAGGCAGATCCTTCTCCTACCTCGCCCCCAAAACCTGGAACTCCCTCCCCACCATCTCCGCAAGACTCAGAACCTTCTGCTCTTCAGGAAACACCTCAAGACATGGCTTTTCGAACAGTAATCGGCCTCCCCCCTCCTTACCCCCTCCCAGCGCCTTGAGACCCTTACGGGTGAGTAGCGCGCTCTATACATTTTTTGATTGATTGATTGATTGATTGTTACATTGGGATTTCTGGTAAGTACTCTTGGACCAGTGGGACTTTTGTCCTGTTAGCTCTACGATCTCTTATTGCACAAAGGAAAAGAGCATTTGTACTTGCTAAAGTCTGTAAAAAAAAACCATTCCTTTGCATCTCTACAGCCTCTGTTTACCTCTCTTTACCCTCCGCTCTGCACCCCATTTTTTCTCGAATTTTCTCTCTTCCTCTTGACTCTTGCCCTTTGTGATCTCAAACTACCCTTCCATACTCCCATTATATGCTCCATTTACTAGCTCTGTGCCCCTTTGCTATGCTTTCCTTCTTTACAGCATCTGTTTCCCCGCTTTAACGTATGCTCTGCCCCCTTTTTACTCTCCCTTTCTCTCTTCCTCTGCACACTCCCCTTTTGTGATCTCAAAACTGCGCCACCTTACCCACACAATATGTACTCCATTTACTGGCTCGGGTCCCCTTTTTGCTGTGCTTTCCACGTTTTATCAGCTTTAATTCCCTATGTTTGCTCCTTCTTGCTGTCTCAGATCCTTGCTTTTTCCACTCATGGACACCAGCTGACTAAATGAGTTATGCTTATCAGCCAAGTAGCTGTGTACTCTTTAGACTATATTTGATGAGTCTTTTTAGAGCCGTACAGCAACATCTATGATGATGAACAGTGCTAGTGTTAATTATAAGTTTGTGCATTTGGGCAATTCTGCCCAGCATTAACCAAAGTGTACTGCTCCTAGACCCGGTTATTCTCCTCTATTCTCTTCGCCCTCTGTCTACCTGCTCTCCCAGACACAACATATGGATTAGAAAACTCAACTCACCCCTCCTCCAGGTACACTCATTTGGTGTTTGTTATGCAACTACTTGGCTGGGCCTGCAGCTGAGCCTCAGAGGCTGAGAAAGAGTGACAAGGCCTCACCACCAGCCTACACAAGCCCTCACCCAGGGCCTTTCAGACAGGGCATCGAGGCTAAGGGAAGGGAGGACAAGAGTGAGTGCTTGTTGGGGCCTGTACCACATGACCCCACTGCCCTCCACTGCATTTACCATTTAGAGTTTAACACCACCACTCTCAGTTCCTGCCTGCGACCTCTTGAGACACACCTACTACTAAGAGGAGCACCTTTACTCTTTCTCTTAATTTGGACTTAACATAAGTCTAATTGTTTCCAAAACACAATATATGGTAATACTTGTTACTTTGTGATTTTTGGAAAATACTCTGTGGTCCACTGGGACTCTGATCCTGTTAGCCCTATGATCTCTTGTTGCAGAAAGAAAAACAATTTTTGTACTTGCTACAGTCTGTAAAAGTCCCTTCCTTTTCCCCTTTACAGTCTCTTTTTCTCTCTCCTTATCCTCTACTCTGCATCTGGTTTTCTCTCATTTACTCTCTCTCCCTGCACCCTAACCCTGTGTGATGTTGCACTGTTGTACTCTTTGCCATTTACTGGATTTGCTCCACTTCTTTGCTGTGCTAGACCTAGTTTTTCCCATTAGTGGAACATCTTTCACTGTTCAAGCAGCCAAGTTATTCCTTGCCCACAAACATTAGACCCACAGATAACCATCTCAGACTCAGAAAATTAGTCAAGAGCTGGCTCTTTCCCACATGTCCACTATACCCACAACACAAAAGTGTACAGCAGCTGTATGTACAAGACATTGAAAGCTCTGCTACATGTATTGTGTTATAAATCTATGAAAAAAAACAAAAGTTAAAGTAATGTTATAGGTAAAATGTTCAGTAACAACATAACATTTTAAATTCTAAAAAACACTGAAATTCACCAGTTATAGTTATGTCGCGTAACTATAACTCATGCCCTTTAACTCGCACCCCTGCCATGAAGAGTTTTCTCCTCAATAATTTCCCTGCAAATGTTGCAGTGATATTATCAATGTCAAAATCATGCGTGTTGCACTATTTGGGGTGATTAGCTGTGCACGGCCATAGCACAAATTAGTTTCCTTAGTACACAAGCTATAGTTACTTGGGAAAGCTATAATGATAACTGGATAATATTGTTACTGAACATTTACCTAACTATAATGTTAATTTAACCTTTATTTTTGCAGTTAATTTCTAGGTTTTTTTAAATGTAAAGTAATATTTAATTACCCTCCATAAATCCATTCCCCTGCCACAAATGGCCATTATCCGTGCATGGCAGGGGGTTGGCTGCAGAGCCTGGCCGCGCACAGTGAGAAGTTAGCCGCAAGGCCTGGCCTGAGACAAGGTACTGTGGACAGCCAACCCTAAACTGCACTGGGCCTTTGGTTATGGATGGTGGAGGGTTCGCCAGAGAGGCTTGCACATGGCCAGGCCAAGCAGACAACCCTCCAAAGGCAGCCAACCACATGTGGCACACAGTCTTCAGCTGTGCACTGTGGGGGTTGTCCATATGGCCTGTCCCCCATCTCCCAGGGCCTTTGTTTTTCAAAGGGGAGTGGAACCCAAGTCTAGTACGGCCAATAAAGGGAAGGGAGGCTGCACAGCCCCACTCTCTGAGTCTTTATCGGCCCCACGGATCCCATCTCCAAGGAGACCCACATTATTTAAAGATGGGTGCCCTGGTGCCCACCGGTGGCTCCCACCAAATACTAATACGGGTCTACGGGGTGGCTTCAAGGCACCTGCAGCTCCAGCTGGCTCCCTGCATGCAGCGGGAGCCGGAGTTGCTTCTTCTCACAGGAAGCAGCTACTCATGATGCTCCCTCGGGGCAAGAACAATATTTGATTCTGTTTCTCTGCCCGCATTACTTCATGCAGTGAAACAGATTAAAAGTCTGCTCCCAGCCGGCAGGAACATTTTCAAATCTCCTGCTGGCTGGGAGCAGACTTTGTGTTTGCTCCTGCATGGCATGAGTTTTGAAAATGCTCCTGCCAGGTGGGAGCAAACACAGGTTTCCGTTCCCTTGTTGGGGCAATCAGGGAATCTGATGTGCCCTGGGGTGGGGTCCCTTGGACAAAGCATGTGAGCTGGCTGTGGGGAATGGGGTCCCCAGGGCCACAGAATGTTTCCCTTATTTTCACTTAGTTTAGCAGCCCTGGACGATGGGGCCCCCAGGGCTGAAAGTGACCCACGGATGGGGGCTGCGTGCTCCAGTCCCCCTTAAAAATACAATGGGCCCTGATATATGGGGTCCCTGGGGCCAAAAGATTTTATTACATACATAAAGACAACCCCCTGCCACTCAAGGCCTTAGACCATGCATGGTGGGGGGTTGGCTGCAGGGTCTGGCTTGACGCCAGGCCCTGCATCAACTACCCACAGGCAATGACCTGAAAAGAGCCAACTCCTAGCATTTGGTTATGTGTGGCATGGGATTGGCTGTAGGTCCTGTCTTGCAGCCTTATGTCCAACTCCCCAAAGATAGCCAACATCACACTGCACAGGGACTTTGGTCATGCATCGCCTGGGGTTGGACTGGTGGCCAGGCTTGCAGCCAGGTTCTTTGTCCACCTCCCCGTGGGCAGCCAACCCCATGCAGCACACAACCTTTGGCCATGTGTTGAGGTGTTGGCCACAGGGCCTGGCCTGCCACTAGGCCCAGTGCCCAAAACCCCAGCAGGCTGCCAACCCCATGTTGAGCACAGCCTTTGGTGTGCATGGCTTAATGCTGACTTTCAGGACCTGGGGACTCTATCTGGGGCCACAACATATATATTAAGAAGAGGGGTGGCGTGCAGTTGGCCCCCAAGAGTTATTAGGCTCTAGGGACCTCATCCCCCTGGGCCACATGTTGACATAACAAAAAAGGGAATGGGGCCCATGCAGACTCCTCTCCCTGAGCCTATTTTGGCCCCAGAGATCCCATCCCCCAGGCCTTCATTAATTATAGGTGGGTGTACCAGGGCAGATTGAGCTCCAGGGCCCCAGCTGGTTCCCCACATATTGCAGGAGCCAGTATTGCTTCTGCCCAGGGGGAGCACCCCACCCGATTGGAGCAATATGAGTTCTGTTTCATTGCCTGCAGGAGTGCAGGCAGAGAAACAGAATATAAGTTTGCTCTCAGCCAGTGGGAGCATGTTTAAATCTCTCATGTGCAGGGACCAGACATTCATGGTTGCTTCTGTCTGGCAAGAGATTTGAAAATGCTCCCGCCAGACAGGAACAAACACATTTCCCTGCCCACATTAGGGTGGACAGGAAAATGACTGTATCCCGAGGGTGGGTTTCCTGGGACACAGTAAGTGAGCTGGACTCTGGCGGTGGGGTTCCTGGGCCTGTAGAGACTCAGGGAGAGGGGCTGCGCAGTCCATCTCCCTTTAAGCTTTATTTCAGCCCTAGGGGATGGGGTCCCTGGGGCCTACAATGGCTTATGGAGTGGGGCTGTGTGGCGTGCCTCTTTTTGTTAAGTAATCAGCCCCACGGGATGGGGTACTGTGGCCTTCCCAGGCTCAGGAGAGGGCTCCTCTCCCTTTTTATTTTACAACTTCGGACCCAAGTGATGGGGTCCCTGGGGTCTAAGAAGGCTCAGGGAGGGGAGTTGCATGGCCCTCCCCTTAAATAATGAATCTGGCCCCCAGGGCTGCCATTTACTTTGTATTGTTTTTGTTTTGCCACATTCCTGTGGGAGTCCTGTGGGATCATGGGCTAAAATATTTATATATATATATATATATTTTAACCCAGATGGGGTCCCTTTGGCTCTCCCCCACAGGGCCAAGGAGGGCATCCCTACCCAGTTCCCTTATATTATTTGTAAACTTCAAGACAGGAGACTATGGGCCTCATTATGATTTTGGTGGACGGTAAAGCCTGTCCACCGAAATTCAGACAGGGAGGTTGCCGCCATAGTGGCTGCCTTCCTGGTGGGCCCATTACGAGTTTCCCACTGGGTCAATGGGCAGAAACCTCAGTTTCCACCAGCTGGCCTAGCGGAAAATGGCCCACAGCATTGTCTCTGGTTCATAGATACATAGAGCCGACAGCACTGCTGTAGTGCGCAGGGTCATGAGACCACCAGGTTCGTAATAAGGGCCAATGTCCCCAAATCATGTAATGGCTGTCAGAAACATTTTTCTCATGTTGCTGGCAGCCAGTCAGAGCACTGCTCCCACAGGAGTCTGAATTCCACAGGGCAAGAATTGGCCAAGGGGAAAAAAGCTTCCTGAGGCAATTAGCCAATCAGAAGGTTCTATTTCTTTATAATTGGGTTTCGTGGAGAGTCCCTTTAACCCAATGGTCCAGCCATACAAATATTTTTGAACGTTACTTTCTCAGTACGGAATGGGTTTACAGCAAATCACCAAAAGCACACTCTGCATACCAAGATGTAACTTCCTGCTAAATTTGGTGTAATTTTATTCAGCAGTTTTAGTGATAGACCGATTTAATGAAGTCTATAGTAAGTGCATGTGAAAATGTTTTTGACATCTCCCTTTTTTCTCCAACCCCACTTGACAGATCACCTTGAGAGATCCAGGAAGAAGCTAGAGTGAATTTGCGTTTTCATTTGAAAAGTTTTGTGGAGATTCATCAAATGGCACCAAAGTTATTAGCAAACCAATTATATGCTTTGTCTATGGAAAAGCAATCTTAGCTATAACTAACTAGGGTGGTGGTAGTTTTAGTTAGGATCCCTAGGTGTAGGAATTCATCTGCATTTTGGTCGGCAATAACTTTGCAACCGTCCCCATGATACTCTGCAGACCACCCGGGGGGAGCACAAGGTTTTTACATGCTTCCTCCAGATGGAAGCAATATGTGTTCTGGTAAATATTTAGTATTAGTATTATTTAAGTATTATTTAGTATTAGTATTATTTAAGGAATTTAAACAATTATAACTATAAAGTTACTAGATTTTACTGCCACATTACATATACATATGCTGACACATTACTGTATGCCACTACACTCTGTGTCACTCCATTGTACGTCATGCCACTCAATGGCAATCAACTGTAGGCTATTACACTGTACATAACTCTATTGCACTCCACTCTACACTACTCTACTCTACACCAGTTTTCTCTACTGTACTACACTCTACTCCATTACACTGTATGACACTGCATTCTCTGCCACTTTACTGTATATTCCACCATATGTCACTCCACTCAACACTACCGCACTCTACGCTATTACTCTCTATGCCCTTCCACCCTTCACCACTCCACTATACACCACTCCACTCTATGCTCATCAACTGTAGGCCACTCTACTTTAATCCACTTCACTCTATGGCACTCAAATCTACACCACAACACTGTTGCTATTACACTCTACTCCACTCCATTTTATGGCACTCCAGTGTATGCCAATAGACTATGCTATTACACTGTACATCACTCCATTCTATTGCATTACACTAAACACCACTCTATGCCAATTCTGTCTACTGTACTACACTCTACCCTATTCCACAGTAGGACACTTCATTCAACACCAATCTCCTGTAAGCTAGTCCATCATATGCCACTTACCGTCATTGTTATTCCACTCTACACCACTTCACTGTATGCTTTTCCACTGTATGCCACTAAAGTCTACCCCACTACACTGTACACTGCTTCACTCTACACCACTCCACTCTATGGTATCCCACTAAACAACAATCCCCTCTATGCCACTCCACTCTTCAATATTACACTCTACACTACTCCACCATTCATGATTCCACTATACGCTAATCCACTCTACCCTAATCCACTGTATGCCACTCCACTCTACCCCACTCCACTCTACTGTACACCACTGCATTGTACGCTATTACACTCTACGCCATTCCATTTTATGGCACTCCATTGTATGCTAATACACTCTATACACATCCACTCTATGTTACAACACTGTACTCTATTTCACTGTATGCATCTCTATTGAATGACACTAAACTCTTTGCTATTCTACACTATGCCCTCCACT
Source organism: Pleurodeles waltl (assembly GCF_031143425.1). NCBI lineage: Eukaryota > Metazoa > Chordata > Amphibia > Caudata > Salamandridae > Pleurodeles > Pleurodeles waltl. The sequence goes on from NC_090449.1 coordinate 417,429,955, forward strand.
TTATTCCACTTCAGTGCATACCACTGCACTGTACACGATTCCTCTGTAGGCCACTGCACTTTATGCCACTTCATTGTGTGCCACTCCACTATAAATCACTCCACTCTACGACAATCCAATGTATGCTTTTACACTGTACATCACTTTATTCTATTGCACTGCACTCTATTCCACTCTACTCCATGCCAATTCTCTCTCCCGTTCTACACTCCATCCTATTACATTGTCGACACTTCATTCTATGCCACTCTACTGTATGCTATTCCACTAAATGCCACTCAACTATGTCCCTATACTGTATGACAGTAACAGTCCATTTTATTCCACTCTACACCACTCCACTATGCACTACGCCATTCTATGCCACTATAGTCTACCCCACTACACTGCACACCACTCTACTCTACAACACTCCTCTTTATAGTATTCCACTGTACAGCACTCCACTCCAGCTATCCCAATGTATGCCACTATACTGTGTCGCACTCTGCTCTACGCCACTATACTCTGCCCTATTCCTCTGTACGTCACTCCACTCTATGCTATTCCACTCTATGCCACTCCGCTCAACTCCACTCCAGTGTTCACTATTGCACTGTATGACGTTATTCCACTATACACAACTATACTGTACATCACTCCATTCTACACCAGCCAACTCCAGAACTCTCCACTGTACACCATTCCGCTCTATGCCTAGCCACAATGCATCACTCCATTCTATGCTACTCCACTGTTCACAACTCTAATCTAACACACTCCAATGTACACTAATGCACTGTGCACCACAACAGAGTATGTGAACCCACTCAACACTATTCCACTGTAAGTAACTCCACTGAATGGCACACCACTCTATGCTGCTCCACTGTATGCCACTCTACTGTACGCCACTGCACTCTATGCCACTCTACTCTGTCCCACTCCACTGTACACCACTCCACTCGATGCCACTCCAATCCACCCCACTCCATTCTATGCTGGAGGGGGCTCCCTGGAAGATGCTGGAGGAGAGTCCGTGCTTCGTGGCTGCCAGAGCCCTGAGGTGAGTGGGAGCGGGCAGGCGGGAATACCATGAGAGCCCCAGAGGCCACTCCTCACCTCTGTAGGGTGTGGGGCAGTCCCCATAGAAAAAGAGACACAGTTGGTCACCCCCCGACCTGGTTGTGCCAGCTCCCATTGCTAGGCTCTGACTGAGGTACGGGCACAGACTGTGTGCCGTGAGTGCCGGGAGGCTGTGAGGTCCGGCGACCATATTAACTGTGATGGGTGGCATCTTCTGTGCAATGCGAAGGGCCTGGACTCTCCCATCGGGGGACTGAAGGAGCACCCCTCTCTTTCTCTGTGGGCACCGAACTAGCTGACGGGAGCAAACAACTGAAGCCGCCCATGGCGGACCAGGGAAAGTTGTCTGCAGCAGTGGACGGGCCTGACGGAACAGCGTGGATCCATCGGCCTACACCTGGACAACAAACTACCGGGCGAGACCTGCTGAGCTGTGCGTGAGGTTACTCTGGGAGTGGGAAGAGAATGGAGGAGCCCATAATGAACCACTGAGGCTGGGCAAACTCTAGTGGGAGGTCTATGCTCCATGTTGCATGTTACACCGGATAGTTATTCAGCAAGAGACCTGGTGTGACCGCGTGAGGGTTCCCGGATCGGGTACCTACCTGGCTCCAGTAAACAAGGCATAGCCCACAGGACAATGCTTCGAAGCTGCACCCCCCCTGAAGTTGTGTGACTGGCTGCCCTGTGTGGAGAAGAACAACGTGGCAGTTATAGAACCCAGGGTTCGAAGATAGAAGCCACAAACTGAAATGTGAGGTTCGGAGGGGGAAGCGGTGTCCCTCTCCTACTGATACATTTGTTATTGAACACTTGACAGGCATGCCCATAAATAGCCAAGGGGAGAACAAAAACAAAGTTTGAAGCCTGACATTCCCTGGTGCCCTCCAGCTCCCGCCTTTAATGGGCTCCTCGTCTTGAGTCTCGATGTCCTGTGTGCCTCCCACTGATCATGCACCACCCCAGGAAAAGTTAGATCTCATCCTGCAAGAAATCCGTGAGTCCTGAATCGCCATTGAGCACCGGATGTGAGCAATCACCACCGATGTATATCATTCCTCAAGGATGAACATTGTAAACTAGCAGACAGGGTCAAGACTAGTGAAACCATGCTCTCTGTTTTAGAATCCACTAACAAAGTTCAAGCCACAAGAATTAATAATCTAACTTGGCAAGCGGTGCTGCTCCAGGCATGAGCAGAAGCTGCTGATGGACCTGCACGAGGAAACAATATCTGCATCTTGGGTATGCCGGAGGGGACAGAGGGCCAATTGCTGACGCAATATATAGAAAACTGGCTCCGAACAGTGGTAGCACCGGAGGGCCTATTGGATATATTTGTGGTTGAAGGAGCACATCAGGTACCAACCAGAAAGCTAAACCCTTGAGCACAACCCAGACTCATAGTGGCAAAAATCTTGAATTATGGAGACCGCGATGCGCTGCTCAGGGCTGCCAAGGAGAGGTCCCAAATTCTAGTGAACAATGTAAAGGTTTCACTGTTCCCGGACTACACACTGTTGGTTCTAAGGAAGTGTGCTTCCTTCCAAGCTGTTAAGCAGGACCTGAGAAAGGTTGGGCTCACTTATGCGCTGATGTTCCCGGCAAGACTCCGAATTCAACATGACAAGAGGGTGACATTTTTGATTCTTCAGAAGCAGCCACAAATGGCTGTACCAGAACTTCCAAAATCTTAAAAAGGGGGGAGACGGGAGCTGGAATCCCCCACAGCCCCAGAAGAGACGCCGTCGCCATTGTCCTCGCCCAGCTGCCAATCCGGGGGTGAGCCTGTGGCTTGGCACCCAATTCACAGCAAGACCTGATGGGCTATGTGGTGGCGCTTAGAACAGCCTCACAGCTTCGTACCAGTGCTGATCGAGAGGGCTCCAGCACGTCACAGGATAGGGGTACTGACTTTGATTCCTTGGGTAGCCTGGCCCTCTTCTCCTCTATCACTCGTCACGTGGCTCAAGATCTTTAACTCCGGGATGGACCCGGGCTAAGTACTGGTTCTACAGACATTCCCCGTTAATGGGGCATGGGGGGTGTTGGTGGACCTGTAATCTGTAGTAATACACCGCCATCCTTAAGGTTGAAAAGTTCACGTGATATTTGGCAGCATGGGTGGGTGCTTACTGTGTTGTCTGGTTCGGGGCCTGGGCTGGGCGGCTTCCAGCAGAATAACGCTTGCAAACATAAATGTTGGCTTACGACCCCCGAATGTGCGTAGGCACTAGCTGTTTGTTGTACAAGATGTTGTTGTTGCATATTAAGTTTGGTGAAACGGCCGCACGGCGCTGGACCAAAAACTGGGTTGGTAAATGTTTAAGGCAAGAGGCAGATGCTACTGATAAAGTGTATGGACACAGGGCCGCACAAGGGTTTTCTTCTATTAATGGGCCTCATTATGAGTCTGGCGGTCTTCAGACTATCAGACTCATGGTAGCGGTCGGACCGCTACTGTCGTGGCAGTCAGACTGCCACATTATGACCACGGTCCCACTGGTGACACCGCCAGGCTGCCGCCAGCCTGCAGCCTGGCGCTCCCAGCGGTTGTAATCCACCAGGGGGCGCTACAAGCAGCGCTGCCCTGGGTATTACAAGTCCCCATCCGCCAGCCTTTCCATGGTGGTTTACACCGCCACGGAAAGGTTGGCAGAATGCGGGTGTCGGAGGACCCATGGGGGCCCCTGCACTGCCCATGCACTTGGCATGGGCAGTGCAAGGGCCCCTATGCACAGCCCCGTCATGCATTCCACTGCCCGAATTATGGGCAGTTGAATGGGCAATGGGTGCTGCTGCATCTGCTGCACCGCCACATTGGCGCCGGCTCTATTAGGAGCCGGCGTCAATGTTAAGGCCCTGTCCACCGCAGGGCCAGCAGGCGGAAACTCTGTTTCCGCCCACCTGCCCTGCAGTGAACTCCTAATAGGGCCGGCAGGCTGAAGGCTGAAACTCATAATGAGGACCTATATGTCATATTATGCCGTCTAATGTGACCTCCTACAACATACTGACCTGGAATGTAAGGGGACTGGGCACATTGCATAACAGGCATAGAATACTAGCGAAATTGCACAGGAGACAGGCACAGATAGCCTTTTTGTAGGAGACACATCTACTGACACCTGAAGCTCAAATGTTACAAAGGAGGTGGAGAGGTCAACTCTGTTACACGTCTTACTCGGGCTATGCGTTGGGAGCTGCAGTATGACTTAGGATTGGAGTTCCATTTATGGCACTAGAGGAACGCATAGATACAGAGGGCAGATATGTTCTTGTGAGGGGCACACTGGATGGGGAACCTTTAGTATTGGCCTATTTAAACACACCTAATACGGATCAGGAGGCCTACTAGACATACCTAACGATGATCCTTACTGACTGGCAGCAGTGCCCATGGGTGTTGAGGGAAGATTTCAATGCGATACTAGATATAATACTTAATCGCTCTCATCCTCCTTTACCGGGCCCGGCAGCAATACGTCCAGCGGCGTCCTTACAGCAGTGGGTGTCAGGTTGGTCACTAGTGGATGCTTGCCATGCCTGAAATGTGGGACTCCGGGAATATTCCTTTTACTCATACCCCCACAGACTACATACATGCATTGATAGATTCTTGTGTTCCCCGCAGCTTCTGTCTGAAGTGGTGCATACAACCTACCTCATGAAGGCACTGTCTGATCAAAATGCCCTAGAGTTGACATTGCAGTGGGGTAAAATATCGACACCCATACCCAAATGGGGGCTGCAGCCCACCTACTTAGAGGATACCCCCTTTAGAGACTTGTTGGTACAAACTATAAATAATTACTTTGCGGAAAACATGGGAACAGCTACATCGCTACTACATAAGTGGGAGGCTTTCAAAGTAGTAATCTGTGGTGCCTCTATCAGAACACTGGTGGGTGCTCAGAGTGAAGCTTTTGTGCCTCTTAAGAAATCTGAAAATAAAATGTCCCAAATGGAACAGATGGTGGCCGGGGGGGGTAGATCCAATGGCACTGCAGCAGGTGAGAGTAGAGCACGCAGAAGGACTGGAACATCTGAGATTAATAGACTATAACCCACATGTCCAACGGACGCACACTAACGCTGACAGATCAGGTGCTTTATTAGCTTGCCTGATACGCCCCCCATTCCCCGACCCCAGTAAAGGGTATACACTCTCAAATGCAGGACTTTGTCTCTACACAGATAGACATTAACAATGCTTTTCGGGCTCTTTATGCTGCTCTTTACACAGCCCCTGTGGCCCCACCTGCGTCAAATATGATTGAGTACCCGGATAGGACAAACTTGCCTAAATTACCATCAGCAGATCGGGGTGCACTGAGTGCTCAACTCACCATAGGTGAGATTAAGGGAGCCATTAGAGATGTGGCCCGCAATAAAACTCTGGGATCAGATGGACTCCCCAATGAGTTCTACAAAACTTATATGCACAAGTTAGCCCCCCAGTTAGAAAAATTATATGCAGAGTCCCTACGAGTGGGATACTTCCCCCCTACAACATGACAAGCCATTGTTACATTATTGTTGAAACTTGACAAGACCCCCCCTTGAATTAACCTTTTACAGACCACTGTCCCTCTTGAACACAGAGTATAAAATTCAGAGTTAAATTCTGGCACAATGCCTGCTCCCTAACCTGCCACATATATTGCATTCAGATCAGAATGGCTTTGTGCTGCGGCGCAACACATCTTTGAATATTTTTGGTCAGCATCCACATGCTGGCTGCTTATCTTTAAATATGTGTCATGTATTTGACACATTGATATGGGAATTTATGCTTGCCACACTTGCCTATTATGGGATACCAGACTCCTACATTAAATGTATACGGTTACTATATTATCTACCTACGGCGAGGGCAAAAACAGGGGTGTGCATTTCAACACCATACAACATTTCTAGAGGGACATGCCAGGTCTGCCCATTATCGCCGCTGTTATTTGTCTTAACAATTGGACCCCTGGCGCAGATACTGAGGCGAGATGGGCCGGAATGGGGTATTCCAATTAAAGGGATGGCCCAAGCTATTTCATTATAGGCAGATGAAATGATTTTGTACTTTAGGGATTTGGGTCAGGATCTGACCATCGTAGCTGATAGACTGACCGAGGTTGAGCGGCTGTCTGGCCTGCAGGTCAACGCTACCAAATCCTGCGCCTTTGCGTTTTTGACTGAAATGAGGCGGGAGCAGGTGGCGTTTGGAAGTGCTCAGATCCCATTGGGAACGCAAACCTCCGTTGCTTAGGCATCTGCGTATACCAGGACTCCCAAGTTATATTAGAGGGTAATCTCTTATGAGCAATTAATTAGTAAAAAAAATGGAATCGCGACCATGGCGGAAACCGCCAACATAGACAGCCACTTTAACACTCCGACCGCCACGGCGGTACAAACAAACAGCATGGCGGTCACCGCCAACAGACAGGCGGAAGACAATGTACCGCCCACACCATTATGAGAGGCCAATCCGCCACCTTTTCCGGGGCGGATTCAACACGAACAAAAACACGGCGGAAACTGGACTTGGAAGGGAAAACTCTTACCTCTACACACCCCACGAGGAGCCAGGACGCCATGGAGCCAGAACTCCAAATTCTACCTGCCAGTGTCTTCCTGCTCCTCTACCAGGAGCACAACCGACGGCGGCGACGACCACGGTGAGTACTGCGCCTACGACACAGGGGGGGGGAGGGAAAAGAGAGTGACACACACACGCAACACGCAACACCCCCACCCCCACCCTCACCCACTACAACACACACACCAGTATATGCTGAAACATTACATTTACACACCCCAACCCCGCCTGGAAGAACGCAATGACAAAAGGAAATGATTTGAACGATTGTAATCTGGAAAAATCCATTACTCAAAAATATACATACACTATTAACAAATATGTGAACCAAGAATTCAAATCCATGTACTGCACCTACATAGTCCGTGGACCACTGGGCCCAAAATGCATGGGCAAGGCCTACACTCAATACCCGATCCAAACGAAGAGAACACTGCAGGGGCATCAGATCGAAATAAAACAGGCACCTCAGGGGGAAGGGAAGGGGGGGCACCTCAGCTGGATGAGTGCACAACGCCAGCTCCACGAGGGGGCTCCATGCCCTTTGATGTATCCTGGGGAGTGCAAAGCCACAGTCTCTCAAGTCTCTCCAGTGGGTGGTTTGCCCACTGCTTTATCCTGGGGAGTGCAAAGCCACAGTCTCTCAAGTCTTTTCAGTGGGTAGTTTGCCCACTGCTTTATCCTGGGGAGTGCAAAGCCACAGTCTCTCAAGTCTTTTCAGTGGGTGGGTTGCCCACTGCTTTATCCTGGGGAGTGCAAAGCCACAGTCTCTCAAGTCTCTCAAGTGGGTGGTTTGCCCACTGCTTTATCCTGGGGAGTGCAAAGCCACAGTCTCTCAAGTGTCTCAAGTGGGTGGTTTGACCACTGCTTTATCCTGGGGAGTGCAAAACCACAGTCTCTCAAGTGGATAACAGTCTCCACTGTTTCTGGAGGGGGCTTTGTGCCCAGAGTGCCTGATCCTGCCAAGGACTGAGGTAGTGGATGTGATTCTCCACTGGTTCTGGAGGGGGCTTTGTGCCCAGAGTGGTTCATCCTGCCAAGGACAGAGGTAGTGGATGTCATTCTCCACTGGTTCTGGAGGGGGCTTTGTGCCCAGAGTGCTTCATCCTGCCAAGGATTGAGGTAGTGAATGTGATTCTCCACTGGTTCTGGAGGGGGCTTTGTGCCCAGAGTGCTTCATCCTGCCAAGGACTGAGGTAGTGGATGTCATTCTCCACTGGTTCGGGAGGGGGCTTTGTGTCCAGCGTGCTTCATCCTGCCAAGGACAGAGGTAGTGGATGTGATTCTCCACTGGTTCTGGAGGGGGCTTTGTGCCCAGAGTGCTTCATCCTGCCAAGGACTGAGGTAGTGGATGTCATTCTCCACTGGTTCTGGAGGGGGCTTTGTGCCCAGAGTGCTTCATCCTGACAAGGACCGAGGTAGTGGGTCTGACACTCCACTGACAGTGGGCCAACATGGAAGCTGTCCAGGCCCCTGGAACTGACCACCAGCCGTGTACAACTGACCACTGGGGATGGCAGCCATGTCTGTGGTGGTGCCACTTACACAGGATGTGGCGTGGCCGCTGGCGGTGCTGGCGGCGGCATCAGTAGCAGCGGTGCTTGCGGTGCTCATTGGGCGGTGGTGCTGGTGGGGGGCTCACTGAGCCTGCTGCTGGTGGCGGTGTCCTGGGTGGTGGTGCTGGTGGGGGGGTCACTGAGCGTGCTTCTGGCGGCAGTGTCCTGAGTGGCGGTGTCCTGGGCAGCGCTGCTGGTGGGGGGCTCACTGAGCCTGCTGCTGGCGTCAGTGCCCTGGGCGGCGGTGCTGGAGGGAGGCTCACTGAGCGTGCTGCTGGCGGCAGTGTCCTGGGCGGCGGTGCTGGTGGGGGACTCACTGAGCGTGCTGCTGGCGGCAGTGTCCTGAGCGGAGGTGCCCATGGCGGTGGCGATGGCGGTCTTGTCCGCCGTGCAGGTTGGCACGACTTCCCTTTCATTCTCTGGCCCTTCCCCACCTTGGATGGTGGCGCAGCTGTCTTGCCACTCCCAACTGTTGTCCTGGAAGAGCAATTGGTGGCAGGTGTTTTGGCCTTCTCCCTCCGGGCTGTGGCCAATTTCTTTTGTTTTTGAGGTAGGGGAAAGTCCTTGGCCTGGCTCCTTGGGACACTGGCTGCCCTGCTGGTTGGCGCACTCCAGAAGCCGGTTACTGCTGGCACCACTGTTCCCGGTGATGTGGCGGCTGAGGTGCTGGGTTGGGACCTGGAAAGGCGGGCCCTAGGGGACGGAAGGGGTGGGGGAGGTGTAGGGAAGAGGTCAAGGTTTGACAGGAAAAGTTTTTTAGACACACTGAGACGGGTAGATGGAGGGGGTTTGGAAGTGGAGGAAGAGGTAGTGGTTGTAGGAGGTGTTTGTTTGCTGACTTTGGGTGAAGGTGCATAGGCTGGAGGCTGTCGTGAGGTGGATGGCTGTTGGGTGGGTGTGTGACTGCGTTTGTGTAGTTTGGGAGGTGGGCTCACAGACACACTGGGAGAAGACACAGGGGATGTGTGAATGGTAGTGGGGGTGGTGAGTGCACATGAGCGGTGTGTGGTGATGGGCGTGCTAGTGATGGAAGTAGTGGCTGATGATGTAGTGCATGCAGGTGTGAGTGGAGACATGACAGGGAGGGAGGAGGGAGACGGGGAGGAGGGGGACACAGTGGAGGCAGTGGCTGTTGGTATGTCTGCATGGGTATGATGCTTGTGTGAGTGCCTGTGGGATGTGTGGTGCTTATGTTTGCCAGAGCTACCCTTGTGTGTTGAGGTGTGTGCATGCTGGTCTGATAGTGTGCTTGGGATAGGCTGAGGTACTGGGGATTGGGTCTGGGTGGAGGAAGTTGGAGGGGGGAGGCTGGACACAGGGACAATGGCTGCCATCAGTGCTGAGGCCAGAGTCTGAAAAGCTCGCTGTTGGGCTGCCTGACCAGAATGAATGCCCTCCAGGCATGCATTTGTCTGTTGCAACTGCCTCTCTACACCCTGGATGGTATTCAGAATGGTAGGCTGCCCAACAGTGAGGGATCCAAGGAGGTCAATGTCTCCTCACTGAGGGCAGCAGGGCTGACAGGGGCAGGGGCTGAGGATCCTGGGGCGAAGGAGATGCCCACCCTCCTGGGTGAGCGGCCACAGGGCACATGCTGAGGGGCTGATGGGAGGGTGGTGCTGGTAGGGGGGTGGCGGCTGTACCTGTAGTTGCGGTGGGCACAGAGGGGCGCTGGTCTCAGCTCCTGTCCCTGCCGTGGAGCTCCCCTCGCCCTCCATCCCACTGGTGAATTCGGAGTCCGTAGGCTCGCCCTCCAGGGCCATGTGGGATGCAGCTCCCTCCTGCTCCGGTGGCACTGCTCCTCCGCCTGATGATGTTAAGGCACACAAGAACAGGGAGACCACACAAAGGGGGGAAGAAAGTAGAAAGACATGTTCAGTGCATGCAATACCGCTACCGTTGGCGGACACTACAGACATAGCAGCCCTCTGCACTACGCCATGCACTTAGCGTTCCCTAATTAATCAGAGGGCCATGGGGTACAAGGCCTATGCCCGATTGCTGCACACATGGAAGTCACAGGAGCCTGACTAGGGGTAGATGGCTTTTAACACTGGTGGGGTGGGGTGCCACATAGCCTGCCTCACGAAGGGACCTTGCCTACAAAACTCGCCCTCGCCTAGGGGAACCCACTGCCCACCTCCCCCACCCAGACACCTCCCATGCGTGCTGAATCAAATGAATGTGACTGTACTCACCCCCTTATGGCTGCTGTGATGCCCTCAAGCGCCCATCCAACTCCGGATACGCAACCGCCAGGATCCGGAACGTCAGGGGGGTCATGGTGCGACGGGCACCCCTCCCACTTTGGGAGGCCATCCCCAGTTGGGCCTCCGCCGTCGTCTTGCTCCAGCGGCGAATGTCTTCCCATCTTTTCCGGCAGTGGGTGCTCTGTCAGTGGTGGACCCCCAGGGTCCAGACTTCCTTGGCGATGGCACGCCAAATATCCTTCTTCTGGTGGGCGCTGACCTACAGGAATAGTACAGGGAAAAAGGAAAAACTATAACCGTCCGGACCGTCACTGTCATTGGCCCACGTTCCCTCCCTTGCCCTGACGCACATCCACTCACCTTCGTTTCATGCACGCCTCATTCGCCTCCCCCAATCTCCCATCCACACCACTCCAAACAGGCATTGCCCATACAGCATGCTCACAGTGTACTCACCTGTTTGTCTGGAGGACCGTAGAGTAGCGTGTACTGGGGGAGGACCCCATCCACTAGTTTGTCCAACTCCTCCGTGCTGAAGGCAGGGGCCCTTTCCCCAGACACTTGAGCCATTGTAGCTTCCAGACTGATGTCACAGCAGCACTTGCAGTGTAGGTCCTCTCCTGTCGAAGATCAGGTATCAAGTGAGTGAACGGAGTGAAAATGACGGTCACGTCCACGGCGGTGCATACTGTCACCGCCGGAGTACATCGTCATTGGCTCCTGGGACCCATAGAGTCCAATGTTAACCAATGCAGGATTGCGCTGCGGTCTTCAACCACCTACCGCGATGGTGTACAACGCCAGCGCAGTTACCTCATATCCCATTGTCCCACATTACAGGTCAGGCAGCCGCCATTTCAGGGGGCCACATGGCATTAATTTTAAATGCGTCACACATATCTAGGCCTTGCATACACATTAGGACAGGCACATAACGGATTGACAAATGTGTGCAATAAAGTCGTTTTTTCGTGCCTCAGTGTTGGCGGACCCTCTGATCGCTGTTCTCATCCATAGAGCACGTCCACTGGGACAGGTGAGGAGATGGCGGCATCCTCCGGTGTACAGACAGCTGGTGGACCTGTCGACAATGGAAGAGCGACATGTAATAGTCACCTACAGACTTGATCGTGCCACAATCCATGAACTGTGTGCCCAGTTGGAGCCAGACCTGATGTTAGCTAACCGCCATCCCACAGGAATCCCCCCTCTAGTGCAGGTCCTGTCAGTACTCCATTTCCTGGCAAGTGGTTCCTTTCAAACAACAGTGGCCATTGCATCAGGGATGTCCCAGCCTATGTTCTCAAACGTGTTGTTCAGAGTGTTGTCTGCCCTGCTGAAACACATGCGCAGCTACATCGTTTTCCCTCAGGTGGAGGATTTGCCTACATTGAAAGGTGACTTCTATGCCCTGGGACATATCCCCAACATCATAGGTGCCACTGATGGGACACATGTGGCCTTGGTGCCCCCTGTAGGAGTGAACAGGTGTACAGAAACCGGAAGAGTTACCATTCAATGAATGTGCAGGTGGTGTGTTTGGCCGACTAGTACATCTCTCATGTGAACGCCAAGTTTCCTGGCTCAGTGCATGACGCTTACATTCTAAGGAATAGCAGCATCCCTTATGTGAACGGGCAACTCCAGAGGCACTGTGTGTGGCCATTAGGTGAGGACATGGACCCTATACAGTGTGAATAGTTGTCTGGGTCTGGGCTTGTCCCTAAGGGTTAGTGTGTGTCTAACAGTTGTCCCTCGACATTTGCAGGTGACTCTGGCTACTCCAACCTGTCATGGCTACTGACCCCAGTGAGGAATCCCAGGACAAGGGCAGAGGAATGCTACAATGAGGCACATGGGTGAACTAGGAGGGTTATAGAGAGGACCTTCGGCCTCCTGAAGGCCAGGTTCAGGTGCCTCCATATGACAGGTGGTTCCCTGTACTACTCACCAGAGAAGGTATGCCAGATCATTGTGGCCTGCTGAATGCTGCACAACTTGGCTTTGCGACAACAGGTGCCTTTTCTGCAGGAGGATGGTCCAAATGGAGGTCTTGTGGCAGCTGTGGAGCCTGTGGACAGTGAAGAAGAGGAGGCAGAAGAAGAGGACATAGACAACAGAAACACCGTGATCCATCAATACTTCCAGTGAGACACAGGTAAGAAGACCTCACTGCCTCCTACATCTGATCAAATTGTTCGACCTCTCATCTGTCTGTCACTTTCACCCAGTGCATGGACCCTGATTTGTCACTTTCCCTTCCGATTTCACAGATGTGGGACCCACTGTGTGACCTCTGCTATGTTACCTCATGGACTAGAGCTGTGTGACATAGGTATGTTGACAAGACATTGGTATTTTCCTTAGTTATAGCTAATACACATTTTGTGAAAGCAGACTGACTCCAGATTGTTTTGTGATTCAAGGGTGTTTATTTAAGAGCAAAATAGTAGAGGGGGTTGTAAAATGGTCAGGGGTGATGGTGGTGGAATGTCCATGGCAGAGTCCAGTCTATTTGTCTCACAGGTGCATTGTCCAAAGGGGCATAGGTAGTGGAGTTACGGCAGTTTAAGGATGGACAGGGTGACAAAGTGGGACAAAGTGGGACAGAAGGATGACAATCAGGGTGGTCTCATTTTTTGGCGGGGGTCTTGGCATTGTTCTCTGTCTTTGTCCTGGATCTCAGGGACCGTTTGTGGGGTGGTTCTCCATCTGCAGGAGGTGGGGTGCTGGTGTCGTTCTGCAGCACACATAGAAGTAGCAAATCATCCTTATTTAATGATTGTTTATGTGCAGGAAGGGACACTTCCTGCACATAAACAATCATGAAGGGTGTTTTGAGCTTTCTACGTATGCTGCAGAATGCAGTACACATATAAAACGCAAAAATGAGGAGAAATAACAGTATTTCTCCTCGATGTGCCATGCTCACGCCACCCCTTGGGAGGTGTTAGTTTTTGGCGCTGTTTCAGGTTTACGATTTCTCATAAAATCAGGGGCAGCGTCAAAAGCAATGGGTGTTACTGTGGAACACCTACAGCAACACCTATTGCACGCCCCTTTCATGCAAAGTGATGCATATTAAGGGGCTGTGTTAACAAGGCAGCGTTAAGCCACAAAAAGTGGCTTAACGCCGCCTTTTAAATATGGACCAGGGCACTGCGCCACCGGAGCCTCACTGAAAGTGAGGCTCTGGTGGCTCAAGGACCTCGTTAATGAGGCCCTCAGTGTGCTGGCTGTACCATCCTAAAGCCGGCTATGCACCCACTCTCAGGACCCAGTCAGGAACCCTCAGAGCAGGGGCTGGCGCACAGTGCATGGGCGGCTCCCTGGAGCTCTGTCCCCCCTCCCTCCTACACTGCGGGAGCTGCTGGGGCTATCGATGCACAACTGGTGTACCGTCTTCCTTCTCTGCTGATACCCCAACAGGAAAGAGCACAAACCTACAAACATCCATTCCCTTGCTTTTCCATCCCAATTAATTTCCCCACTTTTTACACTTCTCTTCTCCATCTCTGCTCCACCTACACTGTCTTTGATTACTTTATCTGCTTATGCACTAAACAATCAATCTAGCAAGTCATTCATGTGCTGATTCGCTCATCCATCCAAGTAACCATGCACTTACTCATCATCCAAGCGCTCAATCATCCCTCCATTCACCTGCGTTCATCATATGGCAATGCTCGTTTTGATTTGGAACACAGTACATTCCATTCTCTTTAATTCCGTGTGCCTGAGTAAATATTCTGTTTCGTTAACACATCTGTCAGTTACGTGCTGATAATGTCGATACCTTTATCTTTTTTACCTTTGTTTTTAGCAGATCGGCAAGATACGAGTGACAAAATGTTTTAATGTACCTGTCTGGATGCATTTGTTTTAATGATGATGGCCCCGGAAAATATGACTTGTTGTTCTGTAGCTCACTTTTTATACTACTGTACTGGAAATTCATGAACTCACAGCCCCCTCATTTTAATATTTATGACTAATAGATATATTACACCTGGTTATATGGATGAATCACTAATATATTATTTTTTCATTGTTTCAGATGTGTTCGTTTGCTTCTGCTATGCTGAAGGTTGACTGTACCTAACGTTCTAAGTTTTGTCAAAACCAGTTGTCAATGGAAACAGTTCCTAACTTCCTTCAGAGTTGGGAAACACACTGTGCAGGAAGCACAATGGACCCTTTGGCCAGATTAAAAAAAGCCTCTGTGGAAGTGCTGACTACAGTAATGTGCTAAATATACCACTGAATGCAAGTCACTGATTATTTGGGAATGAGAGTGAGCTTGGGGCCGTTCTAGCAATCTGCTAGAACAGTGTTTCTTAGCCTGTGGGCCGAGGATCGCTGGGGTTCTGCAAGGCCTACCCAGGGGGTCTGCGACTGTTTTAAATGAAATAATATTAAAATTAATACATTAAAATTAATAATGTTTATACAAATAAAGAGCAAAATTGAAAATGTGAAAACGTTTTAGATATTAGATTGTGATTTTTGAGCATTTCTTTAATTTATAATTGTTTTCCATGTTACTGACATAAAGTGTTACTAATATTCCACGCCGAGGGAGGATTGCAATAATTTATAAAAACTCGATTAACTGTCTTATTCATTCCCTGTCTATACCTGATTGCGAAAGTTTGTCCTTTTCTCTGGCAATCAACCATACCTTTACTTTCTCTGTCATATTGTTGTATCGTCCTCCTGGCTCCTATGGGAAGTTCCTACATGCCCTACCGGATTGTGTAGCAGATCTTGCCTGCAGGAAATCCAGCTTTACTATCCTCGGTGATTTTAACATTCATGTAGATGAGGCACACAACATTTCTGCCAAACGTCACTTATGGACCTAGCAGCTGGCCCCACTCATCTCAGAGGCCATACAATTGACCTGGTCTTTACCAATCTCCCAAATCTATCAGCCCAGGCTCCTCTCTCCTTGGCCTTGTCCGATCATTTTCTAATCACGCTCATGCTTCCCAGATCTCCTTTGCCAATACATCAACCTCCTAGTAAATTAACCGTACGCCAGTGGTCAAAGTTGAGTAGTAAGGACTGGATGGACACGCCAGAGATTCTGCGTCCCATTCCCTCTTTCACTTAGCCTTATACAGCAGACAGTTTTGATAAACGGATCGCTAAGTCCCTAGATATCATTCTACCTACTAAGACTATCTTTAAGTCTGCCCACCAAAAGAAATCACCTTGGTTCTGTCCTCATCTGCTGCATCTAAAAAAAGAGTGTAAGCAACTGGAGAGAAAGTGGAGGAAGACCTTCAACCATGTCTCGAAACTTGAATATAGGAATGCAATTTAATTTTTCCATACAGAAATCAAAGCTGCGCAGGCAGCTTTTTATACCTCTAGAATACAACAGTCTTCCCATTCCCCTAGAGAGATTTTTCTTATCTATAAAGAAATGACCTAGTCTCCATTTCCCAGTAATGTAACTGAAGGGTCTAAGGAATATAGTGATAAGTTAGCCTGCTTTTTTTCAAAAGAAAACTCTTGATATTCAGGCACCTTACATTAGCATTTCCTCTTATGAGGATAAGTTAGTCCCTCATGGTGAATTCCAGTCCTCTAGAGCCTCACTCTCAGTCTTTCAGCCCCTGATTTCAGACTTAGTAGGTAACTACCTTTGCTCTGTAAAATCTGGATCCCCATTGGACCCCGCCCCCCATTCATCTTAGCCTTAGGCTCTGATGTTATATTGCCCATGTTAGCTAATGTTCTCAATGGCTCTCTTTCTTCTGGGTATCTACCACAACACTGGAAACATGCTGTTGTTAAGCCCCTATTAAAAAAAAACTAGTCCCGAAAGAACGCTACTTTGTAATTATAGACCAATCGCTCCCCACCCTATAGCATAAAAAATAATCAAAAAACACATTAACAATCAAGTTTCAGGCTTTCTTGAGGAGCAAAATCTTCTTCACAACTCCCAAACGGGATTCAGACCACAACACAGCATGGAAACTGCCTTGCTGGCTGTTACTGAAGACACTCGACAACGTCTAGATGCAGGTGGATATGTAGCAATCATCCTTTTAGACCTGAGTGCCGCCTTTGATACTGTGTATCCTAAAATCTTACTTCACAGAATTTCTCAGGTAGGAATAGAGGGTGTTAGTCTTAAATGGCTTTCCTCTTATTTGAGGCAGAGGACCTTTCAAGTACTTGATCGGACATACTTTCCCAACACTCTCCACCTCACCTGTGGGGTTCCACAGGGCTCGTCTCTGAGCCCTACTCTTTTCAATATCTACATGGCCCCTTTGGCAAGGATTCTGAACCCTACGGTCTATCCCTTGTATATTATGCCAATGACACTCAACTGGTCTTCTCCTTTTCTACCAACACCAACTCAGAACAGGCTCCCTTATCCTCTTGTTTGTCAGACGTGGCCAGATGGATGGCGGACAGAAAGCTAAAGTTCATTGACGAGAAAACAGAAGTTATGTTCATCGGGAACTGTCAACACCAGGGCAGTGCGCGCTCTAATAGCGACTAGAATGCAAAAACCCAGCACTCTCAAAACAATGTAATTTATGCATTGTGCTGATATGTTGTTGTTTAACCTTTTGCATTGCAGAGTTTAATCCTGAAGACTTATTTTTAATGTGTTTACAAATACTGTTCATTTGCAATGTATTGCTGCAGGCTTTCAGAGTGTGTTAGGGTGTGGTCCCTTTCCTGGGCCTTCAAGAGACTTTCCCTGCAGCATGCCTGGGTGTGGCTGTGGGCTGGGCCAAGACTCTATAAAAGGGAGCCAGCCCAGCTCCAAGTGCTCACTATTCAGAGGCCCCGGTGCAGAGGAGCAGCTACTTCCTGAGCTCCTGTCCCAGTGGCCTATTTGATCTTCCAGGCCTCTGCCCTTCATTCTTCATTGGTGATCCTTGTTCTGGGCGGTAAGACGGTGGTTGGGCTGATCTCCCGACGCCGTTATCGAGAACTTTCATATTCTTGGCCTAATTCTTTAATGATTAACAGATTACTTTGCGCACTACCATTTCTTGACACTTGCATGGTGGCTTACGAATCGGCAAGACGCGCGATTCGTTTCATGCTGATTTAATCTTGTTATTCATTGCGCACTACCATTTCTTGACATTTATATGGTGGCTTACGAATCGCCAAGACGTGTGATTCGTTTCATGCTGATTTGACTTTGTTATTCATTGCGCGCTACCATTTCTTGACATTTGCATGGTGGCTTACGAATCGGCAAGACGCGCGATTCGTTTCATGCTGATTTAATCTTGTTATTCATTGCGCGCTACCATTTCTTGACATTTATATGGTGGCTTACGAATTGGCAAGACGCGCGATTCGTTTCATGGTGATTTAATCTTGATATTCATTGTGTATTACCATTTCTTGACATTTTACATGGTGGCTCTCAAATCGGCAATACGCACGATTCTCTCTTCAAGCTTAATTCATATTGTTCATTTTATGCCATTATTCTAAGACATTTATTAGGTAATATTCGAGTTGACAAGTTGTGTGATTTGTTTCCTGAATCCATATTGTGTTATTCATGGTGCACAATCCTTTTATGGTGTTTACTATATATATATATATATGAAAATCTGCAATGTGCGCAATTCGTGTTGGAACATTTCAAGAGAACACAGAAGACCAGAGTTTCTAGATGCAATATTGCATGGTCCTAGTATGCATTCTCAAAAAAGGATTCATATGGCTGTTTTAGAATTTATTCAGAATGTTTTCCTGATTCTCATGTAAAGGAAAGTACTTGAATTTGAAAGTTTCATTTAGTCCATCTTGATTCCCTTACAGGTATCCGGCCATCTTGAAACTTAGTCATTTTAAGCCTAATTCTTAGGTTGTTCATGTTTTCAGAATGACTAGGCTTAGAGTCATAGTCTAGTATTGATTTAATAAGAGGTAATTTTCATATTGTGTGTTTTAACCTTTTTCTAACTACAGGTCTCCTTCTCAGCTGTTCCCTTCCTAATCCCCTCTTCCCCTCTTCAACTCTCTTAGCCTCTGTGATTTATCTATCAGAGTCCTGGAGCTGTTCAGTGGTGGACATCTTGGGAACATGTGCAGGCCCGAGGATCTGGTGACTCTGACAGGAACTTGTCTCTCCTTAAGTCCCCTGCTCCAGTCCCGGTAGGATTAAAAGATCTCCCCGCCTAAAGATAATATAAAAAGTTTTAGGTTTTTGCCTGGATTCTCGCCTTACGATGGAATGCCACTCTAAAAAACTTGCAGCTGCCTGCTTTACTTTGTTAAGAACTATCAGGAAAATTTTACATTCCTCCCCTTTCTGGCCAAAAGACTTATCATTCAGGCTCTTATATTGTCTAGTCTAGATTATGGGAATGTTCTATTTATGAGCTCTCCATTTTACGTCTTAAAGAGAATGCAGGTGGTACAAAATGCAACTGCTTGCCTGCTTATGGACGTTCCCAGACATCATTTAGCCAAAGCAGCCCTAGCCTCTCTCCATTGGCTGCCTATTGAGCAATGTGTCAACTTTAAAGCCATGGGTTTTGTTCATCGGGCCATGCATAATAAGGGGCCGACCTTTCTTAGGCAGATCATAACTCCCTACCTTCCTCAGAGGTCACTTAGATCCTCATTGGCTTCCTTGGTTAACATCTGTCATATCAAGAAAGCAAGATGGGGAGGCAGATCCTTTGCTTTTAAAGCAGCCAATCTATGGAACTCCCTCCCACTAGAACTTGGCTTAGAGAACTCTGAACTTTCCTTTCGCCAAAAAATGAAGACTTTATTGTTTCCTGTATAGTTCCTTCCTATGTCTTTTTTTCCCTTTTTTTTGTGTCTGTTTTGATGGTCCTGCATTAGCACTGGGGAGCCTTCGGGTAGCCATGAGCTTTACAAATCCATTATAATAATATAATAATGAGTGTAGCTTCTTTTAGAAATCCATTGTGAAACACGTTTCGCGAAGCATTTAGGTAAAACTTTATTTTACATATTTCTGGAAGGAAGGCAGACAATGTCATACCAAATCCCTGTGCTCCTTCAAGCAGCTATATCAGCAGCCACCACTGAAAAAGAAGAGCAGGCGGAGCAGGATATGGTTGAGGAGGAAAAGGAAATAGAGGAGGAGGAGGAGGACAATATTGCCCCTTCCAGAAACTAGAAGCCAAGACCATCTCAGGGCCAGTTATCAGTTTTTCTCCAATGTCTCTTCTGGGATTGCTAGTTCCCAGCTCAGCAGCCATGGATTCTTGTCCCACCTATGCAGAACTCACCCCCACACATCCCTTTGCCTACAGATACCTTTGTTGAGTCTCATACACACCCTCCCTCTGCAACTCCCACAAACCTACCACTTACACCTCAACCACCACATCAGCTGCCACCAACACAAGCACCATCACAACTAGATTCACAAACAGAATCACAATCAGATTCACAGCCAGTATTGTGTTGGTGGATTCAAGCAGTGAGACTCCCATTTTTTAAAGTCAAATATATAGTCATTTAGTGTTAGTCAATGGGGACAAAAATCCCCTGATTTTTTTCACTATGTCTCTCTTTCCTGTTTCAAAATGTTGGCATGTAGGATTTGCAATTTGTAGTAAATTGTGTGTCCGGTCTGACTACAGCCAGCTCCATAGGGCCTGACTCACAAAGGTAACTTACACTTTTGAGTAAGTTTACTACTTTTCAGTATTTACAAACTGCACTTTTGTAGTAACTTATACTTTTGTAGGAAGTATGGCACTACACATGGCCAACCACTGGTAATGAAACACCCTCGCCTATATATAATGGAGTACGGGGATGTGGAAGACAGGTAGGTACAACAGCCGTCATTCTCCCTCTGGGAAATGACCTGGGAACTGCACGATCTTCACTTACTCCATGGGGGCCTCAGTTCAGGAAATTGGGGTCACTTACATTGAATTCACTACAATCCTAATGCAAGGAATGTAAATCTTGGGGACAACAAATATTACTGTTGTTTTTCCCAAGCTGGGGGTTCATTATTTCTTGATTAGTGTAGGAACTCTCACACCAAGTTAGATTAGGTAGCTGTTAGGTAGCTGTTGAAAGGTCCTGATGAATTGCCGTAGACCGGACATAAAAGACATGAAACATATTGAATAACTAAAGACCAATAACCACCAGACCAACTGCCAACCAATAATCACCAAGTGAGAATACAAGAAACGTTACTTTCTTACGTATTCTCTGATTTGTTTGTAACCTTAACATTAGGGCACAAGTCCTAAAAAAAAAAGTGGGGGAAAACCTAGTTAGGCAGTATGCGAGTGACGTCACACCGTGTGACATCGCACGTGGCTTCACAAGAAATAATATCACAGGAAGTGGCATCACAAGCCATGACTTTACAGGAAGTGGCATCATAAGAAGTGACATTTGATCTAATGACCTCACATATATGTTTAGCAGGTCTATCATCAGTGCATTTGAGTGCATTATGTGTATACAAGCAAACCCTCCTGATTTATGTAGAAGACACACTTTTGAAAGCTATACATAAAACCATGCTGCCCTGTAAAGCTTAAACCTTCTGTTACCCAAGGATTGAACAAACTATCTCCACCGCCAGCCTACTAAACCAGGCACAATATGGCATATGCAGCATATTTCCATGATGATGTGATTGCTTTAGCTGCCTGCATTCTACAGATGTGAAATCACTCTCCTACGCAAAGTATTCATACTCAGCTTTAGCCACCTGCACTAATTGTGGGGCTCATTTTTCACCAGCAGACCATGACCCAAAGCAAGATAGAAAGAGAGAAAGGTAAGAAAGGAGAAAAAGAGATAAGAAAATAATGAAGGCAGAAAAGGGGATGAAAAAGCACCTGCATGAATAAGCAATTATACAGTACTGAAAGAAAAAGGTATGGCAAATTTGGCTTTCAGCAATGGGACCCTAAGAAAAAGTCTGGGGCTCTGTATTTATGTTTTTACAAATTACACATGGCCCCCCTAATATTTCACCTTCACATTTATCAACAGACATCTCTCATTTTGTTATTGTTGGCATTACTAGATCCAAACCACCCTACATTCACCAGCGCAACCTGACAGTTCACCCTGGAATCAGTACCACCAAAACGCCCACACTGAGAATGGACCATAAATTGCGAAGTAAGAGGTATCAGCTCCATGTCAACATAGGTGTAAACCGTACAGTATCTATGGATGAGAAGGATATAGTGACAAAGTTAACCCATAAGAAAAAGGAACATGCAATGCCAGATCCCAAATAGCACTTTCAAGCAAATATTGGCCCTCAGAAGAAAATTTTAATGGTTTACATAGAAAAACAACCTGAGTGGGGAGATGTACAAACAGCGAGTGGCACCACAAATTATGGCCACGAATCTACACTAGACTATGCTTGCTAATGAGAACTTTGCATATCCTAGACATGTTACACTGCCAACATGGTGCATTGGAGATGGCCTACTTGACCTATTTGTTTACAGTAACACTGACCTGTGAGCTCACCTATTCACTGTAACCTCATCCTGAAGTAACCAGCCCTAACTAAGCACATATGATCTTTCATTTCATACATAGATAACTCACAATTGCATCAATCTCCTCAACCTAAAAGCATCATAACAGCTACCCTGTGTTATTGTGTTATAATACAGTAGATAGCAAACTTTGCAATATCGCTGCAGTAGGGGGGTTTAAAAAACAAAATCGCCCATACTTTGGCACGGTAACAACTTGGCAAAATTTAACATAGGTGTATCCAGCACTCTCGAATTTCCAGAGCTACAAAAAAGCAACTTCTCTTCTTTTCAAGGAAAACAGATCTTCAACATATAGGCCCTCATTATGACATTGGCAGTAAGTGCCACTTACCGTCTTGCTGACTGCCGCCAACATACCGCAGCGGTATACCGCTACGCATATTATGACACACACATAGAAATCCACCAATATACAGACACACACACAAGTCTGCCAGCCCAAAGGTCAGTGATAAACTGACGGTAGCGAAACCCACACTGTTACGCCAACAGAAATATGCCCACAGCATTATGACCCACGAATCACCGTGGCAGACTTTCAACCATGATAAATCATTGGCAGTACATACCGCTGTGCTCAAAATACACACACACATACAAAACAACACCACATTGGACAATTCAAACTACACACACCAGACACACATACACACATACACACACCACACCCACACCACTATAAAACACAGACCCACGTTACCCACAACCCTTTATCACTACAAACAATTTACAACTGAGAGAGAGACACGCCAGGAGCACCCACAGAACCAGAGCCACAGAACAACATTATCCATACACCATCCACGCACCTCACAGCACACACCCCAACACATCACCCGATACACCCTCACACACACCAATCACACTACACCCATGGCACCACAACGACACCCCAGGTTCTCAGAGGAGGAGCTAAGGGTCAGGGTGGAGGAAATCATCCGAGTAGAAACTCAGCTATTTGGAGCACAGGTGCAGCAGACGTCCATTGCTAGTAAACGCCGTGGGACAGCACCTAAGGACAAGGGATGACATCAGGAAGAGGTGGAATGACCAACGGGGAAAGGTGCGTTCCGTGGTTGCAAGACATCAGATAGCTGTACAGAGGACTGGCGGTGGACCCCCACCTCCTCCCCCAAAACTAACAACATGGGAGGAGCAAGTCTTAGCAATACTGCATCCTGAGGGCCTGGCAGGAGTAGCAGGAGGACCGGACTCTGGTAAGTCAACTCTTCACTACTTTCAACCCTCCTACCTGCATGCCATCACATACCCTCACCCCCATCGCCCCACCGCCTCATATATACCCCACCATCACAACCCACGCATCCAGTAATCAGCACTGCATGCACTACCAATGCATGGACCCCACTCACAGCCCTGCATGGACACACATCACCACAGCATGCACAATAGTGTCAATCACAAAGCCAACCAAATCACAACTCACACAATCCAAAGCTGCCTTGGTAATAACAACCATAGGGGGAAACATACCCATGCACAAGATGTCACACACTGTAACAATAACACTGCATTTACATCCCCACAGGACCCCCACACAACGTCACAGGAGATGAGGTGCCAACAACATCCAGTCCCCCCCCCCCCGAAGAGGCCCACAGTGATGACAGCCTGGATCAGGATGACCAACCTGGCCCACCAGGGACCTCTGGACAGTCGGTGACCCAGGCACAGTCCTATACCACCACAAAGCCTCCCCCCTAGTGGGCCCATACCACTGTCCCCAGGGCACATCAATCAGCAGTGTTTCCACCATTACAGGGACCCCAGGCCACACCACAAACACAGGACGATCAAGGACCTGGGGTCTGTGGCAGTGGGCACACAGTTCAGGGGACAGAGGCATAGGACAACAGGGAAGCTGGAAGGACTGCTGTGTGACAGGGGATGGACAGGCCCAGGGAACCGACTCTCCATGGGGCACTCACCAACATCCTGGGAGCATACGACCATTCCCAGGAGACCATGGGCCAGATACTGGCTAAGTTGCAGTAGACCCAGCGGCTGCAGGAGGGACAGTACCTGGGGATCAGGGAGGACCTCAGGGACATCCACACCACCCTGGTCACCATTGCAGGGGTACTGGCAGACATGGCCAACACCATGAGGGAGGCAGCGGCACACCAAAGTGCCCCTGACACTAGCCACACCGATGAACAGCCCCCCACCTCCGCCAATGCTAGTGGACAGGAGGCCCCGCCACAGGAACAACAGGCCACCAGCACCCTGCAATCCAGGCAGAAGCCAGAGAACATTGCCAAGACCCCCACCAGGAAATAGGACTCACCTGAATGTCACCCTTGTGTCCCACTATGTCACCCTGTGCACCTTGAACTGCCATTGCCCCACTCCCTATGCCCCCTTAGACAATGCACCTGTGATACCAATGGACTGGACTCTATCCTGGACTTTCCTCCAGCAGCAACCCAGCCCATTGCAATACCCCCTACACTTATTAGCACATAAATAAACACCCTTGGAACTAATACAAGTACGGAGTCTGTCAAATGATTGAAATATGTATTTGTTTAACAAGCTGTAAACATTGCAATTCAACTGTATAGTTATATATGCATAGGTAAGACCTGTAGTGGGCAGCAGTAAACACACCATGAGCCAGAGTGGGGAACAGATATCTGAAAATAGAGATGCCAAAGGGTACAGTGAGTGGCCATAGAATTTGGAAAATCAGACTGCCATGTACAATGTCCAACACAAAATTGCAATGGAAGGTGAAATTACAGTGTTTTACCTGTGTGTCACTGGAAGTACTGTTGGATTATAGTTGTTCTGTTGTCCACATCCTCTTCCTCTGCCTCCTCTTCGTCAATGTCCACAGGCTCCACCGCTGCCACACGACCATCTCCAGCCTCATCCTCCTGTAGAAAAGGCACCTGACGTCTTAAGGCCAGGTTGTGCAACATGCAACGATGATCTGAGACACCTTCTTGGGTAAGTAGCACAGGGATCCACCTGTCAGATGGAGGCACTGGAATCTGGCCTTCAGGAGGCCAAAGGTTCGCTCTATAATTATTTTTGTTCGCCCATGTGCCTCATTGTAATGTTCCTCTGCCCTTGTCCTGGGATTCCTCACTGGTGTCAATAGCCATGAGAGGTTGGGGTGACCTTAGTCACCTGTAAATATTGAGGGATACCTGTTAGCCAGACACTCACCCTTAGGGCCAAACCCACACCCATATACCAAAAGACACTGGGTGGGGACCATGGGCTCACCTATTAGCCACACACTGTGCCTCTGGAGTTGAGACATCACATATGGAATGCTGCTATTCCTCAAAATAAAGGCATCATGCAGAGACCCAGGATACTTTGCATTGACATGGGAGATGTACTGGTCCGCCAGGCACGCTATCTGAACATTCAGAGAGTGAAAGCTCTTTTTATTTCTGAACACCTGTTCGTTTCTCCGGGGGGGGGGGGAACAAAGCCAATATGTGTACCATCAATAGCACCAATGATGTTGGGGATATGTCCCAGTGCATAGAAGTCAGCCTTCACTGTGGCCAATTCCTATACCTGGGGGAATACTATGTAGCTGCAAATGTGTTTCATCAGCGCTGACAACACTCTGGTCAGCACGTTTGAGAACATAGGCTGTGACATTCCTGCTGCCATGGCCACTGTTGCTTGGAAGGACCCACTTGCCAAGAAGTGGAGCACTGACAGGACCTGCACAAGAGGGGGGATACCAGTGGGGTGGCAGATAGCTGAGATCAGGTTTGGTTCCAATTGGGCACACAGCTCTTGTATTGTGGCCCTATCAAGTCTGTAGGTTAGGATAATGTGCCTGTCCTCCATTGTCGCCAGGTTCACCAGGGTTCTGTACATGGGGGAATGTCTCCATCTCCTATTCATCCTCAGCGGTTGAACCCCAAGGTGAAAAACGGTGAGAAGATGGTCATATTCATAGATATCCTCAGATTTAAATGCCTTGCATTTTTTTACAGAAACAGTATGTGAACGTGTAGGTCCGTTGATGTGCCTATGTGTTCTGTGACGCAGTTAGGTGCCATGGGCTGTTCCCCCCTGAAATGGCGGCTGCCTGACCTGTTTGGAGGGACAAGTGGAAATGAGGTAATTCCGCTGACATTATGCGCTGTTGCGGTAGGCGGTCGATGACCGCCATGAAACACCTCATTCGTTATCTTTGGGGCCTACGGGTTCCAGAAGCCAATGGTGATGTACGCCGGCGATGACAGAATGCCCCGCTTGGACGTGACCACCATTTTCTATCTGTTCACTCACTTGCTACCTAACCTTCAACAGGAGAGGACCTACCCTGCAAGTGCTGCTGTGACCTGTGTCTGGATGCGACCATGGCTCGAGTGTCTGGGGAAAGGGCCCCTGCCTTCACTTTCGGAGGAGTTGAAGAGACTGGTGGATGGGGTCCTACCCCAGTACCCCTTACTTTATGGTCCTCCAGACCAACAGGTGAGTACACTGTGAGCACGATGCGTGGGGCATGGATGTATGGAGTGCAGTGTGTGTAAGCCTCGTGTGGGGGTGGGGCTGAGGGGTCCTGGGCAGAGTGCTGCTTCTTTGGTGGCCAATATCTGTGTTTAAGTGGATGGGAGGGATATGGTGGACCATGAGTGTAACAGGCCAGATGGTATAACTAATACGTTTTCTTATGTATCTTTTTCTGCAGGTCAGCGTCCATCAGAAAAAGGGTATTTGGCCTGCCATCACCAAGGAGGTGCGGACCCTGGGGGTCTTTGACAGGCAGAGCACCCACTGTTGCAAACGGTGGGAGGACCTGCGTCGCTGAGCAAGGAAGATGGCGAAGGCCCAGCTGTGGATGGCCTCCCAACGAGGAAGGGGAGCCCGTCGTACCCTGGCCCCCATGATGTTCCGCATCCTGGCAGTGGCCTATCCGGAGTTGGATGGTCACTTGAGGGCATCACTGTAGCCTCACGGAGGTGAGTACAGTTTCAGAATCATGAAATTGCACGTGTTGAGGTGTTATCTTGGTGGGGGATGTGGGTCTGTGGGTGCCCCTAGGTCAGGGCGAAAATGGCAGGGTAGGTTCCTTGATGGGCAGGCTCAGTTTCACTCCAACCCCAATAATGCTAGTAGCCATCTACTACTGGGCAGGGTCCTGTGGGTTTCAGGTGTGCTGCTATTGGCGTTAGGCATTGTACCCCATGGTCTGGTGACTAGCATTGTAACTGGTAGTGCATGGCCTAGTGCATAGGGCTGTTCCCTGTGAGTTGTGTACGCCAACGTTGGTGTTGTTGCTGGCATTGACCAAGTGTGTCCTCTGTCTCTTCCCCCCACTTTTTGTCACCCTGTCCTTGTATGCATTAGCATCATCTGGCGGAGAAGCAGAGGCACCGGCGACGGAGGGAGCTGCATCCCACATGGCCCATGAGGCAGAATCCACTGACGGGGAGGGCACCAGTGGGACAGAGGGTGGGGGGAGCACCACGGCGGAGACTGGAGGTGACAGTTCTGACAACTCCTCTGATGGAAGCTCCCTGGCGGTGGCAGACAACTCTGTGCCCACCCCAACTACAGGTACAGCTGCCACCCCCGTACCATCACCGCCCTCCCAGCAGCCCCTCAGCGTGTTTCCCATGCCTGCTCACCCAGGAGGGTGGGCATCTCCTTCTCCCCAGGCACCTCAGGCCCTGCCTGCTGCCCTCACTTAATAGGCTATTAACCTCCTGAGATCCCTCTCTGTTGGGCAGTCAACCATACTGAATGCCATCCAGGGTCTGGCAGGGCATTTGCAACAAACAAATGCATTCCTGGAGGGCATTCACTCTGGCATGGAGGCCCAACCGAGAGCATTCCAGGCTCTGGCCAACTCACTGATGGTAGCCATTGTCCCTGTCTCTAGCCTCCCACCTCCAACTTCCTCTACCTAGTTCCAATCCCCTAAACCCCAGCCTATCCCACACACACCTTCAGACCAGCATGCACCAAAATCAACACACAGATGTGGCTCAGGCAAACACAAGCACCACACTTCATCCCACAGGCACTCACACAAGCACCATCCAGATGCAGACATACCAACATCCACTGCCTCCACTCTGTCCCCTCCTCCTCCTTGTCCACCTCCCTCCCAGTAGCATCTCCGCTCACATCTGCATGCACTACATCCTCATCCACTACCTCCATCACCATCACGCCTATCACTACACGCTACACGCCCCTCACTGGCAGTCACCACCCCTACAACCATGCACACGTCCCCTGTGTCCTCTCCCACTGTGTCTGTGCCCCCTCCTCCCAAAGTACACAAACGCAAGCACTCAGACACCCAACAGCCATCCACCTCACGATAGCATCCAGCCCATGCACCTGCACCCAAACACAGCAGACAGACACCTCCTACAACCACTCCCTTTTCCTCCACTCCCAAACCTTCATCCTCTTCCAGCCCCAGTTCCCTAAATGGCTTTTCCTCTCCCCCCTTGACCTATTCCCTGCCCCTCCCCCCATCCTTCACTTCGGGCCAGGGTGGGTAGAACCCAGGCCAGCACCTCAGCCACCAAGTCCACAGCCACTGTAGTTTCCTCAGCTAGTGCAGGTGTGAGAGGCTCCAAGGAGGCACCTATCAGCACTGCCAGTGTGCCTGCACCACCTGCTGAGGGCAAGAAGGGCCCACCAGCTAGCAAGGGCAAGGAGGCACCACCAGCTAGCAAGGGCAAGGAGGCACCACCAGCTAGCAAGGGCAAGCAGACACCACCAGCTAGCAAGGGCAAGGAGGCACCACCAGCTAGCAAGGTCAGGAAAGGAACATCAACTGGCAGAAGCAAGGAGGCACCACCAGCTGCCAAGGGCAGGAAGAGAACACCAGCTGGCAGAAGCAAGGAGGCACCACCAGCTGCCAAGGGCAGGAAGGGAACACCAGCTGCCAAGGGCAATGTAAAAGACACAGATTCCGCAGGCAGGATGAATCTGGTGCCTGGGGATGGAACTGCGTCTGGGCAAGCAACACCAGCCATGGCACTTCAGCTGTCCGAGGCTGCAGGGGAAGGGCTGGAGCCTCCCCCCACCACTGTCAGCACCGCCACCTGCACCGCCATCAGCACCGCCACCTGCACCACTGCCAGCAGCAGCAGCCCCAGTGGGCAGCCGTCCGAGGCTGCAGGGGAAGGGCTGAAGCCTCCCACCACCACTTTCAGCACCGCCACCTGCACCGCCGTCAGCACCACAACCTGAACCGCCAACTGCACCGCCACCTGCACCACTGCCAGCAGCAGCAGCCCCAGTGGGCAGCCATCCGAGGCTGCAGGGGAAGGGCTTGAGCCTCCCCCCACCATTGTCTGCACCGCCAGCTGCACCTCCGTCAGAACCACCACCTGCACCATTACCTGCACCACTGCCAGCAGCAGCAGCCCCAGTGGGCAGCCGTCCGAAGCTGCAGGTGAAGGGCTGGAGCATCCCCCCACCACTGACAGCACCGCCGCCAGCCCCGCAACTGCCACCACTGAGCAGCCGACACCGCCGGCTAGCACTGTGTAGTCATGCCTAGATGGGCTGTAGTGCATCCTGGCCCATGCAACAACTGTAGGTGTGACAACCTGGTGAGAGGCTGTGACCTTGCACCATCCAGGATCTGCATCGCTGGGCACAAGGCCCTCTCCAGAACCAGTGGAAGAAGGCCTCCACTCACTACATCCTTGCCAGGATGAAGCACACTGGGCACAAAGCCCCTTCCAGAACCAGTGGAAGAAGGAATCCACTCACTGCATCCTTGCCAGGATGAAGCACACTGGGCACAAAGCCCTCTCCAGAACCAGTGGAAGAAGGCATCCACTTACCCCCTTCTTGCCAAGATGAAGCACACTGGGTACAAAGCCCCCTCCAGAACCAGTGGAAGAAAGCATCCACTCACCCCATCCTTGCCAGGATGAAGCACACTGGGCACAAAACATCCTCCAGAAACAGTGGAGAAGCCACCCACTAGAGAGACTGTGGCTTTTCACTCCCCAGGACCAATGGGCAAACCACCCACTAGAGAGACTGTGGCTTTGCACTCCCCAGGACCAAGCAGTGGGCAAACCACCCACTAGAGAGACTGTGGCCTTGCACTCCCCAGGGCCAAGCAGTGGGCAAACCACCCACTAGAGAGACTGTGGCTTTGCACTCCCCAGGATCAAGCAGTGGGCAAACCACCCACTAAAGAGACTGTGGTTTTGCACTCCCCAGGACCAAGCAGAGGGCATGTAGCCCCCTCCAGGAGCAGTGGTGTTGTACCATCTTCCGGCTTAGGTGCCCCCCGTTTCCCTTCCCCCTGAGGGGCCTGTGTATTTTCGACCTGATGCCCCAGCAGTGTTGTCTCCGTATTTTGGCAGGAGTCAAGTGTGGCCTTTGCCTATTTGTTATGGCCCTGTGGGCCACAGACATTTTGGACTGGGCATTGTCCCTCCATTTGTATATATTGTAGATACTGTTTTGTGCTTTAAGGATGTATTTATCTAAATGTATATTAATACCCTGGCTTTACTGACATCCTTTTGTCCTAGCGTTATTCCTGAGGGTTACGGGGTGGATATGTAATGTTGTTGTATCTGTTTGTGTGTATGGTGTTGGGGGTGGGGGTGGGGGTGGGGGTGTTGCGTGTTGCATGTGTGTGTCACTCTCTTTTTCCTTCCCCCTCCTTTGTGTGCTAGGTGCGGGACTCACCGTGGTTGTCTTCGCAGCCGTTCGTGTTCCTGGCGTAGGAGGAGGTATACCACTATGGGGAAGATCTGCAGTTCGGGCTCCATGGCGTCGTAGTTCTTACTTGAGTGTCCAGAGGTGAGTCGTTTCCCTTTTGTGCACTGTTTCCGCCGTGCCTTTGATGGTGTTGGTACCGCCCCGGAAAAAAGGTTTCAGCTTGGTGTCTCGTAATACAGTGGGTGCTACATTGTCTTCCTCTTGGCTGTTGGCGGTTACAGCCGCAGTGCTTGTTGCTACTGCTGTGGCGGTCAGTGTGTTAAAGTGGCTGTCTGTGTTGGCGGTTTCCGCCAAGGTCAAAATTCAATTTTTTTTACCGCCGGCCTTTTGGCGGTATTACCGCAGCTTTATCACCGACTGCCAGGGTTGTAATAAGGGCCTTAGTGATTGGGACTGGTAAATAAAGCACATAATTTGAAATGTTTCGAAATAATTTTTTGTTGTTGTCTGACAGATTTAGATACTTCTGCGCAAAACTAAAATATTTGGGTCATGGAGGAGGAAGCAGGATTATGCAAGGCTGTCCCTATTTGAGTAAAATGTGCACAGTTTTTGCATCTTCTTGCCACCCAAGCTTAAACCTCATGTGCTAATAATTTAAGATAAAGCATTAATCTTTGATGTAAAACAGGAGAATTAAAGAGATGTCAATCGAATGGCTGAAATGAACAATGTGAAAGCAGAAACTCTAGGATCAATCCCGGATTCCCAGCTTAACCGAATTCTGTGATCCTAGGCAAATCATTCTCTTGTGTTTGATTTAATATGCTGTAATGTTGCACCATGTATATTAAAAGTCTAGGATGCGGGGAAATAGGTTCACAGCCGGGAAGAGATGTTTGATGAACATTTCACTAAAGGGACATCTGCCTCCTTAACCTCATGGAGCTCTAAATAGGATGCTACTAAAGAAATATGAATGAAGGCACCATATGGGTCTGTATGTATAACACGTTTGAGTATGGTGAATAGAAGTTTCACAACTCAATGTGAAAAAATGGGATAATAACTGGATCCTTGTGAGGTCCTGAAGAAAGCCACCTAATCTTGTGAGGTACTGCTGTGAGTGCTGAAACATGTTGACCCAAGGGTACAGAGGATGCTAATTTCCTTAGTGCATCCCCACCTGGTTTTAACTCTGCCTGGGTGCCCTTTGAACACCAAATTAACCCTCAGGACACTCTAGACCAGTGGTTCCCAACCTTTTGACTTCTGTGGACCCCCACTTTGTCGTCACTGTAGCCCGGGGACCCCGACTAAATCTTTTTTGGAGTCTGGGGACACCCCACTGATTCATTATTGAAAGATGGGGACCTAATCTGGTAATAATGAATTTTCTAAGCGGTTGCGGACCCTCTGAAGAGGATTCGCGGACCCGCATGGGTCCCCGGACCACAGGTTGGGAACCACTGCTCTAGACTATTTTAAATCTAGGATCCTACCTAATAAAGAGTTTCCTTGGCTACCAGGGTTGAGCCTCTCCAGACACACTAGGTATCTGGGCAAGGACTCTATGATGAAGCATGCCACTTGGAATTCCAGTGGGTGACAGTCCTTTTAGTACCATAGGGTGAAAGCCTCAGGTGGTATGCAGAGATAGGCTAGGCATGGTAAGGGTTCCCTCCTGTTGTTTTTGTGTGGTTTGGGAAGATGATTGAGCCCTATATAATTTCTCACTCCCTCCTTCATGAAACATAGTAATACAAATCTAGGCCACATATAGAATGCATTTGGCACTTGACTTTCAGGTGGCTTCTGCCACCAGGCAAATCTAACCTCATGCGCCTAGAATTAAAAACAAAATATTGACTTTTGATGTGAAATAGGAGAAATAAAGAAATGTCCATTCAGTAGCTGAATTGCAGAAAGTGAATACACAAAATCTGTGTGCTTCTCATGACCTTCGTATGCAAGGTGGGGGCTGGGGTGATGTTTAAGGGCTGGAACACTGGCGCACTGCTCTATCGAGAAGAGGGTTGTCACCCTGTGAAATGATGTGACCTGAAGGGGCCGTTTCCCTGTGTGCTGTCACAAACCCCGAATGCAAGGGGTGGGGATGTCGCCCTGGAGCAGCATGCAGTTGTGAAAGAGAAGCAAACCATTGCTAGCAGAGGAAGAGCAGCGATTTAACTACCCAACAACCCAGGAGGACCCAAGAGCTGTTGATGGATTCAGCAAGGCTTACCTAGTATGTGGAGTAGCGTATGGATGCCTGTCTCCTCTATCGTAGCATCCAGTCTTCTGCTCACCACTGGGCCACAGATGTGTTCCAGGACACTCTAAACCTCCACTCGAGCGACAGCGTATAAAACCGAATACTGGGCCTCAAACACTGGGCTTGCTCTGACTGACATGCTATAGCTTGGAAGCACTTTGATTTTCTCAAAGCCATCATAGATCTTCTAAGACTTAAACTCACTTGCGAGACCTAGCTGGAATCTTGCCTCACATAATTAGGGAATAACCTCTGTCCTTTTACAGGGAAGTTGAACCTGAGAGCTGATACAAGGAAAGCTAGTGTGCCTTCTTTGAGAAGACTGTGTATATTATTTGTACAAAAAGTACATCGGTGGATGTATGGGACCAACTGTACCACCCATGTAATGCCTATGTGACACACAGTAACACAAGGCAGCTCATGCAGACTCACAGACTCACCAGGCTGGTGCATATCTATGTTTGTAAGTCTTTGCAAATATGGGTATGCATCAAAATACATGGGTGGATGCAAAGGAGCACCCAAGGGCCACCTATGTAGTGCCTACCTGATGTGTGGTATTTCAAGGCAGGGCGGTGTGCTGCCTTGCATTAAGATTTTTTTCAAAAGCTACACAAATGGTATTTGTGTGGCACTGTAAATCCAAAAATATATTTTGTGCCGGGTTTGTGCCAGAAAAGTGGTGCAACCCCGATGCAAATTCTGGGACTCAACTTATACATTTATTTATTTTAAACTCTGATGCAAAAAACTTTCCAACAGGGAGAAAACTGACAGTAAACCTGTTGTGCTTAATTGGTTATAAACCCTGAATTTTAAAATATCTTATATGGTTAAGCTTTATAATATCTTATGGGGTTAAGGTACCTGCTGCAGAGCTATGTGAGTTAATAATAGTAAGATAACTCTGGAGGTTAATGCACCTGCTGGAAAGATCTATGTTTTGTCTAGACCCAGTTTTGGCTCAAAGTAGCATAGAGGGTTAATGTGCAAAGCACCTCAAGTAACACGCAGATGACAGATTTTATTTTATGTAAATAGGTAAGTGAGTTACTGCTTTGAACACAGAGATCTTTATGGTGCTTGTAGTTGCATTGTAATCCTTCTGATATAGCACAGTGAGCTATGACGGATGATATGTGACTTCTACACCTTGTAACCCCCACTGTATTAAGTAACATCCTGTAGATTGATTTACAAACTTATATGATTTATTGCATATGTAATCTGTATGTGTGATGTAAAGCACTCTGACACCCAGCATTGGGATGTGTAGCCCTATGAAAGAAAAAAAGTGGTCTTTAAATTATTTCAACGCCTCGTCAGGGGTAGTAGGTGTTATTTACATTACATTTATTTTGTATAAATACTGGAAAAGTCCAACATATCTGACTTTCTTCCAGTACATGCATAGTTCGTATACAGGGTCTGAACAAAGCTAAAAGCATGCCTCTCTTAAGTATGTGTGAAGTGCTAACAAGGTGTGTACCTTTGTTTCCTCTCCACAGGATTTGAGACTTCAGACCACTCCCAGACCGGAGACTCGTACA
Source organism: Pleurodeles waltl (assembly GCF_031143425.1). Lineage (NCBI taxonomy): Eukaryota > Metazoa > Chordata > Amphibia > Caudata > Salamandridae > Pleurodeles > Pleurodeles waltl. Next base: position 417,464,405 of record NC_090449.1, read on the forward strand.
AAAGGAGACCTGATGATCCCTCAAATTTGTCCTTTGTTATGGGCCCAGCTGGAGTCTGAAATAAGAAAGCCCCCTACCTGCCTACTCGTTGTAGTGGATCAAAAGCAGACAGCTTGCATGTGCTGCTGAATGTGTCCCGGTATTTGAAAATTACACCGGGGCAAGTTCAAAAGTATATTTTACAGTATTGCCCAATTTCTTGGCAGGGTGGATGGTGTCCACCCTGTGAAAATAGTGGGTGGATGTCGCCCACCCTCATGTACCCCCAACTTGGGCCTTCTTAACATAAACTCCAAGAATTAATCAACAAGGGAAGAAAGCCTTCTATAGTTAATTTTAATTTTCATCACTCTTTCCCAATCTTATTAGATCTTTAGTGTCCTTCAACATTGGAGACATTCAAGTTGAACGCTTGCAACCTGATTGGTGATAAAAAGAACTCCAAAAAAAAGCCTCCTGGAGGGGCTCAATGGGCACTGCAGTTGCTGTCCAAATGAGGAGCATTCTCCAATGATGGAGAATGCCAACTTTGGGTGGGTGAGGGGTTATGCTCCACATAGCTAATGTTTCCATTGACCTAGTTGTGTAGTGTGGTCAGTTTCATGTATCCTTTGCGTGTTAGCTTTAGGCTTTAGGCCTTCGTGCACTTTGCCCTGGATGTATTTTATTCCTTTGCTTGCAGCATAGAGCCTTCGTGCATTTTGCTCTAAATGCTTTTTATTCAGCTTCGTACTGTTATTTTTCAAATAGCCAGTTCTACGGTCTTGTTTTATTTTTTAGATCACACTGTTTAGCCTACTTCAGCACTGGCGTTTTCAATAACACATTCTTGTTCACTCTGTGCTTCAGTAAAGGATACAGTCTGGTACATTGCCGATAGCCGTGGTAGGAGTTTAGTCTTTGGCATTCTTGCGCAGGGACATTTTGGGGGTTATTCTAACTTTGGAGGAGTGTTAATCCGTCCCAAAAGTGACGGTAAAGTGACGGATATACCACCAGCCGTATTACGAGTTCCATAGGATATAATGGACTCGTAATACGGCTGGTGGTAAATCCGTCACTTTTCCGTCACTTTTGGGACGGATTAACACCTCCTCCAAAGTTAGAATAACCCCCTTTGTGATCACACTGACATGTTAGTTATAAAAACACTTCCTTGTCCTAATAGGGGGTAAGAGGGAGATTCCGACCAGGGAACCACAACTAGACGCTGACTGCCTCATTGCAGATGCTGAACCAGATCACAGGTCTTTGCTCAGGTATGAGGGTTGATGGTTTCCCAGGGAATCTAAAAGGCAAGTTAGAAGTTTAACATGCTGTGCTCGAAATATAACTAACTGAGAGAGAGTAGAATTTATTAACATCATGATAGCGTTATTCTTATGTTTCACTCTCCTCGTGACTATTTCAATCCTACTGTGTTGTATGGTTCTGGTTATGCGGCTCATGCCTTAATATCTAAAATGCAGTTGTTTTATTAAAACAATATATAAAACTCAAACTGCCTTTGTCATTTGTATATGAGATCATACTGTAAATGAGAGAATTGGTTTGTATCTGAGTGACAACGACTTCCCTGAGAAGTTCCAAAGATGTCATGCGCTCGGCTGCCCAATCATCCCTCCCCCATCGGAGAGATGAGGCACTGCTAGTTAGCCGGAGCAAAACCGGATTTAGGGTGACAGAGGTCCTTCCAAGTGGGTCAGACTCAGTCCCCCACACCGGAAACGATCCTGCTACCTAGATATCCAGTAGTTTCATTTAGGATAATAAGAGCCTACGCGACATGGCGCCGCCAACGATTGGTCTGGCTCTAATTTTCGGGTCCGACTGACTCTCTCGGTCTCATATATATATTGACTCCTGAGTTCCGTTAACGGAGACGTCCGTGGCGCTGAGGATTTCCGCCACCACAATATAGGTACATCCTATTGTTTTGTGGTCGGTTGTTCAAGCTTGAACTCTGAAAGGGAAACCCCGATATTGGTGTGCCTTCTCTGACCTAGCGCTGTTTTCATAATGGCGAATCCCCAAGTGATGAACATTGCAGTTAATATGCGACACCCGCTCACGGTACATCTGTTAGCACATGGTTTGACAAACCAGGGGGGTCCAGTTATGTTTGTGGTGGATGCCCATGCAGCCTATAGAACAGAACTTTTTTATTCTTGGGTCATATTTCCGGCAGTTGATGGGAATTCAAACACATTTCACGATTACACCTTGGCAAATGTCCCTGGACAATACAGGGCATATGCATATTTGGAAATACCTCTATCTTATCAAGAACATAATAATTGGCTTGATGGCGCCCTACCACACACCATAGTACCTGTTAGGCTAGGTCCGCTAAGTAACGATGGTCCTACCTGGCCTTTATTGGCTACATATACACCACATCCAGCGGTTGCTCAATTGGCAGTGGCTGAAGTTCGTCGTTTATATACAGAATTAACGGCTACTTATAGACGATTAGTTCAATTTGTGATGCAGACGCTTAACACAAACCCAGCGCGTGCTGCTCCGGCACAACCACATGCAGTGGTTCCGGGTATCAACCCGGCCACTGCACACTCCATTATGGGTAGAGTACCGGCTAAACGAGAGGAAACTCCATTTTGGCTGGCGCAAAAAATTAATACACTGGAAGCAGTATTTCCCCATACGGGGCCTCAGGATAAACATAGAATTTTGACGATGTGTTTGCCGTATGGAATGGTTCCTACAGTGGATCATTGCAATACCTGGGGCACGGTGTTTGCCGCGCTCTACACTACAGCACACGGTACACCGACATTGGCTAATTTACCGGAGGTGCTCAAACAGATTCAAGATGAATATGGGGCTGCCCCGGCCTTAGATTTAGGGATGCAACTGATAGGCAATTTTGCCACGGTTTCTTCCATCATATTGAGTAATCTAAAAGGGGAGGCAGTGGCACTAGCGGTGCGTATGCGTCTTCGAGACGTCCCGCAGCTTAATCAAGAGCGGGAGCTGCCGAGTATAATAGCGGAAACATATTCAAGTATCGGTCGTGATAGCCTAGGGGCTAGACCGCAGAAACAGCAGTTGCAGGGTAAAAGTAGTAAGGATGTTACTAAACAACAGCAACCTGAAGGTTCTAAAAAGCGCTAGGAGAAAAAACAGCAAACGCCTAAAAAAGACAGGGGACAATCTCCGCAACCGGAGACTCCACAGAATAGGTATAATCTCAGGAATAGGCATAATTTGAAGACGCCTGATAGATATCAATATACTGATACGCGCCAATCTCGTTCCTTTCAGGACTCATCGGAACAGAGAAATGAGAGAGGTGGGCAGTCAGAGCGGAGAACAGAGTACGTGAAACCGAGATAGGAATCACAACGCTCATCGGAGGTTTCTGTCAAGAAGGAAGAGAAACCGGTCCAGCAAAAACAGCAGTTTAAAAAGAAGAAAGTCATGCCACACAAGAAGAGAGTTCTCTTGAAGAACAAGACATGGGCACTAGCACTGTTAGACAGCGCGGCAGAGGTCACAATAGTTCGCCGGAATCTTCTAGAGCATCTGGAGGTGAAAGCAACTGATGACTTCATACAAGTCGAAACAGCAGATATGTGTGTCTCTGATCCTGATAGAGTTTATACAGTAACTTTGCAATTAGAAGGGTACATTGAGCGCACTATAAACGCCATCTTTTGGGATCGTGTAGTCAAAATGTATGACATTCTGCTGGCCGAACAGGATTGGCCCCCAGGCTTTGTTCGCGACTGTCCAGTTGGGGTGGAGGTTATTACACCTTCGTTCTCACCACTTGTTCCGGGAGAACTCGCAGAGTCCTATAGCATTGAGTGGGCTCTGGCACAAGCACCCGCCTTATATAGAAATCATGTGGGGTGGGATAGGGATTCACCTTACCATGTAATTCCAATTAAAGGCGAGCCTCAGCCACAACCGCAATATCCTACAAAATTTGAAGCGAGGGCATCGGTGAGGAAAATACTTACACAATTGGAGTACCAGGGAGTTATTGAACCCTGTGTCTCGCCGATGAATAATCCCTTATTTCCTGTAGCTAAACCGGACCATTCTTATAGGATAGTGGTGGACTACAGACATTTAAATGGCCATACGCGCACATATGCAATACAGAATTCACACAGCGCAACGCTCATGAATAATATTGTACGTAAGAAATACAAAACAACTTTAGATATCTCGAATGGATTCTTCTGCCAGAACATAGCGCCCAAAAGTAGGGACTATACGAGCTTTAGTGCGTTTGGCTCTCAGAAAAAGTTTTGTCGTTTGCCTCAGGGGTATAAGAATAGCCCAGGACTATTTTCGGCTTGTGTAACTGAAATTCTGCACGAGTTGGACCCTGAAGCTTTGTCATATGTTGATGATATATATCTGACAGACGATGAGTTACTACAACATTTAAGACGGGTAGCCTCCATTGTTGTGGGATTTGCCGAAATTGGCTACAAATTTAACTTCAAAAAGTCGAAAATTGCCTTCCTCAGCGTAATTTTCCTGGGATATGAGCTGTCGAATGAGGGCAAGAGCTTAGCGCCACACTTTTTGGAAAAATTTGCACAGTTGCAACCTCCTAATACGATTAAGAAACTCCAGTCATTGTTGGGATTTCTAAATTTTGGCAGAACTTACATTCCTGATTATGCTACACATATAAAACCATTATACGAGTTGATACGCCCACATTTTTCGAGTAGATTTTGGACGATTGAGCATACACATATTCTTCGAGATTTGCAAACTGATCTCTTAGCGGTAAAGCATTTACACACACGGGACAATAAGACACATCTGGTCATCAGGGTTATAGGTGGGGCCGTTGGGTTTACATATGTCACCTTTAATGAGGGTGAGACAGTCCCGATAGCATACAAGTCCCACTTGTATTCTGCTGCAGAACAACGTTTTGCACAAACTGAGAAAATTCTCACTGCTGTACAGATGGCTGTGATTAAAGAACGACCTCGTGCCTAGGGCCAACGCATCATTGTCGTTTCCCCGATTCCAGCCTTAGAGGCTGTTACAAAAGCAAGTGTTCCTAATTCTAAAGCATTACACCCGCGATGGATACAATGGGCAACGTCTTTGACAGCCACTGATGTAGATTACATATTTGACCCGAAACTGCAGACACAGGAATTTCTCCAATATGAAATGGAATACCCAGTTCCCGCTGGTACGTTGCCTATTGATCAATATCAAGTGGTCATGTACACTGATGGCTCCGCGCAACCTGCGGTGGGCAATAAACAACAGTATTCTGCTGCATGTGCGGTGGTGAGCGGCCATATGGAGGTGGAGAGGTTCTGCCCCCAACATACTTATACGCAGACCTTGGGAGACTGTACGGCACAATTGGCTGAGCTGAAAGCTCTAATATTGGCCTTGGAAAATGCTGATCCGGCACAGTTTACACTGCTTGTTTGTGATTACTATTACTGTGTGCAGTCTTTCAATGAATATTTACATTACTGGAGGTTGAATGGGTTCAGAGATTCCAAGGGTAACACCATTAAACACAAATTACTGTGGGGGAAGGTTGCGGATCTGAAGGAGACGCTTCCTAAGGTCCATGTTGTACATACACTTGGACACCAGCGCGTTGGAATACACGTGGCTGGAAATGCTTTGGCTGATGAAGCCGCAAAGTCGGCAGTGGCAGGTGCCACTGTGGCCGCAGTGACTCGTTCGAGTTCCAAACCAGACACAGAGATTTTGGCTGCTGTGAAGGCTACGACTGATGGCACGCCATTTCCTGAAGGATTCCCTTCTAAATATAGTTACTGCATGGGTGGTATGCTAAACGCTGTAGTTAAAATCCCAGGCGTTGGTGTACGTAATGTGCCCAATAAAATTGAGTGACCTCAATTGATCACTGCAGCTCATGAGGGGGCGGCGTCTGCACATGCTGCCGTGGCTGCCACAATTTCGCTCTTACAGGCCCGTTACTGGTGGCATGGTCTCTATAAAGAGACGAAACAGTATGTCCTTTGTTGAGACATTTGTCAACAAATTAAAGTTTCTACGGCTAGACGCCTGCAGCAGACACCCCTTCTAATATCGAATAAACCATTACAGTGTGTGTACTTGGATCATTGTGGTCCGCTGACACCAGATAGTGCATACAAATATATCTTGGTAGCTGTAGATTCGTGCTCCAGATTTGTGTGGGTCTGGCCACAGTGCTCGGCTGACGCTCGAACTGTTATTAAAGATTTGCGCATCTTTGTCTATACATATGCAGTTGCGGCATTCCATTCGGACCAGGGCCCTGCTTTTGCCTCTAAGGCATTCAGGGACACCATGGCTTCGTTGGGGGTCCAACTCCAGTTCTCGTCTCCATTTCATCCCGAGGGAAATTCTGTCGTGGAGCGTTTAAATCGCGATTTAAAGCAATCCTTAACGGCCAGAGTTATAGGTACGGGTCGTAGTTGGCTAGCCCACCTGTATGGAGTACAGAGAGCACTGAATAACTTGCCTAGAAGGTCCCTGGGGGGTCGTACTTCACATGAGTGCCTGTTTGGAACACGAATGTATGTTCCTGATATAGATGGTCCTGGTGTGGAGACGGCAGATACGCCCTTTGACATAAATGATCATGTCACTGTTTTGCAGGAATTAAGGATGAACCAGTAACGCCTACTGGTTGGATTCCCAGAATTGGGGATCTTGTGCGTGAAAAGGTTGCAGTGAAAAAATAATTTGGTCCTTCATATCGAGTGCCAGTCCCTGTGCTAGGGGTCCACGGCACGAGAACTGTGATTTTGCCACCACTGCAAGGGGCCAAAGGAAATCGCTTTGTTTCCATTGATAATGTCAAGTTACAACATGTGGCTGATTCTGCACAGCAGACCAAGGGGGACGCCCAGCAGTTCCAGAATCCCTCTCACTACTGGGGACGAAGTTCCGCTGCAGGTGGTTTGCACCAACAATATTTCCTCTCCGAGCTTGGGGAGGGTGGAAGCTGATCTTGCGATTGTTCCACTAACGGCGAATAATTTGGAATCTTTTGATCAAGTTGCTGTGAGTACTGCTGAGGTCACTGAAAGTGTGGTCTACAGCGTACCAAGGCGAGAGCCACAATCTGCTCCTTTGTTTACGGTTGCACCTTTTGCGAGAACTGCCTCCGGCTGCTTCAACACCACTGATGATGCCGTGTCGGATTCCTCGTCCTCTTCTACGTCAGCCCTGGGTTCATGTAAGCTGTTGTATTGGCTCAAACATCGGTATTTTGTTTTTCCTTGGAACTATCTATGGCTTTTTATGACTGTGATGGCTTTTTTCCTGTGGCTGGGGTTTGTGGTCACTTTTTTTCTGGTGATACATGGTCATTTTCTTCCTGAATGATCTGAGATTGAGCACGTGGAGAAGGTGTTGAAACCACATTTGTCATCACATATGGTTCGAAGAGACTTCTCCTTTGTGAACATTTCTGCTGTACCGATTCCAGATGGGATTGTGTGGGATAGAGTAATGTTTGATATATATGGTCCCACTGAAAAAATTCAAATACCGTATGTTCTCAAATTATCAATGAATGATATCGTTATACCAGGCATTGTGTCTGATGATTGGGATGTGAAGACAGTAGACTCTATGTTGACAGAATTGCAATATTATACTGTCTATGACAATGAAGATGCTTGCCAGTTTAGAGATAATTATGGAGACATGTTTTGTTATAATTATTATGGACACCACTTTATTCATAAAGCTAGTAGCCCTAAATCAATATTTGAGTATATGCAATGGGAACATTGCCCGACTCCTCCAAAGGGGATTTCTAAAACGTATTCTGATAAATTTGCATATTTTTCTGGGCATCATCAACAGAGTGCTAAGTCATACTATTTTAAGGTTACTCAGCATACTAATAAGCAAATGTTATTGACTGATACTAAATTACTGTATTCGAATTTGTTTGTATCCAAACTATCGGTTGAGGGGTATGAATACTGGTCCGAAACTGTTGATTTGAAAAGTGTTTGGGGAACGAAACATTGGCAAATGCGGGGTCGGGACACATTGTTTAGGGCATGTATTATTCCTGTCCAAATGATTTTCTTAAATGACACTGTACAACAGACTAGCTGTTTGGGCTTAGCAACGATTAGAGACTTGAATTTGCCTAGCATACATGTCCCTTCAAAATTGAAAAATTGGCAGCAATATGTTAATGCCACGTTTAGTGAGCTTATAGACTGGGTCCAGAATGGTACGCTTAACACTTCATTGACACGTCCGGGCGGGTGGGTATTGTGGCCCGTAGACACTAATGGGTGTCATCAACGTTTTGTCACCTCTTCGGGGGGGTTCAGGACTAGTAGGGCAGACCCTCGCTACATATCACCAGAACATGCTGATATCATTACTACATATAGCGTGGGGAAGCTTTATCAACAATGGTTAAAGTCATCCACGCTAGATGCAGTTAAGTCACATCTCACGTTACTGTCTAATAAAACTGACTTGTAAGATTTTTTGTCAGGTCCAAGAGTACCCCGGAAGAAAAGTTTTTTGTATGAAGTATACAATGAGGTTTGGAAACTTTCACAACAAGAGGCGGCGGCCCGGTTAAGGCAGATAGATCAGGAGAATTTAAAACAAGCATTGTCTGTTGTGGATAATGGAATGCATACCCTATCCAACAGTGTGTATACGATTGACAACATTGTTTCCTCTGCTATAGACATTATAAAATCAGATATGTCTTCTTTATATCATGGGCAGAGTCAAACGCGGTCCATCATGCAGTTGGGTTGGACTCTACAGACATTAAAGGCAGGTCGCGTTCCGTGGCAGCACATCCGAGCCAGGGAGATATTTATTTCCTTTAATTTGACACGTCAACAACAGCTGATGGCTAAAAAGGAAGCAACGTATCTTATGTTACATATTGAAAAGTTGGAGAAGTTGCCCTTTACTGTGGCTGAGATTCCGTCTGCTTAGTGGTTGATTCACGGAGTTATAAATTTGCCTATTTCCACTCTGCAATTCACTTCTTGTTTGAAGCATATTCCGGTGGGTAGATATGAAAAGTTGGGAGACAGTTACATAAATGAGGTGTGGGAGCTTCCCTTTTTGTACAGATGTCTGAATGGTATGAGGGAGGTTTTTCTTAGCGGTAGCGAATGCGAAACTTCTGTCAGCCATTCAATGGTTTGTAAGCAGCTGTCTTTGCATGGTGCGTGTAATGCCTCGGTTGCGAACTTGGCTTGCTATCTTAAGGGAGTTCCAGTCCCAGTAATTAAAAACACTTTCCAGGTGCTTTCAAACGGCAGCTATGTCCTTCTTAACAGTGAAGCCTGTTGTGGCATGCATGCCGGAATAGTTTACGTAGTCGTTGTCACCAAGGCTGTTACGTTCTGCGGGAATGTGTTGTTTCCCCCCACTCAATTTAGGGAGGTAGCGGAGATCTGGCCTCACATTGCTACTTCCAAGGTGAATTTCTACAAGTTGAGTCGACTAAAGGCTCTATTGTTTCAAAAACATGTGGCCCTTACATCTGCGCGCGAGACCTACGCACTTCAGGTGGCAAGGTCATCAGCTGAAATACAGTCCCTATTAAATACTAACTTTCCGAGCCACTTTGGTGAACTCGTGGGACGTATATTTAATGCGTCCAGCACTGCTGGAATTGCACATTTTTTCAAAGCCGTTGGTGTTGGCTTTGCTCATACCTTCTCTTCCATATTCGGTTTGATACCTTCAGCAATTAATTCTATTTTCGGAAGCATTTTTGGGGGATTTCCGATTACTTTGGCTTTGTTGGCTGGTGTTTTGCTGGTGCTGTTGTTCTTCCGCAATGGCTGTCCCACCGCAACGAGATCCAATATTGGCGCTCCCATCAGCGCAGCTGTGTCGTGAACGCATGATGCAGCATTTTGGAGCGACACTCCTTGGACAGTTGGAGTGTGACTGGTCTCTGTCATTCCGACCAGTTTTGGATTGCGTGCAGCCCGTGTTTCGGTGCCTTTGGTACTCGTTTGAACATGCACTAGCTCTCTGTCTCTCACTGAACCCCCCCCCAGTGGTTGATACTGATCTGTTGATGTTCCCGATTAGGGCTCATTCCCAGACTTGTGCACTGCGGTTGCGTTTGCTTCGTGAGGCAGTTTATGAGATTCCCTTCCTGGAGGAAGATGGTATTGTCTCATTTATAGGCCCTGTATGGGGTGCCGCCCTGGATGGTTCTGGGGCTTTGGAACACACCTGCTCCATGATAGTTTTTGGCGTGGATTTTCCAGTGTTGACATCTGTCGAAGTGGAGGATCTCCTGCTTTCCGTGGCTTCAAATTAAGATTTGGATTTTTTGTAATTGACATTGTAATGATTTGGCTTTACCGTCACATGCTTACAAATTTAGAAATACTTTTATGCTTTGGTGTCCTCTGGACTTGTCGAAATGTATTTTGTATGTTTTTGTATCTGGGGCATATTATTGTTTTAGAACCACTTGCTACTGACAAGGGGAGGGTGTAGTGTGGTCAGTTTTATGTATCCTTTGCGCGTTAGCTTTAGGCTTTAGGCCTTCGTGCACATTGCCCTGGATGTATTTTATTCCTTTGCTCGCAGCATAGAGCCTTCGTGCACTTTGCTCTAAATGCTTTTTATTCAGCTTCGTACTGTTATTTTTCAAATAGCCAGTTCTACGGTCTTGTTTTATTTTTTAGATCACACTGTTTAGCCTACTTCAGCACTGGAGTTTTCAATAACACATTCTTGTTCACTCTGTGCTTCAGTCAAGGATACAGTCTGGTACATTGCCGATAGCCGTGGTAGGAGTTTAGTCTTTGGCATTCTTGCGCAGGGACATTTTGTGATCACACTGACATGTTAGTTATAAAAACACTTCCTTGTCCTAATCGGGGGTAAGAGGGAGATTCCGACCAGTGAACCACAACTAGACGCTGACTGCCTCGTTGCAGATGCTGAACCAGATCACAGGTCTTTGCTCAGGTATGAGGGTTGATGGTTTCCCAGGGAATCTAAAAGGCAAGTTAGAAGCTTAACATGCTGTGCTCGAAATATAACTAACTGAGAGAGACTAGAATTTATTAACATCATGATAGCATTATTCTTATGTTTCACTCTCCTCGTGACTATTTCAATCCTACTGTGTTGTATGGTTCTGGTTATTGCGGCACACGCCTTAATATCTAAAATGCAGTTGTTTTATTAAAACAATATATAAAACTCAAACTGCCTTTGTCATTTGTATATGAGATCATACTGTAAATGAGAGAATTGGTTTGGATCTGAGTGACAACGACTTCCCTGAGAAGTTCCAAAGATGTCATGCGCTCGGCTGCCCAATCATCCCTCCCCCATGGGAGAGATGAGGGACTGCTAGTTAGCCGGAGCAAAACCGGATTTAGGGTGACAGAGGTCCTTCCAAGTGGGTCAGACTCAGTCCCCCACACCGGAAACGATCCTGCTACCTAGAAATCCAGTAGTCTCATTTAGGATAATGAGAGCCTACGTGACAGTTGAACCTAGATACTGATCTGTCCACTGAAAATGAATGAAGCCAATTAAATGATCAGTGCATATGTCTACTACTTCATGTACTTTCAAATACATCATGCAAATTACACAGTAAATGAGAGAAAGTTTGACACTGAATATTTTGACCAGTCTTGCCACAGTAAGTTGTAAGGTAAAACTTAAGTTTTTCATTGTGGTAATGTTATGCCCACTATTTTTTTTTAATTGTCAGCCATGATACAAAAAAAAACTGAACCAGGCCTTCGGTGCAGGACATCTTTATTTGAAAATGAGACACCGGTAGGATTGGGTTATTGGAAACATCTTACTCAGGCAACAGTCCACCAAGCACGCTACCAACCATAGAAATTAATTAGTGGTAGAATGGCCCCTTATGTTTTGGCTGTATTCATTTAACAAATATATACATGATTTAAAAAATTGACCCTCACAAATTGTAGATGGTTATTGGCATTTAAAATAAAAAATGTGTAACTGTTATACGGTTCCTTCGAATTAAGTAGGACTGTGTTTCTGGTCAACATAAACGTCAGAGTATAGGTATTGTACTATTTATGATATGCCACTGAATTAGCATCTGAACAATCTCCTTCTCCCAACACTGTGTGACTACAAGGGGCATTGCCCTTGTCCAAGACTCAAGGCCTTCAACCAATCTGAATAGTAGCAGCTATAGCGGGTAGTAAGGGTGAGAGTTGGCCGCACTCAGAGGGATTAGTACATAAATGTTATATGGTCTGTTGAGCAAGAAATGGTGCACGTGATCATGTGCCCTACTACCCTTGGGCAACAATAATGTGTAATATGGATACACAAATAGAATACGCAAACAAAGATCACACCACACAGTATGCAAAGTAGGAAAAAACAGGATCAGGTCAACTAGTCATATGGAATAAAATGAGTAAGAAAATCAAGCACATCAATGTTCAAATCCTGTCTTCAGAGAAGAGTTCAATTTATTCCGATTGAAGAGGTATTCCAAATAGCGGGGAACAATCTTTCCAAAGCAAACAGCCAACACGTGTTTCGTCACACCAGTGACTTTTTCAAGGCTGCAAATAAACATATACATGTGTGTCTGGTTTGAACGTAACAGGTCATTACATTAAATAATTGTGTGTGACAAGCAAGTGATATGGTATGGAACAATCCAAAACTCTAAGTTTGGTAACTCATGCTTACCTAACCTGACTTAACTAGCTATATATTTATATATATATATATATGTATATATATATATATATATATATATATATATATATATATATATATATATTTTTTTTTTTTTTTTTATATATATATATTTTTTATTCTTACACCCCTCTTTCTAGATGACTTAGTAATTTTTTTGGACTGCCTAGTATCCTTGAGACGTATTGGAACTTACTATTTTGGAACCTTCCTGTAAATTTCGGGTAGGTCTAGAGACTTGATTCCTCTTCATACTCGTTTTTGACTCTTAAATCTCTATATTCCCAGCACACCCTTTATTAACACATGTGGGCATCTCTCTCCCACACGTCTTCCATCTCGGGACACTTTTACTGTTTTTTATGTCTCTTAGCATGTCTTTAGTCTTTTTGGGCACCTTGGTACACACTACTTTCCAGTTTCCTTTGATACTTCCTAGCCATGTCCTTAGGTATTTATACTTCATTTTCTGAGCTTCCCTGATGTTGTCACTCTTTATGCACAGATTTTTCCATACCATATCACTTGCTTGTCACACACAATTATTTAATGTAATGACCTGTTACGTTCAAACCAGACACACATGTATATGTTTATTTGCAGCCTTGAAAAAGTCACTGGTGTGACGAAACACGTGTTGGCTGTTTGCTTTGGAAAGATTGTTCCCCGCTATTTGGAATACCTCTTCAATCGGAATAAATTGAACTCTTCTCTGAAGACAGGATTTGAACATTGATGTGCTTGATTTTCTTACTCATTTTATTCCATATGACTAGTTGACCTGATCCTGTTTTTTCCTACTTTGCATACTGTGTGCTGTGATCTTTGTTTGCGTAACCAATCTGAATAGGGTAAGGATATTTTAGTGAACTCACATTCCCTTGCTGTGCCATAATGTGGCACGGCACAAGGTCTACAATATATACTGGATGCTTCCAGCAAGTGTGTTTTTTGGAACAAGCTCAGCTTAACTAAGGTAGGATTGCATGTTTCTACCTTAACACTTTTTTGAATCACATATGTTTGCAGTGGTTTGCAGTGTCTTTCACACCTTGCATGTTCACTATTTAGTTCCCTTGTAGATGAAGACATAGTTTGTCTTCCTATTTTTTGACTTGTGATCGATTCCTAATCGGTTCTCAGATGATTATAGCCCTGAGTGTGATCTTTGTTATGTGTTTCCACTGTATAATTAGTTTGGCAACTTTCCATGCTAACTTAGATAGGGATTTACCGCCCCAGAACAATACAGGTTTTTAGAGTGGGCAGAAACATGTTGACTTTTTTGAAGATGAGCTGAGTCATTACACTTATGCTTATCATCGATTCTTGTTTTTAATCATAAAGGTGGACACCCTAATTAAAAGTAAATCACTGGTAGTCCACTAGGTATTTGAGTAACCTGGATCCCATTATTATCCAGTTAGCTTTATCCAAGAACTCACTCTGGCGTGCCCGAACCGAGAGGTTGAGTCCACCCTGGTGTCATTGTCCTAACGGGGTGGGGAGATGTGGTCTATGATGAAGCATGACTCTATTAAGTGTGTGATACCACCTCTTCCAAAAAGGAGGAATTGCTGCTAATCCAGTCAAAATATGAATACTTGCAGAACTATTAGTATGTTTCTTCTTGGGTCGAGCCTCAAGTGAACGCACCTACTTGTGGATATATTAGTATGTTTCTTTTTGGGTTGAGCCTCAAGTGAGGTAAAGAACTCCATTTTTTACCTTTAGGCATCGGCGCTGGACTGATTTTTAGTGTGCGGTTTACTTTGCCGATTTTACGTATCAGCGTCCTTCAATCCGTTACCATACGGAGGTTTGTAAACTTTTTGTGCTGTGAGCACGCTGTTTAATATACATCGCCAAAGACCTATAGTTTGCCTACTTTTTTGTTACTTCGTTTTTGGTACCTAGGCGCGTTTTTAAGTTGCGTAACAGCAAACATTATACGGTAACTCTACATGAGTGTTCCGTCTGGGACTAGGGGCTTAGACGCCCATACACGGGTATTGTACCTGTGTTTTTTCTGCTCTCTAGGGAGTCGTTACTACGGTTTAATTTCGGACTCCAGTCCTTAGTGACTACTTTTCCCTTTGATTTACCGTACACTCTTTCAGGCTATCTCATAAGCACTTCTCTGCCAATCATGCAGTTATCCCGCATGACCAGCCTTTTAGGGCACCCGCAAGTCGTCTACTCAACCGGTCTGGCTAATCAAATACTATTTAACTTCCCCCCTTTTTTAAAATATTGGTTTTCTACTGGTACAACTGCAACGAATGGCATGATTTATGCTTTTCTTGTTTATGGTTTAATTTACTTCCCATAGAGACATACGAGTTGACCTACTGGGGTTCTTCTTGATGGACAGCTTCGCACGCCCTGTGGACTTTCTATTTTTACTCATTGACGCTGATATCTAAGAGGTACTCTTCTGGTTGATCTCTTTCTTTGTTTGTTTCTTTTGTCTCTAAGTTTGGTAACTCATGCTTACCTAACCTGACTTAACTAGCTATATTTTTTATTTTTATATATATATATGTATATATATATATATATATATATATATATATATATATATATATATATATATATATATATTTTTTTTTTATATATATATTTTTGATTCTTACACCCCTCTTTCTAGATGACTTAGTAATTTTTTGGGACTGCCTACTATCCTTGAGACGTATTGGAACTTACTATTTTGGAACCTTCCCGTAAAGTTCGGGTAGGTCTAGAGACTTGATTCCTCTTCATACTCGTTTTTGACTCTTAAATCTCTATATTCCCAGCACACCCTTTATTAACACATGTGGGCATCTCTCTCCCACACGTCTTCCATCTCGGGACACTTTTACTGTTTTTTATGTCTCTTAGCATGTCTTTAGTCTTTTTGGGCACCTTGGTACACACTACTTTCCAGTTTCCTTTGATACTTCCTAGCCATGTCCTTAGGTATTTATACTTCATTTTCTGAGCTTCCCTGATGTTGTCACTCTTTATGCACAGATTTTTCCATACCATATCACTTGCTTGTCACACACAATTATTTAATGTAATGACCTGTTACGTTCAAACCAGACACACATGTATATGTTTATTTGCAGCCTTGAAAAAGTCACTGGTGTGACGAAACACGTGTTGGCTGTTTGCTTTGGAAAGATTGTTCCCCGCTATTTGGAATACCTCTTCAATCGGAATAAATTGAACTCTTCTCTGAAGACAGGATTTGAACATTGATGTGCTTGATTTTCTTACTCATTTTATTCCATATGACTAGTTGACCTGATCCTGTTTTTTCCTACTTTGCATACTGTGTGCTGTGATCTTTGTTTGCGTAACCAATCTGAATAGGGTAAGGATATTTTAGTGAACTCACATTCCCTTGCTGTGCCATAATGTGGCACGGCACAAGGTCTACAATATATACTGGATGCTTCCAGCAAGTGTGTTTTTTGGAACAAGCTCAGCTTAACTAAGGTAGGATTGCATGTTTCTACCTTAACACTTTTTTGAATCACATATGTTTGCAGTGGTTTGCAGTGTCTTTCACACCTTGCATGTTCACTATTTAGTTCCCTTGTAGATGAAGACATAGTTTGTCTTCCTATTTTTTGACTTGTGATCGATTCCTAATCGGTTCTCAGATGATTATAGCCCTGAGTGTGATCTTTGTTATGTGTTTCCACTGTATAATTAGTTTGGCAACTTTCCATGCTAACTTAGATAGGGATTTACCGCCCCAGAACAATACAGGTTTTTAGAGTGGGCAGAAACATGTTGACTTTTTTGAAGATGAGCTGAGTCATTACACTTATGCTTATCATCGATTCTTGTTTTTAATCATAAAGGTGGACACCCTAATTAAAAGTAAATCACTGGTAGTCCACTAGGTATTTGAGTAACCTGGATCCCATTATTATCCAGTTAGCTTTATCCAAGAACTCACTCTGGCATGCCCGAACCGAGAGGTTGAGTCCACCCTGGTGTCATTGTCCTAACGGGGTGGGGAGATGTGGTCTATGATGAAGCATGACTCTATTAAGTGTGTGATACCACCTCTTCCAAAAAGGAGGAATTGCTGCTAATCCAGTCAAAATATGAATACTTGCAGAACTATTAGTATGTTTCTTCTTGGGTCGAGCCTCAAGTGAACGCACCTACTTGTGGATATATTAGTATGTTTCTTTTTGGGTTGAGCCTCAAGTGAGCGCACCCTCTTTAACTTAGTTCGCCCTCCACACCTTTGGTGTGTATTATTTTTTCTGCCTGTAAACCTGCATCAAAATCTAAATCATTACTGTCCCTGGGGTTCTTTTATAGAGCACCAAGATGTGTTGATTTAGCTGATAAGCATCCCTCATCACAAAGTAAAAAGGGCCTCTGCTTTGGGTATGATATTCCTCGTAGGAGAACAGATAGTCTGTGCTCACAATCCGAAAAAGACTGGAGGAGGGGCATTTATTATGGCTGCCTGAGCGATCTGAATGAGCAGGATTGACTTCCAGTGGGTAGTGTAGTTAGAGCCCCACAGTCTAGCCTTTTAGTTTCACATACATATATTCTTGAGGCAACCCAATCACATCAGGGGGAGTTAGATGCTGAACCCTTACTACTAGTAAGACGGCCAGCATTAGTAGTTTCTTGGGTGTCCCTGATATAACCCAACAATTACCGGGGGAGCTAGAGACAGATTCCCCAGAGAAATGTAATAAGGCTAATTGACAAGACCATGTCCATTCACCTGAATTACAGGTTCCACAGGAGTGAAGAGAGTAAAACCCTCACCCCTAAACACTATCCTCTCGTATCTGAAATGAACAGGGAACAAGTGAATAGCCTCTGTGGGAAAGGGATAGGGAACAGGGATTTGGGAAGGGAAGAGAAACAAAACACTGGTTCACGAAGGGGCATCACTGTTGTTCTAAGAAACTTGCCTCAGGGCTTAGTGCAGGAATTCTAAGACCAAAAACAAATCAAAAACAAAAGAAATACAAATATCACAGAGAATTTTAGCAAAATTACACTAATTATTATCATTCGATTGTGCAATCACCTAGTCTTTCATCAAAGTCACAATAATTATTAGCGCTCGATTGCTCAACTATAAAGCACGCTATAGTAACTCACAACAAAATCGTTATAAAATCAAACTTATGAATTTGCCTTTTGTTATTCGTTTCCCCACAATAGACTCGCTCCAAAACAATAAGAATAAACGTTTAAGTTTGCATAGATATCGAGCGATGCTTTCAGGAGTTCACAACACTTAACTTCAATGCTGCTTTTAAAAATACTTCTCAAGCTGTCTTTGGAAAATAGTCTTGTATCACCAGTTTCTGAGCATCGACGGATGTCTCTCCTAATGACCAAAAGATCACTAACCTCAAGAAGGCTGAAAACAGGGAGACGAGAGGGGAATTACTCACAAACCGACTTCTCCTGGAATGTTTCGATTATTTGAGGAAGATGGAATACTGCTCGTAAATTCTCCAGCTGCTGTGAGAGTAATCCGATCCAGAGAGGGAAGCTCTGATGAAGCCTCGCACTGAAAAGACGACTTCTGAAAGAATCACAAAACTCTAGCTGAACTGGGAACACCTGTGAGTGAAGGAAGACTCGAAGCCAATCACAGGAAAAACCTTGGCAGTTTTATTTATAGACTGGTGTGCTGATGATTTCATCAGACACATGCTGGTGATGAGTCATCAATCATGAGAGGTGTGGATGCTGCGCTGGTGATGAGTCATCAAATACTTCTGATGATTCATATGAAGTAATTCGATGTCTCCATAAACAGCTTGGCACACAGTTCACAAATGGGACAACACTTGCTTTTATCAATATAAACAAACATGCAAAGTAATATTCGGTCTGCAGACGGAAGATAATTTTCCTCACAACTTACAGGGAAGTGCTGTGCTGT
Organism: Pleurodeles waltl; assembly: GCF_031143425.1. Classification (NCBI taxonomy): domain Eukaryota; kingdom Metazoa; phylum Chordata; class Amphibia; order Caudata; family Salamandridae; genus Pleurodeles; species Pleurodeles waltl. The sequence continues at coordinate 417,483,057 of NC_090449.1, forward strand.
GAGGGAGCAGCAAGATGCGTGCATGTGTGAGTGCGAGTCCTAACACTAATAATACCTTGCCTATTAGTAACCTTTTTATCATGGAATATAGCAGGTCTGAGGAAAAAGTTGGGACTGTCTCATTTGGTTGGAGGTAATGGCTCAATACCATATTATTTGTCTCCAAGAATCATGGCCGGTTGAAGCAAGATACATGTATGGGTATAGCCACCTTTATTGTTAATAATTTCCCAGGGGAGATGGTCAAGTTTTATAATGACTCAGCATTCTTTCGTCTCCTATTATGAGATTTATCAGAAGACTAGGATTTACTTACTATTAATGGTTACAATAATTATTTCGATGAGAAGAGTTTACATGCGGGGTGACCTTAGAATCGATTATCCAGACTATTTGTAATGACTATCTCAAACCCTTGCAATTGTTCTGGGTGGGTTATTTTAATGCCCAGTATAGTCCCAGGCAGGCAAAATTAGTATGTGGGTTTGCAGACAGCAAGGAGGAGCCTCTAGTGCACTTTAGACATGAATACGGAAACACCCTAAACAATTTACTGGTTAAATTTAATCTCTTGATGGTAAACGATATGGAGGATGCTCAGATTGAGTTAGCTCCCACCTTTACATCCACTATTGACTATATCTTAATTACAGAGAATTTGAGTACATTGGTGGCAGAATTTGACGCCAAATTTTTGGGATACAGTGATCATGCAAAGCTGAGCTGTAGGATAGAGCTAGAGGGTATGAATACATCTCACCCAAATTCAGATTTAAACCAGTCCTGGCAAAGAAACAAGGGTATACCATTAAGTAGGACAAGGTGGACAAGTCAAACCTTCTCTGCTCTCTCGTTCAAGATAACCAAGCTGAGGTTGCCATATGTTTGGATCTGGAAGCTGAGATTTCGCTGATCAGCTCGGCCTTCTCTGATATCATGGCTAATATCAGGCAGGCATTTGCATGTGAAACTCGAATGATAACTCCCCATTACCGGGTTTGGTTTGATATGGCTTGCACTAAAGCCCTTGTGAACGTACATGTGGCCTTAAGTGCTAAGCCAAGAGAGGGAGCCCTTATTAGAAAATCAAAGGTACTCTATAAGGAGGCCAGAAAAAGGCAGATTAAGGAGGAAGTTTGGGAAGCGCTCCAGATAGCCAGGTCACAAAAAGATAGTGCAGCATTTTGGAGGGTGATAAATGCACCATACTTTAGGGAATCCTCAGCCCCTTCAACGGACATTCACATTCAGGAAGCTAAGTGGTAGAACACTTTTCTACTATTTACTCTAACCAGAACTGATGCACGATGACATAGAACATGTGGAGCCATGGGGGGCCTTTTTCCTTTAGTGTTTGATCTAGGTGAGGTGCAAATGCCTTAGAGGAAAAGTAGTAGGGGTAAGGCACCTGGGCTAGACGGGGTCCCCCTTGATGTTTATTTAGATTACCAGGATCTGTGGGCCCCTCTGATTACCAATGTGTTTAGCAACATTGCTAGATTTGGTCCACCCTTAACTTGGAAGAGCCCTGTCATTGTCCTGAGCTGTGAAAAAGGTGAGAAATCTATGCCTAAGAAATATAGGCCAATGTACCTCCTTGACACCACAGTGAAAATTATGGGTCGAACCTTGTTTCGCAGACTGGAAGACTGGGCGAGCTCTAATATTATTTTAACAGATACTCAATATGGATTCAAGAAATGGTTGGGCACTGTAGACCAATGTTTGGATTTGAGTATGCTGACATGGAAATATATGGTTGTTAAGAACGGATCCATCTTTCTAGCATTCATGGACCTTACGGCAGCATTTGACTATGTCTCACATTCTAAACTTTGGTCCATTATGACTGAGCTAGGGGTAGAAGAGGGAATTATTAATTTTATGAGGCAATTGTACACGGAGGTGAATGCATGTGTCCGTTATGGAATTAATGGTGAATGAACTGAATTTTTTAAGCTAAGAAGGGGCGTTAGACAAGGGTGTGTTCTTGCCCTTTTTTTTACTCTCTCTCTACACGAACAGAGTGTAAAGCAGTGGCGGCCCGTCCTTTAGGGCGGAGGGGCCACGCCCCCCCACCCCATGAAGAGTGTCTGTCAGGCTGAACAAAGGTCAGCCTGAAAGACACTCTTCATGTTCAGGTCAGGCAGCCAGGAGCAGACATGCGCGATTTGCGCAGACTCCTGGCTGCCTGAGCTGAACTTTGCTGGGCTGAGCAGATCACGACCCTTATGGGCGTGACCTCCTCGGCCCAGCAAAGGTGCCTCGAGGCCCTCCCCTGGGTGACGAGGAAAGCGTCACCCATTGACACTCTCCCTGGGCGCTTCAGGTTTAAGCCCTGAAGTGCCCAGGGCGAGTGTCAATCAGTGACACTTTGTCACAGAGTGGGGTGGGGTCAGCAGTCTCACTGACCCCATCCCACTCTGTGACGAGGCTGGGACTGCTGCCTTCCCTCATTGGCTGACCTCAGGTCAGCCAGTGAGGGAAGGCAGCAGTCCCAACCCTCCTGGGACCCGGAGGTTAAAGGTAAGTGTGTGTATGTATGTGTGTGTGTGTGTATGTATGTGTGTATGTGTGTTATGTTTTACATTGAATGTTTGGTGCGCGCGTGCATGTTTGAGTGTTATGAGTGTTATTAATGGATGTGAGTGCGTGTGTGCGTGTGTGAGTGAAAGAATGAATGTGTGTTATCTTGTAAAATGAATGTTTGGTGCGTGCGTGTATGTTTGAATGGAATGAGTGTTGTTTATGGATGAGCGTGCCTGTGTGTGAAAGAATGAGCCTGTGTGTGTGTGTGTTTGTGTGTGTGTGTGTTTGTGCCCCGCCCGCCCCCCTCCCAAAGCTGCCGGCCGCCACTGGTGTAAAGTGGACTAAATATTACAGCTAAGGACACTCCATGTATAGGAACTCAACCTCTCCCAATTCTTTTATATGGGGATAATACAGTTTTAGTGGTAAGAACAGAAAGAGTGCTGCAAGGGTTAATCAGTAAAACTTTCACCATCATATACGGGGCGAGGTCTATAAAAAGACCAGGTCCTTTTATTACCAACACTAAGGTGTGTGATGCAGTCTCCTTTTTTATCTGGATATACTCTTTGGTAGCAAATATCTCTGGAAACCAGTGCTATTAAATAGGATTGCTATGTTTGAAAAGTTGATTGTTGGTTTATCCAGCTTTTGTAAACAATTGGGCTCAAAACCTGTGAAAGAGCCTTTAACTATCCATGCATCCAAATGCATGGCGATTAATACGTATGTAGATGGAATATGGGGCTATTGATGTGCAAGGTATTCAACAAGCTGAAAATGCTTTTTTGGAAAATCTACTAGCGGTCCCCTGAAGTTGCCCTAATGCCATCTGACATGAAGAATTGGGTACCTCTTATATCACGGACAGAATAAAACTAGCACCACTTTTACTTTAGCATTCTATTCGGACTCGGGAGGGTGCACAGTTGAAAAAACTTGTTCTGAAGGACTGTCTGAAAATGCATGCAGCTCTCGATATAACGTAGTTTGCCCATGAAAAGTCCATCTGTAGGGAGATTGGGCTCCCGGATTTATTTGTTTCACCTCACTCAGGTTTAAGCATCAATAAGGCTAGGTTAATACATTTTTTGGGGGGATAATGCTGCTGCAAAACGAATGGCAGCAAATAAACATAAAGCATCAGTGACTACTTATAATCTGGTATATATTCAAGAAGGCCTCCTATCCTATTTATCCTTGACCCACAACATTCAGCACCACTTGTTTTAACCAGGTTTCATTTTAATTATTTACCCCTCATGATGGGTTACCCAGCTAATTTTCATTCCTTATCAGACCTGGGTCCCTGCCCATGTGATGATGTTTCCACTCAGGCTGATCTACACATTTTGTTATTTTGGCCATTTTATGATATCCCTAGAAGAGAATTTACATTGGCTCCTTTTAAGTGAAGATGTTTAAGTTTAGACACAGCAGACCAGCTCCGCTGTTCTTGCAACAATTCTATTGCCCTTATTCAATGGCAGCTTCTACTTTGCAGATTTAAAAAATACCGAACTGTACAATATTCTTAAGGGCCCTTTGCTGAAGGTATTATTTGATGGGGACACGGGCTGTGCTGCATGCTTGGCTGTATTACTGTTTCACTTTTTAAGATTTTACTTTAAACAATTTTATATGTTATGGTCTTTTTAACTCTTACTGTGGTGGGTCCACACATTGTCTTAAAATGATAAAGAATTTATGTGTGTTTCTTTTGCTCATGCTTTTATGTTACTGAAATGAGGCGAATACAGATTTTTTGACTGAATGTGTGAAATTAACGTGTAAGTATACTATTACACTGACCCTAGCATGATTGTTGTATTGTGATTTAGAACAATGAAATAATCCACCTTTCTCAATTGACAAGACACTCTTAATGCAGCAACCAAATTAGCAGTTCCTGTAAAAAAATGAGGCAACTAGAGAGAGGTGAACAAATCATGGTACCATCAGATTCAAAATTAATAGTTATATTTAATTTGGCCACAAATTTCTTCCTAATAAGTTAGCTGGGGCAGCTGGAGAAAATAGTAATCAGCCATCAATGTACCTCCCTCCTACTTCCATCTCCACCATTTTTGTGAAAGGAACCCTCATTACTTCCCCAGAGAATCCCTATGTGCCCATTGATCTGTTAGAGATTGGAAAGCCCCTCGCTTTAATACAAGATCTAGTTGTTCCAGTATGTATGAAGAAAGCATACCTCTTGTCATTGATAGATACCATCACAGAGTGTTCCTCATCTGACCTGTGCATTACTGGACACATAGGAATGCTCTGCGGGCACCTTCATTGTGAATGTCCTCCCATAGAATTCGTCTGAAAAGGATTCCCTCCTCTCACAACTAAACCTCCCTGTCCACTTTGAGATGGAATCACTATTGAAGGTGTTTGATAATTTTGCTGGGGCGGCACCTGTTGTGCTTGTGGCATTACTTTGTGATGGCACCTGAGGTACATATATGATTTGTGGATTAGGTTGTGACTGTGCAGCTCTATTCCCTGACTGATTATACACTACTACCCTTCCATTTTGCTCATTCCATCTCTTAGTTCTACAATCTCTAATAAAATGTCCATACCTCTGACAATAATGACATACCTGATCACCTCTTTGAGGAACTATCCTACCCCTTCCTATTCATCCTTGTCCCTCCTCTACTACTTCCCTGTATCCTTATATTGTGCTGTTGCTGTGGGTATTGTTGTTGAGTGGTCCCTTGGACCGATCCCACAGACATTGCAACCATCTGAGTGACAGCTGACGCTACAGTTCCTTCTACTGCTCTTTTCTTTACCAACTTCTGCTGTACTAATTTGACTGCTGCTTAGTCTATCACTTCCTGTTTATTCCTCTCCTCTTCCTTTTTCTGTTTACAATAATGAATCATATGCATTTGTATCTCTGTCCAGGGCTTGGCTTTTAACACCACTATATTATCTAGGCTATCATGTACAGCAGAGGGTAATCCTTTTTTCACCACATTATAAAAAAATACAGCGTTTCCTCCTGCTACCTCCCAACTATGGCCTACTTCTTGGATCCATTTTCCTTTCACCTTATTAAGGAAGTGAGGAGGATCCTAGTTTGGCTGCATTGACTGAGTCATAAGAGATCCAATATCTGGCCTGTTGCATCTTCCTCAACAGATCCCAAATCGCTGTTCTTACTAAATTAAATGGAGACCCATCATATCTAGCGTCAGTGAGGGTAAGACTTCTCACTTCAGTATTTTGAAAAAACAAAGGGGCATATTTATACTACGTTTGCACTGAATTAGAGTCATTTTTTTAACTCTAATTCAGTGCAAAACTAACTCCATATTTATACGTTGGCGCTAGACCCCTCTAGCTCCAAATTTATGGAGTTAGTCATTTTTGGGACGTGGAAACTTACCTTGCCTTAATGAGATGCAAGGTAGGCGTTCCCATGCAAAAAATGACTCTATGGCCTTAACGCCATATTTATATTCCCGCGCAAAAATGGTGCACGGCAGGGAGGAGGGGTCCTCAAATAGTGCAAAGCTTGCTTTGCCCCATTTTTTAACACTTGGGTCAGGGCAGGCGTTAGGGGACCTATGGGCCTATTTCCATAGCCAGGCCCCAGGGACACCCCCACCCACCAGAGGGACAGCGGAGGATGGGGGACCCCATCCCAGGTAAGAACAGGTACAGGTAAGTATTTTATTTTAATTTTATTTTTTAGAGTGCCATTGGGGGCCCTGAAATGGGCCCAATACATGGCAGAGGGTGCAATGGCTATGGCCAGGGGACTTTGGTCCCCTGTGCTGGCCATTGGGGTGTTGGGCATGACTCCTGTCTTTTCTAAGACAAGAGTAATGTGGTATGGATGGTTTTGCGTCAGAAAATGACTCTAGGCAGGTTAGAGTCAATTTATTTTCCTCTAACCTACCTAACGTAATTTTTTGGTGCAAAACCCCCTTCTTCCATACCACCAGCCCCACCATTGCACCATTCCATAAATTTGGTGTTGGGCTGGTGCACAAAAATGGTGCAAGCCGGTGCTAAACGTTTTGGTGCAAAACTGCGTTAGTTCAGTTTTGCCCCAAAAATTATAAATCAGGGCCAAAGTCTACTTTATCTCCTCTCCTATAAGAAAACTAAAGAGACTTTTATGTCCCCTACTGCTAAGGTAATCCCTGCAATTTGTTTTTCAAAAGCTCTAATCCACTTCCCTGCTCCCTCTGTATGCAGTGGCAACAATTTTCTAAGATTTTCCTTATCCATTTGTGGCCAGGAACATAATGATGTGCCCCAGGTCCCTTACATATCATGGGCATCTGATTTAAGGAGTGGTAGAACGCTGGGGATTATGTAGTCTAGCATATTTCGGGCATACACGCAAACACTTCTGTATGTAAGGGGAATACCAGTCTGGATCTCCCTCCCCATAAAGAATGCAATCTTCTGCATTCACCATATCGTGTGAATTAAAAGAACCTTCTTGTGGCAATGGACTCATCTGTGATATTAGTTGTTCAGTCCATTTCATTAATTTCTCTACATATGGCACAACACTGTGCAAGCTACTCTCTCCTTTTGCAATTATCTCACTAGGGCTGAGAACTGTACTGTGCAAGCTGATTGAATACTCATTTGCTGCACTGATCTATAATGTAGTGTCAGTCCTCTCATAGCTTCACAAGATCCCATCCTTGGGTCAGCTCAGCCACGTATTCCCTGAAATTGCAATCTCTCAAACTCTGTCTCTCGAGCTTTCCTAACTCTGGAAAACGTCTCCTATTCTCCCTCTCTAATACCAACACAAACAGATAATCTCCTTCCACTTTTTGTATGATCCAGATCAATAAGGGGTCTTTCTTATATATTAAGATCATAGCTACAGTGTCTAACCAATGGGGGTCGAAGCAGCTCACCCATCCTATCCTCTTGCTTATGTATAAGCTCTATCTTATTTGTTACTTTTCCAGAATCTTCCATACTCTCATTTTGTTATAGCCACTCTTGTTGTGAAACTATTACATTCCCCTTCCCCTTTTGCCAAGGTGGTAAACTACTTTCATTCCTATCTTTTTCTTGGGGTATTTGCCATTGTGCCGTACTAGCGGTTCTGTCCACCTAGTCACTCCATCTAACATAGTCTACATTTCTTCGCTGTGAGGTAGACATTTGTTCCCTAACTATCCTTCCTGCTGTGTCTCTCTTCTGCAGCATATGTAATGTTGCTGATGAATCATGGGACTGGTCATCACTATCCCCTGAACTTTGTTCTTCACTTCTGCCCCCCTCAGAAGAGGCTGGGTCTAAAAGTAGAGTGAACTGTGCTTCTAACTGTCGTTAAAACTGAGGTTCATTTACCTTTGCTTGCGGCCTAGGTGTACTCACATATTTTGGCTTTGGCCTTTGTGAAGCAACATTAGGGCTAGTTTTTGGGGATTGTGAAGGGGTCTCAATTTCGCGGTTCTCAAATCCCACTGCGGCTACTTGTAGCTGCACCAAAGGGTAAATACTGGATACCTTGGGAGAAGTACTCATAGAATCATATGGGAGTGTGGAAGTGAATGAGATATTATGGATATTATATTTTAAGGGGTACTTCGGTTTTCACAAAATACTTGTGATAAGGCTAGAATAGTATCTCTGTCTTGTAATTTGGTTCCCTCATACTCACTCCTGAAGTAAATAACAATCTGCTCAATTATGTTATAAGTCCCTTCTTTTGGTCTAGGGATACATATGATTTTGAGTGACTTTAGACCATTCTAAACAATATTATTGTATTTTTTTCTCTGATTATGGGGAAAGACCTTCTGCATATGTGCTAAGGGAGTATCCATAATTACTTGTCTTCCCAATATGTCCATATGTAATCTTCAATTATTACATCTCTTTTAATACTTATACAAATGTTTTTAAAAGAAGAAAAAATAAGCATTTTTTGTCTTTGTCAACTATACAATACATATTAGAAGAACATTATGCAACGTTACACAACATCACACAGTGGCCACTTCATACATACACACATGCACTCACCATCAGCAGCATAAAAATATAATCACATCAGCTATTTTCGTAAGTATGAATCACCATTTTTACTAAACCTAAATGGTAAATATAACCGGCAAACTTAGCCACTTATCTCTGCTCCTAGAGAGGATATCCTTTTCAAACTACGCGTCCTTCAGACCATAGAATGACTTCTGGATATTAAATCCAGGGTAGTAATTTGAGTGTCCAGATTATACTTAAAGGTAAATGTTAACAACATCAGCCTTCCCCTGTCTCTCTATGTCAATTCATTAGAAATGCATTGGCAACACGCAATTTCAAACTACTCAAATTGACTATGTCTAACTCTTTGTTAGTAATAACAAATTAACCGGTTATGCAGCACCCAAATAATCAACAATATTCTATTCTAAAACGGTAAATGCAACTGGTTACCCTTGGTCACTTTTCTCAGCGCTCAGAGAAGATAACCTTTTCAAACCATGTGTCTCTCAGACTAGGGAATGACTTCCAGACAAGTTGCTTTGGCACAGACAGACCCTTTTATAAAAAACACACTATACTTTATTACTAAACAGTAAATAATGATTGGCTGGCCAGTTGGTAGAAACAGAAAAACATGTGAAAATCTATGACCCCATAACCCCTTAACTCTAGACGAATCAACACATTCTTTACCTGTGGCTTTAACAATACTTGACAAACTACCTATTCTTCACTCTTGAGTTCATGCATTTCTACAGCAAATACAATTTAATACCATATGTGCCTTATCATTGTAACCCTAAGACCTCTGTGTAGTCTGAGCTGATTAGATTTCCTGCACTCATTGTCTAATCAGGTTTACAATCATTTTGCACACATGTAGTACATGACAGTGAGCCTGTGTGTTTTGGGTTATACATTTCTGCATCTTTGCTAAACATGAGTTAGCTTTTAACTGCAATCTGTTTAAGTTATTTATTTCGGTGTGTCCTCAAGTGAACTCCTCACCTTATTCTGGTCAGCATTGGATTTTGGCCTGCAATGATCTTTTATTTCATACATTGTGATGTTTTCTGCCACTGTCTGCTGTTGCACTATATTTTCGCATACAAATTCTATATTTCCTATAACAGGACTATCTTGCATTTCTTTGCATCAAGGGGGTATTCCATAGAGGGCTTATGGACATTCTTGTACATCCACTCTTGGATTTTGACACTGATCCATATTTACTAACACTTGTCGATATGAATTTGCACCAAGCCCCTATGCTTCCCTGAGGCCGGCATAACAAAGAGTAAAATATTTATTTCTCTTAGCTTTTTCCTCTTTGCATGTGAGCTGCATTCTACAGTACACATACAGAGAGGAAGTAGACTTAAGAGATAGTTTATGTGGAGAAAGGGCCCCCTTCCTGCACACAAACTATTCTGAGAAGCCTGTACAAAGTGTGCCAGTGCATTGTGAGAGACCAACTGTGCCATTTCTTTGTAGATATACAACAATTCAGCTATCTCAAATTGACACATTGCACCATAGGAACTTTGTCTGGTGAGCTGCATTGTGTCAATTCTTAGTAAATCTGACCCTCTGTGCCAAAGTTATAATTCGGTGGTGCACCTGAGACTCTATAATGAAGTAGAGAGGGTATTGCAACCATTATAACCAATGGCAAATGGACTATAAATTTAATGCAACATTCTCTGTGAACAGCTGTGTACCAGGAAAAACCTGGAAGAATGGGCCTATCCATGAAGAGATGTTTACAAGGTGAAAGTTGTGCGTATTAGAGACTTAGGGGGTCATTACAACCCTGGCGGAAGGTGGAGAACCGGCGGTAAGACGCCAACAGGCTGGCGGTCTTACTCTGTGGAATTATGACCATGGCGGTTACCGCCATGGTCATCCGCCGGTTCTCCGTTCCGCCCGCAGGGCTGGAGATCTGGGTCTCCAGCCCGGCGGCCGTCACTATAACGCCGGCGGTATTTGGACCCGGCTTAGCGCCGTGGATTTCCGGCGGTTTGAACTGCCATGAAATCCATGGCGGTAAGCACTATCAGTGCCAGGGAATTCCTTCCCTGGCACTGATAGGGGTCTCCCACACCCCCCACCCCGACTCCTCCCCTACCCCCCCACCACCCCTGCCACCCCCTAAAGGTGGCAGGGCCCCCCTCCCCACCCGACCCCCAACATCACTTCACCCATACCCACACGACACGCATGCAGGCACCACCTACATACTTACACGCACACACGCCGACATACATGCCTACATCCACACACACAGTCATACACGCACACCCACATTCAAACATACACGCACACATCCATACAGACATACCCACAGACATACACGCACTCATTCCCATACACACAACACCTACGCAGGCACACACGCACTCACACACCCCCTCTACATACACACACGCACACCCCCATGCACCCACACAACACACAACACCCCCCAACCCCCCTCACGGATGATCGACGTACCTGGTCCGACGATCCTCCGGGAGGGGACGGGAGCCATGGGGGCAGCTCCGCCGACACCACACCGCCAAGAGAATACCGCCACGGCGAATCACAGGACGTGATTCGCTGGGCGGTGTTCTGTTGGCGTGGCGGTGGAGGTGGAGCAACCTCCACTTCCCCGCCTCCCGCCAGTATGGCTGTTGGCGGCTCTCCATCCGTAAAAGGACGGAGAGCTGCCAACGGTCATAATAGGCCGAGCGGCAAACCGCCACCAATGGCGGCCTTCTGCACGGCGGTCCCTCGACGGTCTTCAAAAAAGACCGCTGAGGTCAAAATGACCCCCTTAGTCACCTAATGGGGCTTGAGTGTCTGAAGTGAGTGAAGACTTTTGTACAAGGTGATGAATGTGCATGGTAGGGGCATGGTGACCTTTAGGGCTTGGGCATCTGGAGGGAGTTGACTGTCCATGAAGACTTCTGTACAAGGCGGAGGTTGTAGAAGACAAAGGCTGTGCGTTGTAGGGTCTTGGCAACCCACGCCTTATTGATTGTTCACAAGAGATAGCCTACCAGCAAACGGTCTGCCAGAGGGCGAAGAGTGTGCCTAGTAGGGTCTCAGCCACTTTAGGGTATTGGGTGTCTAGAGGGATTAGGCTCCCTTTAAAGACATCTGCACAAGGCAAAGGCTGTGTGTTGTAAGGTCTATGTCTCTCTCATTTCATTGATTGCATATGAGATGTTGCCTACCCACAAACGGTCCAGGACAGGGTGAACAGTGTGCATAGTAAGGACTTGACCACCTAGGGGGGGCTTGTGTTCTTTTAGTTTTTTTTTCATTGGTCCACAGGACTCCTGTTGGAGCCTGCTTGTTTCCTCTTGTGCTCTTACAGGAGTCCTACAGAACCACACCAGGATATATTACACTGGACTCCTGCAGGAGTAACATGGGCATGGCTGGCTGGATGTGAAATATATATATATCCTATTTTACTCCTAAGAGACCCTAAAGGACCTCTTGACAACTGAGTGCCTATGTCCTGTAATGAAATCCACAACATCTTTGTTTGGGTTGCAGCCAGCCAATCAGGTTGCTCAACAGTGCGGGATCACTCCAGTCCCATGGGACGGAGACAGCCAACAGGACAGAGAAGACAAACAGAACAAAAAAACCTTCACACCAATCAGATTGTTCTGTTTTTTTCAGTTTACTGTTGTCAACACCAGGACAGTGCACGCTCTACGGGCATCTAGAATGCAAAAACCCAACACTCGCAAGATAATGTAATTTATGCATTGTGATGATATGTTATTGTTTAACCTTTTGCATTGCAGAATTCCATCCAAAAGATTCATTTTTAAGGTGCTTATAAATACTGTACATTTGCAATGTATTGCTTCAGACATTCAGAGTGTGTTAGGGTGTGGTCCCTTTCCAGGGCCTTCTAGAGACTTTCCCTGCAACATGCCTGGGCGTGGTTCTAGGCTGGGCCAAGACTCTATAAAAGAGAGTCAGCCCAACTTCCAGTGCTCACTATTCAGAGGTCCCGGTGCAGAGCAGCAGCTTCTTCCTGAGCTCCTGTCCCGGTGGCCTATTTGGATTTTCCAGTCTTCTGCACTCATCTCTCATTGGTGATCACTGTTTCCAGGCGGTAAGACGGTGTTTGGACATTTTCCAACACCGTAATTGAGAATTTTCATATTATTGATTTTAATTCTTAAATGAATAACAGATTACTTGTGTGCTGCCATTTTTGACATTTGTATGGTGGTTTGCAAATAGGGAGGACGCGCAATTTATTCCATAAAGATTTGACTTCGTTATTACATTGTTGTTCATTGCGCGCTGATATTTCTTGACATTACATGATGTTTTACGAGTTGGCAAGACGTGCAACTCGTTTCATGAGCATTAACTTTGTTGTTCATTGCGCGCTACCTTTTCTTGACATTTACATAGTGGCATTCGAATCGGCGAAACGCGCGATTCACTTCTCGTGTGTAATTCATGCTGTTCATTGTGCGCTACCATTTTCTGGCATTTACATGGTGGCATTCGAATCGGCAACACGCGCGATTCTTTCCTTGAGTGTTTTTTCATGTTATTCATTGTGTGCTACCATTTCTTGACATTTGCATGGTGGCATTTGAATCGACAAGACGCGCGATTCTTTCCCTGAGTGCTTTTCATGTTGTTCATTGTGCGCTACCATTTCTTGGCATTTGTATGGTGGCATTTGAATCGGCAAGACGCGCAATTCTTTCCTCGTGTATATATAATGTAAATTACTGTGCGCTACTATTCTAAGACATTTTCTTGGTAGCACTTCAAGTTGACACATTGCGTGATTTATTCCTTGAATCTACATTGTATGATTTCATGGTGCACAATCCTTTATGGTGTTTAATACTCATTAACAAATCTGCAATGTGCGCAATTCACTTCCCAATGTTTTTTCTGAGATGAACACAACAATACCAGAGTTCTAGACGTAATTTTATTAAAAGGAGATTCATATTGTTGTTTAGAAATTGCTCAGAGTGTTTCCTGATTCTCATGCTAAAGAAAGTACTCGAATCTGAAAGTCCTATTTAACTTTTCCTGTTTCCTCCTCAGGCATTCGGTCATCTAAAGCCGAGTCAGTTTTAGGACTATTTTAGGGTTGTTCATGTTTTTTCGGAAAAGACAAAGCTTAGAGTTGTAGCATGGTACTGATTTCATGAGATATAATTTTGATGTTGTGTTTTAACCTTTTGCTTCCTACAGGTCTCCTTCCCAGCTGTTCCCGTCCTAATCCCCTTTTCCCCACTTGGACTCTCTTAGACTCTGTGATAAATCTAATCAGAGTATTGGAACTGTCTTGTGGTGGAAGTGTTGGGAATGTGCACAGACCCCGAGGATCTGGTGACTCTGACAGAATAGTGAGCCCACAAATTATTATTCTCCTGGTTTGTGTATGTTCTCAGCATGGCCACACTGGACGAACTAGTCAAGGCTATCACCCAGCTCCAGTCAGAAGTGGTATCATCAAAGGATTTGACAAATAGTCTAGCTGAGAGGGTGAGTCAGTTACAGAATAAGGTTGAGAAGAAAGAACAAAGTCCCACAGGTGTGTCTTGGCCAGGTACTTCTTCTCAGACTTCTGGAGGTAATCTGACTAACATTTCCCTCAATGTTCCTTCAGCCATTCCTTTAGCTCCCCCAGAACGCTTCTCTGGTGATCCCTTGAAAGCGCAATCTTTTCTGGTTCAAGTGGAACTTCACTTCACCTGCAGACCACATACTTTCCCCGATGCCCAGTCTAAAGTAGCTTTCTTGTTGTCATATCTGTCTGGGGATGCAGCTACCTGGGCTATTCCTCTTGTGCTTAAAAATAGTCCCCTGTTGTACAACTGGAAAAATGTTGTTCGTGAATTTGAGAGAGTTTTCGATCGTAGAACTGTAACACAGTCAGCAGATCGTGAATTATTAGACTTACGCCAAGGGAATCAGGACTTAGTGTCATATTTAGCCAACTTTAATATGCTGGTCGCTGAGACATCCTGGCCTGAAGAAAAACAAGCGGCCTTGTTTTACAGAGGACTCAAAGAGGAGCTAAATGACATCTTAGCGCAAATCGACCCACAACCTGCAAACTGTCAAGATTTAATAAACCTTGTCTTGAGGCTTGATCATCGTTTAAATGAACGAAAAGGAACGCGTAAAAAGACTGAAAAACATTCTTGGCATGCTCATGATAACAAAGACTCAAGAACTCCGAGAGAAAGAACGCCGGAACCGATGGAAATTGGAACCATCAGGAGACCTTTGACCAAAGATCAAAAGGACCTATGCAGAAAAAATGGGCAATGTCTCTATTGTGGGCGGAAAGGTCATTTCGCCAAAGATTGTCCAATCAAATCAAAGAGCAAGCGAGGCCCAGTTCAGAAAGTTGCAACCAATGCATCAGTCGAGTTGGAAAATCTAAAGCACCCAAGTTGCAGAGAAGGGTTGCTCTTGGGTGTCACAGTGGATCCTTCACAATCCAAACATTTAAAATTGGGAATAAGAGTTCAGGTCAAGAAAAAGACCTATTTCAAGAAGGCTCTAGTCGACTCTGGGGCTACCGGAAACTTTGTTGACGCCCAATTGGTTCGTGCATGGGGGATCCCATGTATTGAAAAGAAGACCCCAGAAACCATCCAGGCAGTTGATGGAAAACTCTTGACTGGAGGTCCGATAACTCTTCAGACTGTCCCCTTGACAATAATTTATGAAGGTAAAAATCAAAGAAAGAAACATAAAGAGGAACTCATCCTTGACGTGATCCATGCTCCCCAGTATGGGATCATCCTTGGCTTGCCATGGTTAACTCGTCACAATCCAGAGATTAATTGGGCAGAACGAAAGATCGTGTTCTCATCCGTGCTATGTAAAGAACATTGTCTCCAAAGGACTCAAGAATCGGAAGTTCGCCATTCTTACATAGCTACCGCCGCAGAGAAAGAAGTTCAGTTGCCCAAACAGTATTCGTCTTATGAAGATGTATTTGATGAGAAGGAAGCAGGGAACTTACCTCCTCATAGATCTTATGACTGTCAAATTGATCTAGTCCCAGGGGGGATACTTCCCAACTGTCGTGTGTATGCCCTGTCAGAACATGAAAATCAACATTTACGAAAATACTTGGATCAATTCTTAGAGAATGGTTTAATCCGCCCCTCTAAGTCTCCCACAGCTTCCCCTTTATTTTTTGTCCCAAAAGCGAACGGAGAGCTTCGAACTTGTATCGACTATAGGGGCTTGAATAAAATCACCATCAAGAACAAATATCCTTTGCCTCTAATTCCGGTCTTACTGGAACAAGTAAAGAAAGCAAAAATCTACACGAAGCTTGATCTTCGAGGTGCTTACCATTTGGTCAGAATGAGAGAGGGTGACGAATGGAAAACGGCATTCAAAACAAGATATGGCCTTTTTGAATACACCGTCATGCCTTTTGGTCTGTGCAATGCTCCAGCAGCATTTACATTTTTCTTAAATGACGTTCTTAGAGAGTACCTCCATATCTTTGCCATAGTTTACATTGATGACATTTTGATCTACTCAGACAATGAGAATGAACATGTTCAACATGTCAAGAAAATTTTGGCAGCCCTTCGTAAACATCATTTATATTGCAAGCTAACCAAGTGTGAGTTTCATGTTACCACAGTTGAGTTTTTAGGGGTTATCCTTACCCCTCAAGGTATGGTGATGACAGAAAGAAAAGTAAAAGCTGTATCTGAATGGCCCATCCCAAAGACTGTTCGTGATGTACAATGTTTCCTGGGCTTTGCAAATTTTTACCGGAGGTTCATCAATCATTTCTCCCAGACAGTGGCTCCAATTACTAAGTTATTAAGAAAGAAAGAAAAATTTGTATGGTCCTGAGAAGCAGGCCAAGCCTTTTCAACTTTGAAAGAAGCTTTCTCCACTGCCCCAGTCTTGACTCATCCAGATGCAGATCGACCTTTCAAAGTGGAATCTGATGCTTCAGATGTGGCGATAGGAGCAGTCTTGTCACAACGAAACAAAGACACTGGTCAGCTTCATCCTGTAGCTTACATGTCTCGGAAGTTGAACGAAGCCGAACAGAACTATGTCATTGCAGAAAAAGAGCTTCTGGCGATTCGTGACGCCTTTAAAGAATGGAGACATCATTTGTTGGGAGCTAAATATACTGTCACAGTATATACTGATCATCGCAATCTTCAATTCATGAGTTCTGCCAGACTTTTGACTCCTCGGCAATTACGCTGGATGCTGTTTTTTGGCGAGTTTGATTTTGTGGTAACCTTCCGGCCTGGTAAAGATAATCGCAAAGCTGACGCCTTGTCCCGCCAAGAGTCTACCACATTGCCTGCAGTTCAAACCTCCAGAGCTATCATTGCTCCTGACAAGGTCCTATGTATCATAAAAACAGAAGATTTCTTTGAAGACATCCGCAATTCATTCACTGTTGAAAAATGGCAGGCGTGGGCCCAAGCAGATCCGAAAAGATCAATCAAGCAAGGATTACCCTTTCACGATGCTCGTTTGTTCGTGCCCACTACCAAACTTCGCAAGATAGTGTTTCATTGGTTGCATGTTATACCTACAGCAGGTCACCCTGGTACTCCTAAAACTCTTGAATTAATCCAACGCTATTTTTGGTGGCCTACCTTAACAAAGGATGTAAAAACAATGGTAAACAACTGTGAAGTCTGTGCTCGCACTACAACAAGTCATTCAAAACCGAAAGGGTTGTTACACCCACTCCCAACCCCAAGTCGTCCGTGGGAACACATCTCTTTAGACTTTATTACAGGTCTGCCAGTGGTTAAACAGCATTCAGTAATTCTGGTGGTAGTAGATAGTCTCACGAAATATGGACATTTCATTGCCTGTAAGAAATGACCCACCTCTAGTGAACTGGCAACTATCTTACTGAATAGAGTGGTTCGTTATCATGGACTGCCAAAAGTGATCCTCTCCGATCGGGGATCGCAATTTGCCTCCAACTTCTGGAAGACATGGTGTAAAACACTCCAAGTGACATCTACCCTATCTACTAGCCACCATCCTCAAACAGATGGTCAAACGGAGAGACTAAATCAGACTTTGAAGCAATACCTACGTGCTTACGCTGAAAAAGCACTTAATTCATGGACATCAATGCTCTGGTTAGCTGAGTTAGCCTACAACAACTCCTTCCACACGTCTACTGGCGTTACACCCTTCTTTGGTTTGTTTGGCTATCATCCTGACACCTTGCCCATCACAATTCCTCAAGAAAGTTCTCTCACTCCAGCTGTGTCAGAAATCATTCAACATTGCATCAAACTCAAAAATCGATTCAACAACATTTAGAAAAAGCCAAAAAAAAATACAAAAAGCATTATGACAAGAAACATTGTGATGGACCGCAGTATCAACCTGGTGACAAAGTGTGGCTTTCCACAAAACATATAGGGGGTCATTCTGACCTCGGCGGTAAAATGCCCTTACCGCCGGTCATAAGACCGCCATAACACCGCCGCGGCCAACCGCCACGGTCATTCTGACCCACAACGGCCAAACCTCCAAAAATCCGTCCTCCACTGCAGCCCGCCACATCGGCGGGCAGCGATAAACTGGAGATGACCAAACCTCCACCGTCACGCCAACAGAAATACGCCCATGCCATTACGACCCACGAATCCACACAGCGGTCATTCAAACGCGGTATTCCATTGGCGGTACACATCGCCGCGGTCAGAATACACACACATCACCAAAACACAGCCACATTGGACAATTTGAAATACACACACCTGATACACATACACACACCACTCCCACACAATCAACCAACTATAAAACACACACCCACATCACCCACAAACCCCTGCGACCCTAATTACTGAGAGAAGGAGAGAGAGACACAGCAGACAATCCATAGCAAGACACACTGAGGCACACTACACCATCACACACACCACATAGTAGCACAAAGCACCACTCACCAACACACTCCTCATCACATACACCACCCCACACCTCACCCACACCACCCCATGGCACCCCAAAGGCACCCACGCTTTTCGGACCAAGAACTCCGGGTCATGGTGGAGGAAATCCTAAGAGTGGAACCCCAGCTCTTCGGCTCGCAGGTGCAGCACACCAGTATAGCCAGGAAGGCGGAGCTATGGCAGCGGATCGTGGACAGGGTCAACGGGGTGGGACAGCATCCCAGGAATAGGGAGGACATCCGCAAAAGATGGAACGACCTACGGGGGAAGGTCCGATCGATGGTCTCCAGGCACAACATCGCGGTCCAGAAGACTGGCGGCGGACCCCCACCCACCCCTCCCGAATTTACATCGTGGGAGCAAGAGGTCTTGACCATCCTGCATCCTCAGGGCCTCGCTGGAGTAGCCGGAGGAATGGACTCTGGTAAGTCCCATCTCAATTACTATATCCCCCCCACCCCACCAGCATGCCAACCCACACCCCCACCCTCACCCCCAATCCCCCAGCACACATCCTCCCTGACAATGTCTCACCAGCACAACCCACCCATCCCAACACCAACTCCTGCATGCCAACACAAATCATGGGCACCCATCACCTAAGCATGACCACTGCACTAACCCCTCCCCCCCACTAAATACCCTCACAACACCTCCCTCCAGGGAATGCCTGCACTGGGGGACAAGGGCACCCACAACACGCATGCTATTGCACACACAGAAATAATAACCAAACTCTCTTACCCCATGCAGGACCCGAACGACAACACACCAGCCAGGAGGGTCCAGAAGTGTCCATCCCACCACCGGAACAGGCCCACACTGAGGATAGCAGCTCTGTCGACAGTGAACCTGATGACCAGCCCGGACCATCGGGGACCTCTGGGCAGTCGGTTCCCCTCAGGCAGCCACAGGCCACACCAGACCCGACCCCCTCTGCCGACACCAGCACAGCTCCCACCCAGCGGGCCCATGCCTCTGTCTCTAGGACAGCTCAATCAGCGGTGTGTCTGCCACTACAGGGCACCCAGGCTAACCCAACACCCCAACAACAACAGGGACCTGGGGGCAGTGGTAGCGGGCACACCGTCCAGGGGACAGAGGCCGGGGGAAACTGGGCAGCTCGGAGGGCTGCTGTGCGACAGGGGGGGGAGGAGAGGCCCAGGGAACCCACTCTCCAAGAGGCCCTCACCACCATCATGGGGGCATACCACCACTCCCAAGAAACGATGGCGACGGTACTGGCCAGGTTCACTGAGATCCAGGCACAGCAGGAGGAACGCTACATGGGGTTCAGGGAGGAGCTGAGAATCATCGGGACCGCAATGGGGACCATCGTCCTGGCCCTCCACAGGATAGAGGACGCGTTGCGGGACCATGGTGCACCACACAGGGCCCCTGTCACTAGCCCGGACCAGGAACAGCCTACCACCTCCGCCGGCGCTAGTGGACAGGAGGTCCCAACACCTCGACAGCCCCCCAGAACCCCACCTCCTGCTGAAGAACAACCACCCCGTAAGAGGAGCCTGAGACCAAAGAAAAAGACAGAGTAGGATGTCAAGACCCCCGCCTGCAGGACATACCCCCTCAAGTCTTCCCACTGTCCCACATTGCCACCCTGTCCAACCATGAACTGCCTATACTCCATCCTTCCACAGGCAAAAGGACAATGCACCTGTGAGACTGAGAACTGGACTCTGCCATGGATATTCCTCCACCCCCACCCATCACCCTTAGAATCACATGTACCGAAATCTAGCACTGTAAATAAATCACATTTTGCACACAAATCTGTTTTGAGTCATGCTGTATTATTGACAAATGTATTACATATTACTGTTCGATTTCTGTTCTGTCAATTAGTCATGACAACATACCAATGTCAATACGCTGTATTTCATGGGCGAACCAAGCAGAAGTCAGGTACTGAGTCAGACAGCACTGAGAAGGGAAGGGAAAGGCAAAAATCAATGAAAAACATCTGTGGGGAACTACAGAAAGTACAGATGCAGGAGGCTATAAGCAATTGTGAAATGGCGTGGGTGATTCTTACCTGGGTGTTACTGGAAATACTGTTGTATCACTCTGTCCCTATTGTCTGTGTCGTCCTCTGAGTCTTCCTCCTCTTCACTCTCCACAGGCTCCACGGCTTCTACAACACCACCATCTGGACCATCCTCCTGCAGGAAAGGCACCTGGCGTCGCAAAGCCAGGTTGTGAAGCATACAGCACGCCACGATGATATGGCACACCTTCTTTGGTGAGTACATTAGGGATCCACCTGTCATATGCAGGCACCTAAACCTGGCCTTCAGGAGGCCAAAGGTTCGCTCAATCACCCTCCTAGTACGCCCATGGGCCTCATTGTAGCGTTCCTCTGCCCTTGTCCGGGGATTCCTTACTGGGGTCAGTAGCCACGGCAGGTTGGGGTAACCAGAGTCACCTATTAGCCACACACGTTGTCTCTGTAGCTGCTCCATCACATAGGGGATGCTGCTATTTCGCATCACATACGCGTCATGCACTGACCCTGGGAACTTGGCATTTACATGGGAGATGTACTGGTCAGCCAAACAGACCACCTGGACATTCATTGAATGATAATTTTTTCTTTTTCGGTACACCAGCTCATCGTCTTTTGGGGGTACCAAAGCCACATGGGTCCCATCAATGGCACCAATGATGTTGGGGATATGTCCAAGGGCATAGAAATCACCCTTCACTGTAGGCAAGTCACCCTCCTCGGGGAAAATGATGTAGCTCCGCATGAGTTTCATCAGGGCAGACAACACTCTGCTCAAAATCTTAGAAAACATAGGCTGAGACATTCCAGATGACATGGCCACTGTGGTCTGGAATGACCCACTGGCCAAAAAATGGAGGACTGACAAAACCTGCACCAGAGGGGGAATCCCTGTGGGTTGGCGGATGGGGGACATCAGGGCTGGCTCCAGCTGGGCACACAGTTCATGGATAGTGGCACGGTCAAGTCTGTATCGAAGTATTATATGGCGTTCTTCCATTGTCGACAGGTCCACCAGCGGTCGGTACACGCGAGGATTCCTCCTTCTCATCGCAAGTCCCAGCGGACGGTGCCTAGGAAGGACAACATGGAGCACAGAGTCAGGCAAACCACAGGTACGTACAGACAGCTTGCACAGTTAAAGAATGGCAATGGGTTGAAAGGCGTGTATGTGTGGCAATGCAAGGCCTAGGCCTGTGTGTCGCAGTCAAAATTAAGCCATGTGGGCCCTTGAAATGGCGGCTGCCTGACCTGTGAAGTGGGACAATGGGATGTGAGGTCAATGCGCTGGCGGGGCACACCGTGGCGGTAGGCGGTCGAAGACCGCGGCGCAAAGCCGCATTGGTTAACATTGAAGCCTATGGGTTTCAGGAGCCAATGACGAAGTGCGCCGGCGGTCGCGGTACGCACCGCCGCGGTACGCACCGCAGCGGGCGTGACCGCCATTTTCTATCTGCTTAATCACTCGAGACCTGATCATCCACAGGAGAGGACCTATATTGCAAGTGCTGCTGTGACCTCGGTCTGGAAGATACAATGGCTGCTGCGACTGGGGAAAGGGCCCCTGCCTTCACGTCTGAAGAGTTGGATAAGCTCGTGGATGGGGTCCTCCCCCAGTATGCGCTACTCTACGGTCCTCCAGACCAACAAGTGAGTACACCGGGTGCTAATGGAATGGGCTATGCCTGTGTGGATTGGGGTGGATGTAAGTTGGTGGGGTGGGGGGCGAATGAGGAGTGCAACGCCCGACAGATGAGAGCATGTGCCATATGGCAAAGTGGGTGGGTGGGGGCCAATTACATCTAACATGCAGGTCATTGATGATTTCCTCCTTTCCACCCTGTACATGTCTAATAGGTCAGCGCCCATCAGAAGATCGAGATTTGGCGTGCCATCGCCAAGGAAGTCCGGACCTTGGGGGTCCACAACAGACGGGGCACCCACTGCCGCAAGAGGTGGGAGGACATCCGCCGCGGAACAAGGAAGACCGCAGAAACACTGCTGGGGATGGCCTCCCAACCTAGGAGGGGTGCCAGTCGCACCATGACCCCCCTGATGTCCCGGATCCTGGCGGTGGCCTACCCTGAATTGGATGGGCGCTTTAAGACATCACAGCAGACACAAGGGGGTGAGTATCAGCACATTCTCCTATCTTTCTGCGCAGTGGAGGCGTCTGGGTGGGGGAGGAGGGCTGTGGGTGACATTAGGCCAGGGCGCTTTCTGTAGTGTAGTCCTCTCCCTTAGGCATGGCCCTGTGCCCCCGGCCCCCACCTCTGTAGGGTGACAAGTACAGCCATTGTAGGTCCAGCATCTCCCATGTGCGCGTTTGACGTCTCTTGGCCTGTTGTCTTAGTCAGTAGTACTGAGTAGTGTACCCCGAATGCGCGGCTTAGTGCATTAGGCACCTGTGTCTGTCCTCTCCGCCAACGGTGTTGACATTGCATGCACTCAACCTGGTCTTCTTTTTTCTCCCCCCACCCTTTCTCTTCATCTTCTTGTGCATGTGTGCATTAGCATCATCAGGCGGAGGAGATATGGCATCGGAGCACGAGGGAGCTGCAGGACACAAGGCTCCGGTGGGCCCAGGAACAGACACCGAGGGCACCAGTGATCCGGAGGGCGAGGGGAGCACCACGACGGGGACCGCTGGTGAGAGCAGCGAAAGCGACACGTCCTCGGATGGGAGCTCCCTAGGGGTGGCGGCAACATCCGTGCCCCCCGCCTCTACAGGTACAGCCGCCACCCAGCGCACCAGCCCCGCCCTCCCAGCAGCCCCTCAGTCTTCGCTCCGTGCCGGTTCGCCCAGGAAGGCGCGCGTCTCCTTCGCCCCAGGCACCTCAGCCCCTGCCCCTGTTGCCCCTGCTGCCCTCAGTGCGGAGCTCATTGACCTGGTAAGGACGCTCATTGTTGGGCAGACGACCCTTTTGAATGCCATCCAGGGTGTGCAAAGGGAGGTGCAACAGAGCAATGCGTACCTGGAGGGCATTCATTCAGGTCAGGCTGCCCATCAACGAGCGTTCACTGCTCTGGCCTCAGCACTGACGGCAGCCATTGTCCCTGTTTCCAGCCTCCCTCTTCTGACTGCCTCCAGCCTGTCTCTGTCTCCTGTTCCTCAGCCTATCCCATCCACACCATCAGACCAGCCTGCACACACCTCAACACCCAAGAGCAGCTCATCCAAACACAAGCACCACAGATCCCGCAAACACTCACCCGAGCAACACCCAGATGCAGACATGCCAACAGCCACTGCCACCCCTGTGTCCCCCTCCTCCTCGTCTCCCTCCTCCCTCCCTGTGACGTCTACACTCACACCTGCATGCACCCCAACATCAGCCAGTGCTTCCATCACCACCTCACCCTCCAGTACAGTCCACACTCGTGCAGTCACCACCCCCACTGCCATGTACACGTCCCCTGTGTCCTCTCCCACTGTGTCTGTCACCCCCTCTTCCAAGACACACAAACACAGGCAGCCACCCACCCAACAGCCATCCACCTCACGACAGCCTACAGCACCAGCACCTTCACCCAATGACAGCACACCTGACTCTCCTACAACCACCTCCTCTACCTCCACTTCCATCTCCACTTCTCCTACCCTTTACCTTGGCCCTAAAAAACTTTTCCTGGCTAACCTTAACCTCTTTCCCCCCGATGACCTCCCCCATCCATCTTCAAAGAGTCCCAAGAGCACCGCAGCCACCACCAGCCCAGCTTCGGGTGTCACTGTTGTGCCTGGGTTCTGGAGCCCACCCTTTGCCAGCAGTGACACATCGATCAGCAGCAAGGACACGTCCAGCCCCCCCCCCGGCAAGAGGACCCGCAAAAACAAGGACCGCCGTGCGAGGACCGACAGGGCTGACCCCAAGGAGCAATGTGCGGCCACTTCACCACCCACACCATCTAGGGGAGGCAAGGGCCCGAGAGCCCCATCAAAGGAGCGGAAGGGCAGCAGGAGCGCGGAGAAGGTGGACCCCACATGCCACATCCCAGCTGGGAAGGAGGACACTAAGGAGGCCAGGAGTCCGTCCCCGAAGGGTCCAGAAACGTCACGGTCCGAGGGCGACTGAGCAGGGAGTCCAGGCCAGGTCTGGCTCCCTTGACCTGCTGGATGAGCACCGCTGAACAGGGCCCGCGGTGCAGAAGAGCACCGCTGAACCGGGCCCCGCCGTGGAGATGAGCACCGCTGAACAGGGCCCCGCCGTGGAGAAGAGCACCGCTGAACAGGGCCCCGCCGTGGAGATGAGCACCGCTGAACAGGGCCCCGCCGTGGAGAAGAGCACCGCTGAACAGGGCCCCGCCGTGGAGAAGAGCACCGCTGAACAGGGCCCGCGGTGCAGAAGAGCACCGCTGAACAGGGCCCGCGGTGCAGAAGAGCACCGCTGAACAGGGCCCCGCCGTGAAGATAGGCACCGCTGAACAGGGCCCGCCATGCAGAAGAGCACCGCTGAACAGGGCCCTGCCGTGGAGAAGAGCACCGCTGAACAGGGCCCCGCCGTGGAGAAGAGCACCGCTGAACAGGGCCCGCGGTGCAGAAGAGCACCGCTGAACGGGGCCCGCGGTGCAGAAGAGCACCGCTGAACAGGGCCCGCCGTGGAGATAGGCACCGCTGAACCGGGCCCCACCGTGGAGAAGAGCACCCCTGAACAGGGCCCCGCCGTCTCAAGCACCGCTACGCTGGGCCCTTCCTCTGAGGCACCGCTCCGCTGGGCCCTTCCTCTCAAGCACCGCTCCGCTGGGCCCTTCCTCTCAAGCACCGCTCCGCTGGGCCCCGCCGTCTCAAGCACCGCTCCGCTGGGCACCGCCGTCTCAAGCACCGCTCCGCTGGGCACCGCCGTCTCAAGCACCGCTCCGCTGGGCACCGCCGTCTCAAGCACCGCTCCGCTGGGCCCTTCCTCTCAAGCACCGCTCCGCTGGGCCCTTCCTCTCAAGCACCGCTCCGCTGGGCCCCGCCGTCTCAAGCACCGCTCCACTGGGCACCGCCGTCTCAAGCACCGCTCCGCTGGGCACCGCCGTCTCAAGCACCGCTCCGCTGGGCCCTTCCTCTCAAGCACCGCTCCGCTGGGCCCTTCCTCTCAAGCACCGCTCCGCTGGGCCCTTCCTCTCAAGCACCGCTCCGCTGGGCCCTTCCTCTCAAGCACCGCTCCGCTGGGCCCCGCCGGGCCCCGCCGTCTCAAGCACCGCTCCGCTGGGCACCGCCGTCTCAAGCACCGCTCCGCTGGGCACCGCCATCTCAAGCACCGCTCCGCTGGGCACCGCCGTCTCAAGCACCGCTCCGCTGGGCACCGCCGTCTCAAGCACCGCTCCGCTGGGCCCTTCCTCTCAAGCACCGCTCCGCTGGGCCCCGCCGTCTCAAGCACCGCTCCGCTGGGCACCGCCGTCTCAAGCACCGCTCCGCTGGGCACCGCCGTCTCAAGCACCGCTCCGCTGGGCCCTTCCTCTCAAGCACCGCTCCGCTGGGCCCTTCCTCTCAAGCACCGCTCCGCTGGGCCCTTCCTGTCAAGCACCGCTCCGCTGGGCCCTTCCTCTCAAGCACCGCTCCGCTGGGCCCTTCCTCTCAAGCACCGCTCCGCTGGGCCCCGCCGTCTCAAGCACCGCTCCGCTGGGCACCGCCGTCTCAAGCACCGCTCCGCTAGGCACCGCCGTCTCAAGCACCGTTTATGGTTCACTGTGCCCACCATGCCTCCTCCTTGACCAGTGGAGACTGTCATCCACCTGATGGACTGTGGCTTTGCACTCCCCAGGATGGTCCAGTGGGCAGCCCACCAACTGTAGAGACATTGAGAGACTGTGGCTTTGCACTCCCCAGGATGGTCCAGTGGGCAGCCCACCCACTGTAGAGACATTGAGAGACTGTGGCTTTGCACTCCCCAGGATGGTCCAGTGGGCAGCCCACCCACTGTAGAGACATTGAGAGACTGTGGCTTTGCACTCCCCAGGATGGTCCAGTGGGCAGCCCACCCACTGTAGAGACATTGAGAGACTGTGGCTTTGCACTCCCCAGGATGGTCCAGTGGGCATGGTGGCTCCTCGTGGATCTGGCGTCGTGGACTCATGTGGCTGTGGTGCCCCCCCCTTCCCTTCCCCCTGAGGTGCCTGTAGTTTTTACATCTGATGCCCCTGCAGTGTTCTCTCCAAAGGACTCAGGTCTCCTGTGTGGGCTTTGCCCTTGTTTCTCAAGACTTTGGCCCACGGACATGCTGAATTCGTAGGATGTGCAGGACTTGTTACTTCAGTTATACACTGATGTGTATGTCATTAGTTTTGTTGTGGATATCTTTCATGGTTGTACGCTAATTTTCTGGAGCTTTTTGGTACATAAATATTTATTCCAAATATGATTATGTCCTGGCATTTTTCTGGGGTGTTTGGGTGGTGTCACTGTGACTTGGTGCTCTGCATTGGTGAGTACATAGTTGGGGGGGGGGGGTCGCATATGTGTGTGCCCGTGACCTTTCGTCCTCCCCCTCCCGTGTGTCGTAGGTGCAGTACTCACCGTTGTCGTCTGCGCCGGAGTTCGTACTCGTGGTAGATGAGAAGGTAGACGAGAGCAGGTAGGATGTTTAATTCGGGTTCCATGCTGTCCTCCTTCCTCCTGGAGTGCGTAGTGGTGAGCGTTTTCCCGTCCGTAGTCTGTTTCCGCCGTGTTTTTATCGGCGGTGCTCCCGCCCCGGAAAAGGTGGCGTATTGGTGAGTTGGAATAGTGTGGGCGGTACATTGTCTCCCGCCTGTCTGTTGGCGGTGACCGCCGCGCTGTTTGTTTGTACCGCCGTGGCGGTCGGAGTGTTAAGGTGGCTGTCTGTGTTGGCGGTTCCCGCCAGGCTCAGAATCCCATTTTTTTTACCGCCAGCCTGTTGGCGGGTTGGCCGCCGCTTTAACACCGACCGCCAGGGTTAGAATCACCCCCATAGACTTCAAGAAGAAGCACATGTTCAACCCCAAATTTATAGGTCCTTACACTGTTCTTCAGCAAATCAATCCTGTGACCTATAAACTACAATTGCCAAAATAATTACGGATTCATCCAGTGTTCCATACTTCCCTCTTAAAAAAGGCAGTCCAAAAGGTCAACCCTCATCCAGCTCCTGTTCTAGTACAGAGGAAAGAAGAATATGAAGTCAAGAAAGTGTTGGACTCTAAACTGAGAGGGCGTAACCTATGGTACTTAATCTCATGGAAAGGTTATGGCCCTGAAAGTAATTCATGGGTTTCCGCATCTGATGTTCATGCTCCAGTACTAGTGAGACGCTTTCATCGTCTCAATCCAGATAAACCAGGCCCTAGAGCGCGCCTGGGAGAGGGGAGTACTGTCAACACCAGGACAGTGCGCGCTCTACGGGCATCTAGAATGCAAAAACCCAACACTCGCAAGATAATGTAATATATGCATTGTGATGATATGTTATTGTTTAACCTTTTGCATTGCAGAATTCCATCCAAAAGATTCATTTTTTAAGGTGCTTATAAATACTGTACATTTGCAATGTATTGCTGCAGACATTCAGAGTGTGTTATGGTGTGGTCCCTTTCCAGGGCCTTCTAGAGACTTTCCCTGCAACATGCCTGGGCGTGGTTCTAGGCTGGGCCAAGACTCTATAAAAGAGAGTCAGCCCAACTTCCAGTGCTCACTATTCAGAGGTCCCGGTGCAGAGCAGCAGCTTCTTCCTGAGCTCCTGTCCCGGTGGCCTATTTGGATTTTCCAGTCTTCTGCACTCATCTCTCATTGGTGATCACTGTTTCCAGGCGGTAAGACGGTGTTTGGACATTTCCCAACACCGTAATTGAGAATTTTCATATTCTTGATTTTAATTCTTAAATGAATAACAGATTACTTGTGTGCTGCCTTTTTTTGACATTTGTATGGTGGTTTGCAAATAGGGAGGACGCGCAATTTATTCCATAAAGATTTGACTTTGTTATTACATTGTTGTTCATTGCGTGCTGATATTTCTTGACATTTACATGATGTTTTACGAGTTGGCAAGACGTGCAACTCGTTTCATGAGCATTTAACTTTGTTGTTCATTGCGCGCTACCTTTTCTTGACATTTACATGGTGGCATTCGAATCGGCAAAACGCGCGATTTACTTCTCGTGTTCATTGTTCATTGTTCATCTGTTCATTATGCGCTACCATTTTCTGGCATTTACATGGTGGCATTCGAATCGGCAACACGTGCGATTCTTTCCTTGAGTGTTTTTTCATGTTATTCATTGTGCGCTACCATTTCTTGACATTTGCATGGTGGCATTTGAAACGACAAGAAGCGCGATTCTTTCCCTGAGTGCTTTTCATGTTGTTCATTGTGCGCTACCATTTCTTGGCATTTGTATGGTGGCATTTGAATCGGCAAGACGCACAATTCTTTCCTCGTGTATAAATAATGTAAATTACTGTGCGCTACTATTCTAAGACATTTTCTTGGTAGCATTTCAAGTTGACACGTTGCGTGATTTATTCCTTGAATCTACGTTGTGTGATTTCATGGTGCACAATCCTTTATGGTGTTTAATACTCATATAAAAATCTGCAATGTGCGCAATTCACTTCCCAATGCTTTTTCTGAGATGAACACAACAATACCAGAGTTCTAGATGTAATGCTGTGTGTTCCTGATATATATTCTTAAAAGGAGATTCATATGGTTGTTTAGAAATTGCTCAGAATGTTTCCTGATTCTCATGCTAAAGAAAGTACTTGAATCTGAAAGTCCTATTTAACTTTTCCTGTTTCCTCCTCAGGCATTCGGTCATCTAAAGCCTAGTCAGTTTTAGGACTATTTTAGGGTTGTTCATGTTTTTTCGGAAAAGACGAAGCTTAGAGTTGTAGCATGGTACTGATTTCATGAGATATAATTTTGATGTTGTGTTTTAACCTTTTGCTTCCTACAGGTCTCCTTCCCAGCTGTTCCCGTCCTAATCCCCTTTTCGCCACTTGGACTCTCTTAGACTCCGTGATAAATCTAATCAGTATTGGAGCTGTCTTGTGGTGGAAGTGTTGGGAACATGCACAAACCCCGAGGATCTGGTGACTCTGACAACTGTGCCAACTGTCAATATATCACTAAATTTTGACCCTTCATTTCTTAAAAACCGCTGTACAGATTTAAATCAAATCACAAAAAGCACTTTCTAAACGAATATCTAGCTTTCTCCCCCATTTGGGGTTATTCTGTTGAGACATTTTTTCTGTATCACTATCTAACATTCCTATGTGAAATCGTATGGGGAAAATGTGTTTGGGACCACCTCTCCCCCACACTTTCTCAGTCTCTGCTTGACAGTTCACTCCAAAACTGCCCAGAAGGGAGCTAAGGTAGAGGAACTTGTTTTTTGGAAAGTTTTATGATAGATACTTGAGATAACTATAACCGGTGAATTTCAGTGGTTTTGTACGTTTAAAATGGCATGCTTTAACTGACACTGTCACATAACTGTAATATCATTTTCACCTTTCTTTTTCTTCAGTGAATTTCTAGTTTTTTTTAACATAATGTAATATTTTATTACCGTTCATAAAGCCAACCCCTGGCCACCCCAGAAATCACCAATATTTTAATCTAGTGTACTTTCCAGTAACTCACACAATGCAATGTAAGGCAGAACACATATGGGCAGAAGACAAAAAGAATAAAAGGGACGAAAAGAGTTTGGAAACATGATCTTGGGCATTAGAACACTAAGGCCCTCATTACAACATTGGCGGTAAAAGCCGCTTACCGCCGTGCAGATGACCGCCAACACACCGCCGCCGCCGCAGAATACTGCCACAGCTATTATGACCCACAGTTCGGAATCCACCAAAATCTAGACACCCACGCAAGTCCGCCACACCAAAGGTCAGTGATAAACTGGCGATAACAAAACCTCCACCGTCACACCAACAGAAATACGCCCACACTATCACGACCCATGAATCCACGCAGCGGTCGTTCAACCGTGGTATTTTATTGGTGGTACACACCGCCGCACTCAAAATACACACACATTTACAAAACACTGCCACATTGGACAATTCCAAATACACACACCTGATACACATACACACACCACTCCCACACACCCATTACAATATAAAACACACACCCACATCACCCACAAACCCCTACTCCCAAAAATTCAGAAAGAAGGCCAGAGAAAGACAGTACCAGCAAGAACAACAGCATCCACAGGCACACAACACCATCACCCACAGAACATCCACGCACCTCACACAACACCCCACTGCATATCAGCACACTTACTCATCACACTTATCACCACACACTCCACCCCACACATCACCTACACCACCCAATGGCACGGCAAAGACACCCCAGGTTCTCAGGGGAGGAGCTCAGGGTCATGTAGGAGGAAATCGTCCGGGTAGAGCCACAGCTATTCGGAGCACAGGTGCAGCACACCTCAATTGCAAGGAAGATGGAGCTATGGTGAATAATAGTGGACAGGGTCAACACAGTGGGACAGCACCCAAGAAATCGGGAGGACATCAGGAAGAGGTGGAACAAACTACAGGGGAAGGTGCGTTCCGTGGTCTCAAGACACCACCTGGCGGTTCAGCGGACTGGCGGCGGACCCCCACCTCCTCACCCACAACTAACAACATGGGAGGAGCAGGTCTTGGCGATTCTGCATCCTGATGGCCTCGCAGGAGTAGGTGGAGGAATGGACTCTGGTAAGACAAATCTTAACTATTACATCCCCCACCCTACCTGCATGCTATCACATACCCCCACACTCACCACCAGCACTCCAACTCCTCACATATGTCCCAACATCACAAACCACCCATCACAGCACCAAGCCCTGCATGTAACAACAAAGCATGGAAACCCATCACTAAAGCATGCCCACTGCACATACCCATACAACCCCCTAAACCACCATCACACAAGGTCCCACACAGGAATGCAAGCACTGGAGTACATGGTCACCCACCCATTGCACACCATGGCACACATAGATGTAATAACCATCCTTTTATACCCCTGCAGGACCCCTACCCAACGTCACCGGACAGGAGGGTCCACACATGTCCACACCACCAACAGAAGAGGCCCACAGTGATGACAGCAGCTCTGTCCAACTCGATCTAGATGACCAGCCCGGCCCATCGGGGACCTCGGGACAGTCGGTTCGCCTCACCCAGTCACAGGCCACCACAGACCTTCCCCCTCTGGAAACACCAGCACAGCACCCACCCAGCGGGCCCATACCTCCGTCCCCAGGACACATCAATCAGCTGTGTGTCCACCACTACAGGGAACCCAGGTTAACCCACCACCCCAACAACAACAGGGACCTGGGGGCAGTGGCAGTGGGCACACGGTCCAGGGGACGGAGGCCCAGGAACACAGGGGAACTGGGAGCGCTGCTGTGCGACAGGGGGCGGACAGGCCAAGGGAACCCACTCTCCACGAGGCCCTCTCCTCCATCATGGGAGCCTACCACCACTCCCAGGAGATGATGGCGACGGTACTGGCCAAGTTTCAGGAGACCCAGCGCCTGCAGGAGGAACAGTATATGGGCTTCAGGGAGGAACTCAGGACCATCAGCTCCACCCTGGGCACCATCGTAGGGGTGCTGAAGGAACTTGTGAACACCAGGAGGGACACTGTGGCACTACAAGTGGCCCCTGACACTAGCATGGACGATGAACTGCCCACCACCTCCGTCGGCGCTAGTGGACAGGACACCCTGCTACAGGACCACCACACCAGCACCCCATCCCCTGCAGAGGGAGAACCACCCCGCAAACAGTCCCTGAGATCCATGAACAAGACAGAGCACAATGCTAAGACCCCCGCCAAGAAATGAGACCACCCTGATTATCATCCTACTGTCCCACTTTGTCACCCTGTCCATACTTAAACTGCCCCAGTTCCACTTCCTATGCCCCTTTGAACAATGCACCTGTGAGACCAATAGACTGGACTCTGCCACGGACATTCCTCCACCTCACCCCTGACCATATTACTACCCCCTCCAATATTGAGCACTTAAATAAACACATATAAAGCACAAAACAATCTGGAGTCTGTCTGTGATTTCGAAATAGTGTATTAGCACTTACAGTGACAAAATGCTCTTTCAATTGTAATGTCAACATACCTATGTCACACAGCTCTAGTCCATGAGGAATCTAAGCAGATGTCACACAGTGGGACCCACATCTGTGAAATTGTAAGGGAAAGTGACAACTCAGTGACCATACACTGGGTGAAAACGACAGACAGTAGAGAGGTAGTAGTGTTAAAGTACTTGTACTAGGCAGGTCTGTACTCTTACCTGAGTCTCACTAGAAATATTGCTGGATCACTGAGTCCCTGTTGTTCATGTCTTCTTCCTCTGCTTCCTCGTCTCCACTATCCACAGGCTCCACAGCTGCCACAACACCGTCATCTGGACCATCCTCCTGCAGAAAAGGCACCTGTCGTCGCAAAGCCAAGTTGTGAAGCATACAGCAGGCCACAATGATCTGGCACACCTTCTTTGGTGAGTAGAATAGGGATCCACCTGTCATATGGAGGCACCGGAACCTGGCCTTCAGGAGGCCGAAGGTCCGCTCGATCACCATCCTAGTTCGCCCATGGGCCTCATTGTAGCGTTCCTCTGCCCTTGTCCTGGGATTCCTCAATGGGGTCAGTAGCCATGAAAGGTTGGGGTAACCAGAGTCACCTGCAAATGGCGAGGGACAACTGTTAGACACACTCTGACCTGTAGGGATATCCCCAGACCCAGACAACCATTCCCACTGTCTTGCATCTAGGTCCTCACCTAATAGCCACACACAGTGCCTCTGGAGTTGACCCATCACATAAGGGATGCTGCTATTCCGCAGGATGTAGGCGTCATGCACTGAGCCAGGGAACATGGCATTGACATGGGAGATGTACTGGTCCGCCAAACATACCACCTGTCCATTCATTGAATGATAACTCTTCCGGTTTCTGTACACCTGTTCACTCCTGTGGGGGGGTACCAAAGCCACATGGGTCCCTTCAATGGCACCTATGATGTTGGGGATGTGTCCCAGGGCATAGAAATCACCTTTCACTGTAGGCAAATCCTCCACCTGAGGGAAAACGATGTAGCTCTGCACGTGTTTCAGAAGGGCAGACAACACTCTGGACAATACATGGGCTGGGACATCCCTGATGTTATGGCCACTGTTGTTTGAAAAGACCCACTTGCAAGGAAATGGAGCACTGACTTGAGGGGGATTACTGTGGGATGGCGGATTGCTGACATCAGGTCTGGCTCCAACTGGGTACACAGTTCCTGGATTGTGGCATGGTCAAGCCTGTATGTGATAATCACATGTCGCTCCTCCATTGTCGACAGATCCACCAACGGTCGGTACACCAGAGGATGCCGCCATCTCCTCACATGTCTCCTCACATGTCCCAGCAGACGGTGCCTATGAAGGACAACAGCGAGCACAGAGTCAAACAACTCAGAGGTAGGTACCCACAGCTTACACAGAACACCATTCATACACAAAAGGTGGCCTGTATGTATGTTGAGTCTAGGCCTAGGTATGTGTGACGCAGTTGAAAATGAAGCCATGTTGGCC
Organism: Pleurodeles waltl; assembly: GCF_031143425.1. Taxonomy (NCBI): domain Eukaryota; kingdom Metazoa; phylum Chordata; class Amphibia; order Caudata; family Salamandridae; genus Pleurodeles; species Pleurodeles waltl. The sequence goes on from NC_090449.1 coordinate 417,517,156, forward strand.
CCTGAAATGGCGGCTGCCTGACCTGTAAAGTGGGACAATGGGATGTGAGGTAACTGCGCTGGCGGTAGGCAGTCGAAGACCGCAGCACAATGCTGCATTTGTTAACATTGGACCCTATGGGTCCCAGGAGCCAATGACGATGTACGCCGGCGGTGGCGGTACGCACCGCCGTGGACGTGACCGCCTGTTCAATCACTCGATACCTGATCTTCGACAGGAGAGGACCTACACTGCAAGTGCTGCTGTGACCTCGGTCTGGAAGAGACAATGGCTCAAGTGTCTGGGGAAAGGGCCCCTGCCTTCACATCGGAGGAGTTGGAGAAACTCGTGGATGGGGTCCTCCCCCAGTACACGCTACTCTACGGTCCTCCAGACAAACAGGTAAGTACACTGGGAGCATGATGAATGGGCTATGCCTGTGTGGAGAGGGGTGGATGTAAAAAGGAAGGGGGGAGAGTGCGGCATGCATGAAAGACGGTGAATGCATGTGCCACATGGCAAGGGTAGGGATGGGGGCCAATCACTTTGAGGGTGCAGTTGGTAATTACTTACTCTTCCCTCTGTACATTTCATGTAGGTCAGCGCCCACCAGAAAAAACATATTTGGCATGCCATCGCCAAAGACGTCCGTACCCTGGGGGTCTACCACAGACGAAGCACCCACTGCCAGAAAAGATGGGAGGACATTCGCCGCTGGAGCAAGAAGACGGCGGAGGCTCAGCTGGGGATGGCCTCCCAACGTGGGAGGGGTGCCCGTAGCACCATGACCCCCCTGATGTTCAGGATCCTGGCGGTGGCCTACCCGGAGTTGGATGGGCGCTTGAGGGCATCACAACAGCCACAAGGGGGTGAGTACACAGTCATTCTGCTGACTTTGCGCGCAGTGGAGGGGTCTGGGTGGGGGAGGTGGACTGTGGTTTTCCCTAGGCCAGGGCGAGTTCCGTAGGCAAGGTCCCTCCATAAGGCAGGCCATGTGGCACCCCACCCCACCTCTGTAGAGTGCCAAGTACACCTAGTCATGCCCCTGTGTCATCTATGTGTGCAGATGTCGTCCATAGCCTTGTAGGCCATTTCCCAGGAATTGAACAGTGGAGCCCAGGAGCACGGCGTAGTGCAGGGGGCTTCTGTGTCTGTCGTGTCCGCCAACTGTAGAGGTAATGCATGCACTCAACATGTCTTTCTTCTGTTGTCCCCCCCTTTTGTTGTCTCCCTGTTCTTGTGTGCATTAGCATCATCAGACGGAGGAGCAGTGGCACCGGAGCACCAGGGGGCTGCATCCCACATGGCCATTGAGGGCCACACTACGGACTCGGACTTCACCAGTGGGACGGAGGGCGAGGGGAGCTCCACGGCAGGGACAGGAGCTGACACCAGTGACACGGACTCGTCCTCTGATGGGAGCTCCCTTGTGGTGGCGGCAAAATCTGTGCCACCCCCATCTACTGGTACAGCCGCCACCCCCCTACCAGCACCGCCCTCCCAGCAGCCCCTCAGCCTTCGCCCCGTGCCCGATCACCCGGGAGGGTGGGCATCACCTTTGCCCCAGGCACCTCAGGCCCTGCCCCAGTCACCCCTGCTGCCCTCAGTGAGGAGGCCAATGACCTCCTCAGGTCCCTCACTGTTGGGCAGTCTACCATTTTGAATGCCATCCAGGGTGTTGAAAGGCACTTGCAACAAACAAATGCATTCCTGGAGGGCATTCATTCTGGTCAGGCGGCCCTTCAGCGAGCTTTTCAGACTCTGGCCTCAGCACTGATGGCAGCCATTGTCCCTGTGTCTAGCCTCCCCCCTCCAACTTCCTCCACCCGACCCAATCCCCTGTACCTCAGCCTATCCCAAGCACACCTACAGACCAGCATGCACACACGTCAACACACAAGGGAAGCTCAGGCAAACATAAGCACCACACATCCCACAGGCACTCACGCAAGCATCACACACATGCAGACACACCAACATCCACTGCCTCCAATGTGTCCCCCTCCTCCTCGTCTCCCTCCTCCCTCCCAGTCTCGTCTACACTCACACCTGCATGCACTACCTCTACAGCCACTACGTCCCTCTCCAGCACACCCACCACCACACCCCGCTCACGTGCAGTCACCACCCCCACTACCATTCACACGCCCCGTTTCCTCTCCCAGTGTGTCTGTGACGCCCCCTCCCAAGATACACAAACGCAGGCAAACACCCACCCAACAGCCATCCACCTCACGACAGCCTCCTGCGTATGCACCTACTCCCAAAGTCAGCAAACGAACACTTCCTACAACCACCACCTCTTCCTCGACTCCCAAACCCCCTCCAGCTACCCGTCCCAGTGTGTCCAAAAAACTTTTCCTGTCCAACCTTGACCTCTTTCCCACACCTCCCCCACCCCGTCCGTCTCCTAGGTCCCGAACTAGCACCTCAGCCATAACATCTCCGGGACCAGTGGTGCCTGTAGTCACCGGAATCTGGAGTGCACCGGCCACCAGGGCAGCCAGTGTGGCACGGAGCCACAGCACAGACAGTCCCCCACCTGTGAAGCATCAGAAGTTGGCCAGTGCCCGGCGGGAGCGGGGGAAGACCCCAGCCACCAAAGGCGCTTCCAGGGGTCCCGGTGGGAGTGTGGAGTCAGCTGTGACACCTTCCAAGGTGGGGAAGGGCCACAAGAAACCCGGCAAGTCTGGGAAGAGCAGCACGGCGGAGAAGACCGCCATCATCCCCGCTGCCCAGGAGACCACCTCCAGCAGCAGCCCAGCTGCCCAGGACAGGCCCGCCAGCACAAACCCAGCTGCCCAGGACAGGACCGCTAGCACAAGCCCAGCTGCCCAGGACAGGACCCCCAGCACAAGCCCACCTGCCCAGGACAGGACGGCCAGCACCAGCCCAGCTGGCCAGGACAGGACCGCCAGCACAAGCCCAGCTGCCCAGGAGGCCACTTCCAGCACAAGCCCCGCTGGGCCATGAAGGACCGCCAGCAAAAGCCCCACTGGGCCATGAAGGACCGCCAGCAGCTGAGTCCCTGCAATGGAAACCGCCGCCTCAAGCACCGCTGAACAGGGCACTGCCATCTCAAGCACCGCTGAACAGGGCACCACCGTCTCAAGCACTGCTGCACAGGGCACCGCCATCTCAAGCACTGCTGAACAGGGCACCGCCGTCTCAAGCACCGCTGCACAGGGCACCGCCATCTCAAGCACCGCTGAACAGGGCACCGCCGTCTCCAGCACCGCTGCACAGGGCACCGCCATCTCAAACACCGCTGAACAGGGCACCGCTGTCTCAAGCACTGCTGGCCCATGAGCGGCAAGGGCACTGACGCAACTGAGTCCGTCACAGGGTGAATGATGCACTCTGGGCACAAGGCCCCGTCCAGAACCAGTGGAGACTGTCATCCACTACCTCTGTCCTTAGCAGGATGAAGAACTCTGGGCACCATGCCCCCTCCAGAACCAGTGGAGAGATCCATCCACTACCTCTGCCCTTAGCAGGACGAAGCACTCTGGGCACCATGCCCCCTCCAGAACCAGTGGAGAGATCCATCCACTACCTCTGTCCTTAGCAGGATGAAGCACTCTGGGCACAAAGCCCTATCCAGAGCCAGTGGAGAGATCCATCCACTACCTCTGTCCTTAGCAGGATGAAGCACTCTGGGCACCATGCCCCCTCCAGAACCAGTGGAGAGATCCATCCACTACCTCTGCCCGTAGCAGGATGAAGCACTCTGGGCACAAAGCCCTATCCAGAACCAGTGGAGAGATCCATCCACTTGAGAGACTGTGGCTTTGCACTCCCCAGGATTGAACAGTGGGCAAACCACCCACTGTAGAGACTTGTGAGATTGTGGCTTTGCACTCCCCAGGATTGAACATTGGGCAAACCACCCACTGTAGAGACTTGTGAGACTGTGGCTTTGCACTCCCCAGGATTGAACAGTGGGCAAACCACCCACTGTAGAGACTTGTGAGTCTGTGGGTTTGCACTCCGGGCATGTGGCCCCCTCGTGGATTTGGCGTCGTGCACTCAAGCGGCTGAGGTGCCCCCCCTTTCCCTTCCCCTGAGGTGCCTGTTTAGTTGCTCTCTGATGCCCCTGCAGTGTTCTCTCCGTCATGGTCAGGGATCTTGTGTGGGCCTCGCCCATACCGTATGGTCCCAGTGTTCCACAGACTTTATTAGAGCACTACCTGGACTACTATGCTTGGTATATATTTTGTACATGGTGTATATGTATATTTCTGCCTACTTGTTTTTAATATATTACAATGGTTACACTCATTTTCTATTGTCTTTGCATTCTTCCGGGGGGTTTGGGGGGTGTAACTGTGATGTATTGATATGCATTAGTGTGTGTATTGTAGTGGGTGAGGGTGGGGGTGTTGCGTGTGTATGTCCCTGTTTTTTGCCTCCCCTTCCCTGTGTCGTAGATGCAGTACTCACCGTGGTCTTCGCTGCCGGCGTTCGTGCTCCTGGTAGAGGAGCAGGAAGACTATTGCAGGTAGAATTTGGAGTTCCGGATCCATGGCGTTCTCGTTCCTCGTGGGGTGTGTAGAGGTGAGCGTTTCTCCTTCGGGATTCCTGTTTCCGGCGTGTTTTTATCTGCGGTGAATCCGCCCCGGAAAAGGTGGCGGATTGGCCTGTCATAATATTGTGGGCGGTACATTGTCCTCCGCCTGTCTGTTGGCGGTGACCGCCGCTCTGTTTGTTTGTACCGCCGTGGCGGTCGGAGTGTTAAAGTGGCTGTCTTTGTTGGCGGTTTCCGCCACGGTCGTAATAGCAAATATTTTTCTGCCAGCCTGTTGGCGGTCTTACCGCCGCTTTATCACCGTCCGCCAGGGTTGTAATGACCACCTAAGTAAGGTGAACAAAAATGTAAAAAGGAAAAGTTTCAGCAGTTTGGAAGCTTGATCAAGAGTCTTCCGCATGGGCTAGGGAGAAAATCTTTAAGTCTCATCATGGCATTTCAAAGGGGCAAGGGCAGAGAGGAAGATACCTCTCCAAAAATCTCAGCATTCAGGATTCAGGAATCTGGAAAGCTGATGAAAGGCCATCTGAATCTGACTAAAGTCAAACTGGTCATCAATATTTTAAAGTTCATATGGCAATCTGGTTTGTCAGGGTAACAGTCTAATTGATGTTGATAGGGCATCATAAAATAAAGATCAATCATATGACTCCAACTTGAAACATTCACATTCCTTCTCAGGTCTGTCATGAGAACCTCATCCATCCATGTAGCTTCACACAAGTTTCAAACAAATGTTTAAATTGCTAGTTCACAGTCCAGGATGTTCCACATTCAAGGTCAAGTTGTATAACTTTCTATGTGTAAAACAATAGGGATCTATTACCAAAGCTAGTCTACTCATTGGAATGGAGTCTGAAAGAAAGTTCACGTTAAGGAAATAAGTTTGCATTTTCTGCACATTCAAGAAAACAGGGCCTAGCAGGCCTCAATTATGTTAACGTAAGTCAATTAATACAGAGCATTAATACATAAAATAAGAAACAATTTTAATGCACATGCTGTAATTTCTGCATTAATATTTTTTAATTAGCATTTAGATTTCAGTAACTTTAAATTAAATAACTTTGTCAATACATTTCAGTAAGCATAATGTGAAACTGCATTGATCTATTTTTGCACAAAATATTTAAATCATTAATCATTAGAAATTCAATATTGTTTAAATACAGACTATTAGTTTAGAATCTAAACTATGACATAATATCAATTAAATTCATCAAACATGTAATTTAGTCTTAATACCACAGGGGTTTAAACACCTAGTCTAGAGTGAATGCACATTAATACTTCTTCTCAGTGCATTACTTTACAAGCATATTTCTGTGGTTAATGTAATGCATAAACTGTCAAGTATAGATGATCACTGTGACATGAGAGTCAGTACTAATATTTTGACTACATCAACCCCCCTTTGATGGCGAATCAAGCCATCACAAACTACTCCAACTCTCATTTTCAATGAGACAGCTCAAAGTTTCAGAGGCTTATTAAGGCAAGCTTTTCTGAAGTCCTCTAATGGCTTGACATTACTATAGCATATGCTCCTTCTATACTCCATTTCAATCTCCTCCTTTCTCTGTTTACTCTTGGCTCTTTTCTCTTTCAGCTTCTTGAATAATTTGCAAAAAACAACTGCAACTAGGGCACACAAAATCATTATCAACAGGGGCTTCACAATGGTTCCCACAATTCCTCTTACTAAGTTTCCATACCGCTCTCCAGTAGCTGAAAAACCACTACCTATTGCTTCCCATGCACCTTTCCCGGTCAACTCCTTCAGGTCCTGTTTTAATTCAGTTATGTTTGCAATATACCCTCTGATCTTTTTACTATTGTCAGGCATGTAAGTGCAACATTTTTAGGCAGGAAACAGTTTGCAAACTCTGCCTTCCTTTGCGAGGAGAATGTCTAACACAATGTGATTTTGCTAAACTATTGATCCTACAGCAACAATTTCTGTGCCCAGTAATAATATGGCGCCTTCAGTGTCTGTAGATACCTTATCTGCTATTGTTGACAATGTTCTCATCTTGAGATCATTCAAGATGACACCTACTGATGGAATTATATCTCCTACAATCTCTGAGGCACTAGCTCCTCTTTTGACTATGGTGTTTGTTTTCTCACTCCTGACTGGAACATTAAAATGGTCCACGTGATAATTTTTGGGAAAAACTACTCCCAAGTAACATGTACCATACCAGCCTTTCGGCAGCTTGTAATAGATGGTTTTCCCCAAAATGAAATAAACACCTGGTATGGCGGGATGTGGTCCAGCTAACATAAAAGTCCAAACACTTTTAAACAAATATACATGGCTACATTAATTAGCTCCTACAAAATGCATGTCCATCTTTGATCTAGGTCTCTATATTCATAACTTCCCTACATGTTGCCAATCTGTAGCCAGGAAACCTTGAGTTACAGTGACTATGTGAGCTTCATATTTTTCCCAATTCTGTAAAACTGCTCCCTTTTCTATGTTACCCTTCATAGCTCTTCTCCTTTCCTCAACTTTTCCAATTAATTTTTTTCAATGAATTTCTTTTCTACTTGGCTAAGAATGCAGGTCAAATTGTCCTTATCAACATTAATTTGGCCAAGTGTCAATGTAGGCTCAAAGAAACCTCCCACTGTGTCGTTTTTCGCCTTTGCAATGCTGCTAGAATTTTTCATGATAGGTACAACTGAAAACAATACATCATAATTTGAATATAATTATAGATGATACCCCTGCTGATACAACAACGTTAATAACAGGCTACAGGAAATTCCATAGGTCAGGGGTAAACTATAATATGTACTTCCCCTCTTTCACAGATGAATGCAACTGTTTTCAAATGTAACAATCCCTAACCTACATGGTATCTATGTATTCATATAGCAATTTGTAATACACATTTGCTGATAAATCACTGCTAGAACTATCAGGGTGTAAATATTTCACATCATTGTAAATTGGCTTTTGATCTGCTATGGGATTTGCTAGGTTTGGGGCACTTTTAGATTGAACCTTCTCTGAATCAGTCATTGTAGGTGGGCTCAAACTAATGAGCACTAATATAATCAAGATAACTGTCACTACCACTAAAGCTATACATGTGTGTGTACATTTACTACCTATATTTTGATTCAACCCCATGAGTTCTCTATTTTCAGGCCAAAAATCCAGATTATAAAATCACTGACTCTTTTCAGTCCTTTTTGTTTCGTCAGTAAAGAAAATATTAAAAATAGTCTTTTCAAAAGGTGCAAAATATTCACAAAAAGTTATTTGATCTTCTAGAAAGCTTGTGTTTTCTCCACTTGCAAATGTTCACAAGCTTTCTTCAAAAATTTCAAATGTCTCTTATAAAGCATAGTTCATAATTACTGATAAGCACTTCCAAAATGTAATGTCCTTGCTCATCAAGCAGCAATGAGAGGTCAAAGTTTAGCGCCACCACAATTTCAAACTCAAGAATATTTAACTGGATTCCAATTGTTAAAACAAAAAGTTGCAGTCGTTTGGAGCAAAATATATAGAGTCAGGTGTTGAGTATTTTTGGCTTGGTACTCTCTTTTTTTATCTTCTGTTTACTCTATCCTCAGCATCACTGTCACTTTAACTCAAATCTTCAGTTTCCTCAACAATTGTTGGAGGCACTTTTACAGCGGGCTCAATTTGCTCTTTAGACCAATTGTCTCCAGGTATAGCTCTTTTGCTTACAGCAGCTTGTCCTTCACCAGCATCTGCATTTTAATGAGTCAACTGATTCTGTCTCAACCCTTCTGTACCTTCCACTGTTGTTGACTCACTCAGAACCCCATCAAACCCTGTTTGTGCTGTCGCGGCCACTTGTCAGTCCCAACAGCTTGACTAATCTGATCCATGACGCTCACTCTAATAGATCGTTCTGGAACAGGTGTTTTCTCATCTAGGGGACCTAGAACTTTGCGAGTGTGCCTTGCATGTACCTAGTTGGGGAGACCTGCGCACTTCACACCTGTAGTAGTTACCAAAACCACTTGGTGAGGGTCTCTTCAAAGCGGTTCCAAGCAGGTTTTCCTTACATTCTTCTTGATCATGACCCAATCGCCTGGACATAGGTCATGACAAAGCTCTTGCTGCAGCTGTACTGTAGCTTCTCCACCCTGAGGAGACAAAGAACGAACCACATCAGCCAGTCCTTTGCAATAATATAGCACCAGGTCATCTGTATTGTTCACAAACACATTCCCAGGCACTGCTGGTAATCTCATGGCTCTCCCTGTGATAATCTGATGAGGGGATATCCCGGTATTTAAGCTGGATGTGAAGCGCATACTCATCAATACAAGAGGAGAAGGATCTGGCCATTTCAGGGTGGTGGATGCACATACTTTCACCAATCTGGACTTCAACATTCCATTTATCTGTTCTACAAGTCAAAAGCCTCAGGTCTGCAGCTGAAATGTAATCTTTGCTCAACTTGTAATGCTGCACACAATAATTGCAGGACCTCACTGCTGAAATTAGTTCCTTGGTCTGACTTTAGAGAAGTCAGGAATCCAAATCTTGGTATCAGCTCCCTAAGTAACAGCTTTGCGACTGTGAGGCTATCATTTCTCCTAGTCGGATAAACTTCAACTCAGTGTGAAAAAATGCATACAATAACCAAGACATACCTCAGTCCATTGCACACAGGCAACTCAATGAGATCCAGCTCTATTCTGTTGAACGGTCCTCCTGCTCTACATTTATGACTCAATGTAACAACTGTTCATTTTCCTACATTCATCTGTTGGCATGTGACACATCCATGGCACACAGCTTCTGCAATCGCTCTGAATCTGGTGTTAAACCATGTCCGTCTAAAAGTTCTGACAATTGTATCTCTACCTATATGTGTCTGTCCATGATAATATCCAGCCATAGGTGACAATAAGCTATTTGGCAACAATGCTCTTCCATCATTTGAAACCCAAACATCATCCTCATTTCTTTTAACATATCCTGCTCTAACACAACCCTGCTGTTCCTCTTCTGACACTTCCTCCTGCAAACTCATAACTTCCTACCATGCACCAACAGCAGTTAACAGGAAATTTTGACTTATCTCATCATTTGCCTCACTACTCCACCCTCTATTAAAGGAGGTTCAACTAAGGGCACAATATCTGCCCATTTCATCCGCATATGTATTGCCTAAAGTTACATAATCAAGACTTTGTTTATGTGCTGTAATCTTGACGACAGCATTTTTGTTCAGTCGGCTGTAATGCATTCAACAGATTGTATGAGCCATCAACAAACATGACATAGTAATTTTCACTTAGGCGACTATCTTGAATGCCAGGTCTCAGATTGGAACACAATTCAGTCACATCGAGACAGTCTTGCTCATGCTCATCCTCATCCTCATCTTCGTGGTCATTTACACTGTCAACAGGATTTGGTAATAATGTAGCAGGATTTAAAATGCAGCATCTCTTCAAGTTTACATTAGGAGAAGCAAGGATAACTTGTTCATAGCGGGTTAGATGTGCACTGGTCAAATACTGTGTTTTGGTTCAGGTCAACAGTATCTCCACAGAGTGGGGTACAAAAACATTTAGGGGATGACCCATAACAATACCTTCCCACTGTTCTATGCTGACACTTAAAGCGATGACCGCCTTTAAACAACCAGGCAGTACTGAAGCCACAGGATCATGTGTGGCCGGAAACGTAAGCCACAGTCCACATCCCCCACCCAGGGAACACCTTAACGCAAGCAAAGTCATGAATCTGAATCTGTACTCAACCCCTTGTGGCTGCTGTGATGCCTTCAGGCGCCCAAACATTTCCGGATAGGCCACCGCCAGGATGTGGAACTTCAGGGGGGTCAGGGTACGACAGGCACCCCTTCCTCGTGGGTGGGCCAGCCCCAGCTGGGACTCCGCCGTCTTCCTTGCCCAGCGGCGCAGGTCCTCCCACTGTTTGCGGCAGTGGGTGCTCTGCCTGTCAAAGACTCCCAGGGTCTGCACCTCCTTGGCGATGGCACGCCAAATATCCTTTTTCTGATGGGCGCTGACCTGCAGAAAAGCTACAGCAGAAAAGGCATTATTCATACCGTCCTGAGTGTTTTACTCATGGCCCACCATATCCCCCCATCCCCTTACGCACATACATTGCCCACCAAACATGCAGCACTCTGCACAGGACCCCTCAGACCCCTCCACACGAGGCTTACACACACATCAATCCATACATTCATGCCCCACGCATCATGCTCACAGTGTACTCACCTGTTTGTCTGGAGGACCATAGAGTAAAGGGTACTGGGGTAGGACCCCATCCACCAGTCTCTCCAACTCCTCCGAAGTGAAGGCAGGGGCCCTTGTCCCAGACACTGGAGCCATTGTCGCTTCCAGACACAGGTCACAGCAGCACTTGCAGGGTAGGTCCTCTCCTGTTGAAGGTCAGGTAGCAAGTGAGTGAACAGAGTGAAAATGGCAGTCATGTCCGCGGCGGTGCATACCGTCACCGCCGGCATACATCACCATTGGCTCCTGAAACCCATAGTCCCCAATGATAACCATGCGGTGTTGCACGGCGGTCGTTGAGCGCCGACTGCAACGGCGCACAACGCCAGTGGAATTACCTATTTCCACATGTCCCTCCTCACAGGTGAGGCAGCCGCCATTTCAGGGGGGGCTCAGGCCATTGCTCCTAACTGCGTCACAGCAGACATTGGCACATCAACTGATTTAGGAGATCACATACTGTTTCTGTAAAGCAAAAATTGCAAATTAATCTGAGAAAATGTTTGAATATGACCTTCTGCTCACCATTTTTCACCCTAGAGTTCAATCACTGAGGATGAATAGGAGATGGAGACATACCCCCGTGTACAGACCCCTGGTGGACCTGGCGGCAATGGAGGACAGGCACATTATCCTAACCTATAGACTTGATAGGGACACAATCTAAGAACTGTGTGCCCAATTGGAGCCAGACCTGATTTCAGCTATCCGCCATCCCACAGGTATCCTCCCTCTAGTGCAGGTCCTGTCAGTGCTCCATTTCCTGGCAAGTGGTTCCTTCCAAGCGACAGTGGCCATGGCATCAGGGATGTCACAGCCTATGTTCTCAAATGTGCTGACCAGAGTGTTGTCTGCCTTGATGAAACACATGTGCAGCAACATCGTTTTCCCCAGGTAGAGGATTTAGCCACAGTTAAGGCTGACTACTATGCACTGGGACATATCCCCAACATCATTGGTGCCATTGATGGTACACATATTGCCTTTGTCCCCCCCCCCCGGAAAAATGAACAGGTGTTCAGAAATAGAAAAAGTTTTCACTCTCTGAATGTGCAGATGGTGTGTTAGGCGGATCAGTACATCTCCCATGTCAATGCAAAGTATCCTGGCTCTGTGCATTATGCCGTTATCTTGAGGAATAGCAGCATCCCATATGTCTCAACTCCAGAGGCACAGGATGTGGCTAATAGGTGAGCCCATGGTCCCCACCCAGTGTATGTTGGTATGTGGGTGTGGGTTTGGCCCTAAGGGTGAGTGTGTGGCTAACAGGTCTCCCTTGATATTTACAGGTGACTCTGGTTACCCCAACCTCTTATGGCTACTGACCCCAGTGACTAATGCAAGAACAAGGGCAGAGGAACATTACAATGAGGCACATGGGTGAAAAAGGAGGATCATTGAGCGAACCTTTGACCTCCTGAATGCCAGATCCGGGGTGCCTCCATCTGACTGGGGGATCCCTGTACTACTCACCCAAGAAGGTGTGCCAGATCATCGTTGCATGTTGCATGTTGCACAACCTGGCCTTGAGACGCCAGGTGCCTTTTCTGCCGGAGGATGAGCCTGGGGATGGTCGTGTGGGAGCGGTGGAGCCTGTGGACAGCGACAAAGAGGAGGCAGAGGAAGAGGATGTGGACAACAGAACTACACTAATTCAACAGTACTTCCAGTGACACAAAGGTTAGACATTGTAACTTCACCTTCCATTGCAGTTTTGTGTTGGACATCGAACATGGCAGCCTGATTTCCATATTTCTATGGCCACTTATGTACCCTTTGGCATCTCTATTTTCAGATCTCTGTGCCCCACTCTGGCTCCTGGTGTGTTTACTGATGCCCACTACAGGTCATACCTATGTAAATATTACAGTACGTTTGAATTGCACTGTTTACAGTTTGTTGGAATAATACATATTTCAAATAATTGACAGACTCCATACGTGTAACAGTTCCAAGGGTGTTTATTTCAGTGCTGAAAAGTAAATGGGCATGTGCAATGGGCTGGGTTGATGATGGAGGAAAGTCCAGGATAGAGTTCAGTCTATTTCGATCACAGTTGCATTGTCAAGGAGGCCATAGGAAGTGGGGCAATGGCAATTCAAGGTGGACAGGGTGACAGAGTGGGACACAAGGGTGACAATCAGGAGAGTCTTATTTCCTGGCAAGGGTCTTGGCAATGTTCTCTGGCTTCTGTCTGGATCACAAGGACCCTTTGTGGGGTGGTTCTCCATCTGTAGGGGGTGGGGTGCTGGTGGCCTGTTGTTCCTGTGGCGGGGACTCCTGTCCACTAGTGTCGACGGAGGTGGAGGGCTGTTCTTCGGTGTGGCTAGTGTCAGGGGCCCGTTGGTGTGCCACTGCCTCCCTCATGGTGTTGGCCATGTCTGCCAGCACCCTGCAATGGTGACCAGGGTGGTGTGGATGTCCCTCAGGTCCTCCCTGATCCCCAGGTATTGTCCCTCCTGCAGCCGCTGGGTCTCCTGCAACTTGGCCAGTATCTGGCCCATGGTCTCCTGGGAATGGTGGTATGCTCCAGGATGTTGGTGAGTGCCTCATGGAGAGTCGATTGCTTGGGCTTGTCGCACAGCAGTCCTCCCAGCTTCCCTGTTGTCCTGTGCCTCTGTCCCCTGAATCATGTATCCACTGCCACTGACCCCAGGTCCCTGATCGTCCTGTGTTTGTGGTGTTGCCTGGGTTCCCTGTAGTGGTGGGCACGCAGCCTATTGACGTGTCCTGGGGACAGAGGGATGGGCCCGCTGGGTGGGTGCTTTGGTGGTGTTTCCTGAGGGGGGACGCTCTGTGGTGATTGGGAAAGTGCCTGGGTAATCGACTTTTCCAGAGGTCCCTGATGGGCCAGGTTAGTCATCGGGAGCCAGGCATGCAGAGGTGCTGTCATCACTGTGGGCCTCTTCAGTGGGAGGACTGGATATGGCTGGCACCTCCTTTCCAGTGACGTTGAGTGGGGGTCCTGTGGGGATGTAAATGCAGTGTTATTTTTCTGCATGTGCCATCTTGTGCATGGGTATGTTTCCCTCTATGGTTGTTATTACCAAGGCTGCTTTGGCTTGTGTGAGTTCTGATTTGGTTGGCTAAGTGATTGTCACTAGTGTGCATGCTGTGGTGATGAGTGTCCATTCAGGTCTGTGATGGGGTCCATGCATTGGTGTTGCATGCAGGGCTTGGTATTGGGATGGGTGGGTTGTGATGGTGGGGTATATGTGAGGTGGTGGGGTGATGGTGGTGAGGGTAGGGGAAGGTGTTTGTGATGGCATGCAGGTAGGGGGGATAAAGTACTAAAGATTTGACTTATCAGAGTACAGTCCTCCTGCTACTCCTGCCAGGCCCTAAGGGTGCATGATCACTAAGACTTGCTCCTCCCATGCCAAAATCTTCGGGTCGTAAAGGGTATGGGTAGTGTGGGTGTGTGTTGTATATTGGTGTGGGTGTGTGGGTGTGGTGTGTGTATGGGTATCAGGTGTGTGTAGTTTGAGTTGTCCAATGTGGTGTAGTTTTGTATGTGTGTGTGTATTTTGAGCGTGGACGTATGTAGCGCCAATGGTTTATCACGGTTGAATGACCACTGCGGTGATTCGTGGGTCATGATGCTGTGGGTGTATTTCTGTTGGCGTAACGGTGTGGGTTTTGGTATCGCCATTTTATCACTGACCTTTGGCCTAGCGGACTTGTGTGTGGGTCTGTATAGTGGTGGATTTCTATGTGTGGGTCATAATATGGGTAGCGGTATACCGCCGCGGTGGCAGTATGTTGGCGGCAGTCAGCATGGCGGTAAGCAGCACTTACCACCAATGTTATAATGAGGGCCTTTATGTCCATTCTCTTCTAAATGATTCAAGAGCACAATTGTACTTCTCACGCATGCCTCTCGGATGTTTGATACGACTAAGAAATCATTTATGTACTGCACTGAGACTGAATTACAAGACATTTTAAGGGACTCCATTTTTTTTCAAGATCTGTTTGAAAATGGACGGTGATTCTGTATACACTTCTGGAGTTAGGCACCATGCCAAAACATGGCTGTCAAATTTGAACTCAAGAGGAATTGACATTCCTCATGCAATGATATATGGAAAAGAAAGCCTGTCAAAGATCAAACACTGTAAACCATTCTGCTTCACATGAAATTTGGAATAAAATCCCTGCTGGATTCGAAACCAAGGGACAACATGGAACAAAAATTTTGTTCAATTTTCTCAGGCCTTGAACTATGCAATACTTTCCATTTGGCTTCTACAATCTTAAAATGGGTGAGTTACATGGATTTCGCATTATCTTACTCAGAATACCTTGTTCAATTAAACTATTAATCAGAGGAGTAATTCCAGCAATAGTCTTGGGTGTCATGTTATACGTGATGTTTTGAAAAACTCTGCATTTGGCTTCACTGTTATTTTTATGCGTTCAATTCCTTTGATGAGTCCTATGTCTTTTCCTAAAAAATCCCAAACTTCAGGTGTCACTACGGGGGTCATTACAACATTGGCGGTAAAAGCCACTTACCGCCGTGCATAAGACCGCCGACACACCGCGGCAGCAGCGGAATTCCGCCATGGTCATTATGACCCACTGCTCGGAATCTGCCAAAATTGAGACACCGACAGAAGTCCGCCACACCAAAGGTCAGTGATAAACTGGCAATAACAAAACCAACACCGTCACGCCAACAAGAATACGCCCACACTATCACGACCCATGAATCCACGCGGCAGTCTTTAACCGCGGAATTCCATTGGCGGTACACACCGCCGCGCTCAAAATACACACACATTTACAAAACACTACCACATTGGACAATTCCAAATACACACATCTGATACACATACACACACCACACCCACACACCCAATACAATATAAAACACCTGCCCACATCACCCACAAACCCCTACTACCAAAAATTCTGAAAGAAGGCCAGAGACAGACACCACAATCTACAAACAAGCATCCACAGGCACTCAACACCATCGCTCACACAACATCCACGCACCTCACACAACACACCACTAAATATCACCCCACACATCACAACACACACCACCCCACACATCACCCACACCACCCCATGGCACGGCAAAGACACCCCAGGTTCTCTGAGGAGGAGCTCAGGGTCATGGTGGAGGAAATCATCCGGGTAAAGCCACAGCTATTCGGATCACAGGTGCAGCACACCTCCATAGCTAGGAAGATGGAGCTATAGCGAAGAATAGTGGACAGGGTCAACGCAGTGGGACAACACCCAAGAAATAGAGACGACATCAGGAAGAGGTGGAATGACCTACGGGGGAAGGTGCGTTCCGTGGTCTCAAGACACCACCTCGCGGTTCAGAGGACTGGCGGCGGACCCCTACCTCCTCCCTCACAACTAACAACATGGGAGGAGCAAGTCTTGGCTATTCTGCATCCTGAGGGCCTCGCAGGAGTAGCTGGAGGAATGGACTCTGGTAAGTCAAATCTTAACTATTACAGCCCCCACCCTACCTGCATGCTATCACATACCCCCACCCTTGCCCTCACCCCCATCACTCCAACTCCTCACAAAAATGTCCCAATATCACAAACCACCCATCCCAACACCAAGCCCTGCATGCAACACCAACGCATGGACACCCATCACCAAAGCATGGCCACTGCACAGACCCATACACCCCCCAAACCATCATCACACAAGGTCCCACACAGGAATGCAAGCACTGGGGTACACGGTCACCCACCCATTGCACACCATGGCACACACAGATGCAATAATCATGCTTTTACACCCCTGCAGGACCCCTACCCAACGTCACCGGACAGGAGGGTCAAGACATGTCCACACCACCAACAGAAGTGGACCACAGTGATGACAGCAGCTCTATCCAACTGGATCTAGACGACCAGCCCGGCCCATCTGGGACCTCGGGACAGTCGGTTCCCCTCACACAGCCAGAGGCCACTACAGAGATTCCCCCCTCTGGAAAAACCAGCACAGCACCCACCCAGCAGGCCCATACCTCTGTCCCCTGGACACGTCAATCAGCAGTGTGTCCACCTTACAGGGAACCCAGGCTGACCCACCACCACAACAACAACAGGGACCTGGGTGCAGTGGCAGTGGGCACACGGTTCAGGGGACGGAGGCCCAGGGAAACAGGGGAACTGGGAGGGCTGCTGTGCGACAGATGGAGGACAGGCCCATGGAACCCACTCTCCACGAGAGTCTCTCCAACATCATGGGCGCCTACCATCATTCCCAGGAGACGATGGCAACGGTTCTGGCCAAGTTTCAGACCCAGCGGCTGCAGGAGGAACAGTATTTGGGCTTCAGGGAGGAACTCAGATCCATCAATTCCACCCTGGGCACCATCGTAGGGGTGCTTAAGGAAGTCCTCAACACCAGGAGGGACACTGTGGCACAACAAGGGGCCCCTGACACTAGCCTGGACAATGAACTGCCCACCACCTCCGCCGGCGCTAGTGGACAGGAGGCACCGCCACGGGACCACCACACCAGCACCCCACCCCCTGCAGATGGAGAACCACCCCGCAAACGGTCCCTGAGATCTAGGACAAAGACAGAGAACGATGCCAAGACCCCCGCCAAGAAATGAGACCACCCTGATTGTCATCCTTTTGTCCCACCTTGTCCCCCTGTCCATCCTCAAACTGCCCCAGCTCCACTTCCTATGCCCCTTTGGACAATGTACCTCTGAGACTAATAGCTTGGACTCTGCCATGGACATTCCTCCACCATCACCCCTCACCATTTAACAACCCCCTCCAATATTGAGCACTTAAATAAACACCCTTAAAGCACAAAACAATCTGGAGTCTGTCTGTGATTTCAAATTAGTGTATTAGCAATTACAGTGACAAAATGCTCTTTCAATGTTAATGTCAACATACCTATGTCACACAGCGATAGTCCATGAGGAAACAAAGCAGATGTCACACAGTGGGACCCACATCTGTGAAATCGTAAGAGAAAGTGACAACTCAGTGACCATACACTGGGTGAAAAGGACAGGCAGTAGAGAGGTAGTAGTGTTAAAGTACATGTAGTAGGCAGGTTTGTCTTCTTACCTGTGTCTCACTGGAAGTATTGCAGGATCACAGAGTTCCTGTTGTCGATGTCCTCTTCTTCTGTTTCCTCATCTTCACTGTCCACAGGCTCCACAGCTGCCACAACACCTCCATCTGGACCATCCTTCTGCAGAAAAGGCACCTGTCGTCGCAAAGCCAAGTTGTGAAGCATAGAGCAGGCCACGATGATCTGGCACACCTTCTTTGGTGAGTAGAATAGGGAACCACCTGTCATATGGAGGCACTGGAACCTGGCCTTCAGGAGGCCGAAGGTCCGCTCTATAATCCTCCTAATTCGCCCATGGGCCTCATTGTAGCGTTCCTCTGCCCTTGTCCTGGGATTCCTCGCTGGGGTCAGTAGCCATGACAGGTTGGGGTAACCAGAGTCACCTGCAAATGGCGAGGGACAACTGTTAGACACACACTAACTCTTAGGGATATCCCCAGACCCAGACAACTATTCCCACTGATTTGGTTCCAGATGCTCACCTAGTAGCCACACACGGTGCCTCTGTAGTTGCCCCATCACATAAGGGATGCTGCTAATCCGCAGGATGTAAGCGTCATGCACTGAGCCAGGAAATTTTGCATTAACATGGGAGATGTACTGGTCTGCAAAACACACCATCTGCACATTCATTGAATGGTAACTCTTCCAGTTTCTGTACACCTGTTCACTCCTGCAGGGGGGACCAAGGCCACATGTGTCCCATCAATGGCACCTATTATGTTGGGGATATGGCCCATGGGATAGAAGCACCTTTAACTGTTGGCAAATCCTCCACCTGAGGGAAAACGATGTAGCGCCGCATGTGTTTCAGCAGGGCAGACAACACTCTGGACATCACGTTGGAAAACATAGGCTGGGACATCCCTGATGCTATGGCCACTGTTGTTTGAAATGACCCACTGTAGGAGGCTGGACTGGCTTGTAGTGAGTACCAAGGGGTACTTGCACCTTGCACCAGGCCCAGTTACCCTTATTAGTGTATAGGGTGTCTAGCAGCTTAGGCTGATAGATAATGGTAGCTTAGCAGAGCAGCTTAGGCTGAACTAGGAGACGTGTGAAGCTACTACAGTACCACTTAGTGTCATATGCACAATATCATAAGAAAACACAATACACAGTTATACTAAAAATAAAGGTACTTTATTTTTATGACAATATGCCAAAGTATCTTAGAGTGTACCCTCAGTGAGAGGATAGGAAATATACACAAGATATATATACACAATAGCAAAAATATGCAGTATAGTCTTAGAAAACAGTGCAAACAATGTATAGTTACAATAGGATGCAATGGGGAAACATAGGGATAGGGACAACACAAACCATATACTCCAAAAGTGGAATGCGAACCACGAATGGACCCCAAACCTATGTGACCTTGTAGAGGGTCGCTGGGACTATTAGAAAATAGTGAGAGTTAGAAAAATAACCCTCCCCAAGACCCTGAAAAGTGAGTGCAAAGTGCACTAAAGTTCCCCTAAGGACAAAGAAGTCGTGTTAGAGGAATAATGCAGGAAAGACACAAACCAACAATGCAACAACTGTGGACTTCCAATCTAGGGTACCTGTGGAACAAGGGGACCAAGTCCAAAAGTCACAAGCAAGTCGGAGATGGGCATATGCCCAGGAAATGCCAGCTGTGGATGCAAAGAAGCTTCTACTGGACAGAAGAAGCTGAGGTTTCTGCAGGAACGAAAAGGGCTAGAGACTTCCCCTGGGGTGGACGGATCCCTCTCGCCGTGGAGAGTCGTGCAGAAGTGTTTTCCCGCCAAAAGGACGCCAACAAGCCTTGCTAGCTGCAAATCGTGCGGTTAGCGTTTTTGGACGCTGCTGTGGTCCTGGAGGGACCAGGAGGTCGCAAATTGGACCAGGAGAGAGAGGGGACGTCGAGCAAGACAAGGAGCCCTCTCAGCAGCAGGTAGCACCCAGAGAAGTGCCAGAAACAGGCACTACGAGGATGCGTGAAACGGTGCTCACCCGAAGTCGCACAAAGGAGTCCCACGTCGCCGGAGACCAACTTAGAAAGTCGTGCAATGCAGGTTAGAGTGCCGTGGACCCAGGCTTGGCTGTGCACAAAGGATTTCCGCCGGAAGTGCACAGGGGCCGGAGTAGCTGCAAAAGTTGCGGTTCCCAGCAATGCAGCCCAGCGAGGTGAGGCAAGGACTTACCTCCACCAAACTTGGACTGAAGAGTCACTGGACTGTGGGGGTCACTTGGACAGAGTCGCTGGATTCGAGGGACCTCGCTCGTCGTGCTGAGAGGAGACCCAAGGGACCGGTAATGCAGCTTTTTGGTGCCTGCGGTTGCAGGGGGAAGATTCCGTCGACCCACGGGAGATTTCTTCGGAGCTTCTGGTGCAGAGAGGAGGCAGACTACCCTCACAGCATGCACAAGCAGGAAAACAGTCGAGAAGGCGGCAGGATCAGCGTTACAGAGTTGCAGTAGTCGTCTTTGCTACTATGTTGCAGGTTTGCAGGCTTCCAGCGCGGTCAGCAGTCGATTCCTTAGCAGAAGGTGAAGAGAGAGATGCAGAGGAACTCGGATGAGCTCTTGCATTCGTTATCTAAAGTTTCCCCAGAGACAGAGACCCTAAATAGCCAGAAAAGAGGGTTTGGCTACCTAGGAGAGAGGATAGGCTACTAACACCTGAAGGAGCCTATCAGAAGGAGTCTCTGATGTCACCTGGTGGCACTGGCCACTCAGAGCAGTCCAGTGTGCCAGCAGCACCTCTGTTTCCAAGATGGCAGAGGTCTGGAGCACACTGGAGGAGCTCTGGACACCTCCCAGTGGAGGTGCAGGTCAGGGGAGGGGTCACTCCCCTTTCCTTTGTCCAGTTTCGCGCCAGAGCAGGGGCTAAGGGGTCCCTGAACCGGTGTAGACTGGCTTATGCAGAATTGGGCACATCTGTGCCCAAGAAAGCATTTCCAGAGGCTGGGGGAGGCTACTCCTCCCCTGCCTTCACACAGTTTTCCAAAGGGAGAGGGTGTAACACCCTCTCTCAGAGGACGTCCTTTGTTCTGCCATCCTGGGCCAGGCCTGGCTGGACCCCAGGAGGGCAGATGCCTGTCTGAGGGGTTGGCAGCAGCAGCAGCTGCAGTGAAACCCCAGGAAGGGCAGTTTGGCAGTACCAGGGTCTGTGCTACAGACCACTGGGATCATGGGATTGTGCCAACTATGCCAGGATGGTATAGAGGGGGCAATTCCATGATCATAGACATGTTACATGGCCATATTCGGAGTTACCATTGTGAAGCTACATATAGGTAGTGACCTATATGTAGTGCACGCGTGTAATGGTGTCCCCGCACTCACAAAGTTCAGGGAATTGGCTCTGAACAATGTGGGGGCACCTTGGCTAGTGCCAGGGTGCCCTCACACTAAGTAACTTTGCACCTAACTTTTACCAGGTAAAGGTTAGACATATAGGTGACTTATAAGTTACTTAAGTGCAGTGTAAAATGGCTGTGAAATAACGTGGACGTTATTTCACTCAGGCTGCAGTGGCAGGCCTGTGTAAGAATTGTCAGAGCTCCCTATGGGTGGCAAAAGAAATGCTGCAGCCCATAGGGATCTCCTGGAACTCCAATACCCTGGGTACCTCAGTACCATATACTAGGGAATTATAAGGGTGTTCCAGTGAGTCAATGTAAATTGGTAAAAATGGTCACTAGCCTGTTAGTGACAATTTGGAAAGAAATGAGAGAGCATAACCACTGAGGTTCGGATTAGCAGAGCCTCAGTGAGACAGTTAGTCACTACACAGGTAACACATTCAGGCACACTTATGAGCACTGGGGCCCTGGGTTACCAGGGTCCCAGTGACGCATACAACTAAAACAACATATATACAGTGAAAAATGGGGGTAACATGCCAGGCAAGATGGTACTTTCCTACACAACCCCCCCCCCCCAAACGAAGGACAATAAGACTAGCCATGACCTGATGAGTCTTCATTGTCTAAGTGGAAATATCTGGAGAGTCCATCTGCATTGGAGTGGCTACTCCCAGGTCTATGTTCCACTGTATAGTCCATTCCCTGTAGGGATATGGACCACCTCAACAATTTAGGATTTTCATCTTTCATTTGTTTTAGCCAAAGTAGAGGTTTGTGGTCTGTCTGAACAATGAAGTGAGCGCCAAACAGGTATGGCCTCAACTTCTTCAGAGCCCAGACCACAGCAAAGGCCTCCCTCTCTATGGCAGACCAACGCTTTTCTCTAGGGGTCAACCTCCTACTAATAAAAGCAACAGGTTGATCCTGGCCCTCAGAATTAAGTTGTGATAGGACTGCCCCTACTCCTAATTCAGATGCATCAGTTTGGACATAGAATTTTTTAGAGTAACAAGGGCTTTTCAGGACAGGTGCAGAGCACATGGCCTGCTTCAGCTCCTCAAAAGCTTTCCGACAGTTTGCTGTCCATAATACCTTTTTAGGCATTTTCTTGGATGTCAGGTCATTAAGAGGGGCTGCAATGGAGCCATAGTTCTTAATGAACCTCCTGTAATACCCAGTGAGGCCTAGGAAGGCTCTCACCTGAGTCTTAGTGGTAGGGGGAACCCAATCAATAATTGTTTGGATTTTCCCCTGTAGTGGTGCAATCTGTTCCCCACCAACAAGGTGTCCCAGATAAACCACCTTACCCTGCCCTATCTGGCACTTTGAAGCCTTGGTAGTGAGGCCTGCCTTTTGCAGGGCCTCCAAAACTTTCCATAGGTGGACCAGGTGATCATCCCAGCTGGAGCTAAAGACAGCTATATCGTCCAAATATGCTGCACTGAAAGCTTCCAGCCCTTGCAGGACTGTGTTCACCAACCTTTGAAAAGTGGCAGGTGCATTTTTCAAACCAAAAGGCATTACAGTAAACTGGTAATGTCCTCCAATGGTTGAAAATGCAGTCTTAGGTTTAGCATCTTCTGACAATTTGATCTGCCAATACCCTGCAGTCAAATCAAAAGTGCTTAGATACTTGGCAGATGCCAGTGTATCTATGAGCTCATCTGCCCTGGGTATAGGGTGAGCATCAGTTTTGGTTACCAAGTTGAGACCTCTATAGTCTACACAAAACCGCATTTCCTTCTTTCCATCTTTGGAATGGGGTTTTGGTACAAGTACCACAGGAGAAGCCCATGGACTTTCAGAGTGCTCAACCACTCCTAGTTCTAACATTTTCTGGACCTCTTGCTTTATGCAGTCCCTGACATGGTCAGGCTGCCTATAGATCTTACTTTTGACAGGTAAACTGTCTCCAGTATCTATAGTGTGCTCACACCAAGAAGTGGTACCTGGCACAGTAGAGAAGAGTTCAGAGAATTGATCTAGGAAATGTATGCAATGGTCTTTCTGCTCAGCAGTAAGACAATCAGCCAAAACTACACCTTCCACAAGAGCATCTTGTTCTGTGGTAGAGAAGAGATCAGGTAGAGGATCCCTGTCTTCTTCCTGTCCCTCATCTGTTGCCATGAGCAGGGTGAGATCAGCCCTGTCATAGTAGGGTTTCAGGCGGTTGACATGGAGCACCCTAAGGGGACTCCTGGCAGTGCCTAAGTCAACTAAATAGGTGACTTCTCCCTTCTTTTTAACAATTGTGTGGGGTCCACTCCATTTATCTTGGAGTGCTCTTGGGGCCACAGGCTCCAAGACCCACACTTTCTGCCCTGGTTGGTACTGAACCAAAACAGCCTTCTGATCATGCCATTGCTTCTGGAGCTCTTGGCTGGCCTGAAGGTTTTTACTGGCCTTTTTCATGTACTCAGCCATTCTTGATCTGAGGCCAAGTACATAATCCACAATATCCTGCTTAGGAGCTTTTAAAGATTGTTCCCAACCCTCCTTTACAAGTGTGAGTGGACCCCTAACAGGGTGTCTAAAAAGAAGTTCAAAGGGGCTGAAGCCCACTCCTTTCTGGGGTACCTCCCTGTAGGCAAAAAGGAGGCATGGTAGAAGGATATCCCATCTCCTGCGGAGTTTTTCAGGGAGACCCATAATCATGCCTTTGAGAGTTTTATTAAATCTCTCCACCAGTCCATTTGTTTGTGGATGATAGGGTGTTGTGAACTTGTACGTTACACCACACTCCTTCCACATGGCCTTTAAGTATGCAGACATGAAATTGCTTCCCCTGTCTGATACTACTTCCTTTGGGAAGCCCACCCTGGAAAATATTCCCAGGAGGGCCTTTGCCACTGCAGGAGCTGTAGTGGTCCTTAAAGGAATAGCTTCAGGATATCTTGTGGCATGGTCCACTACCACTAAGATGAATCTATTGCCTGAAGCAGTAGGAGGGTCAAGGGGGCCAACTATGTCAACCCCTACCCTTTCAAAGGGAACCCCAACCACAGGCAGTGGAATAAGGGGTGCCTTTGGGGTGCCACCTGTCTTGCCACTGGCTTGACAGGTTTCACAGGACTTACAAAATTCCTTTGTGTCCTCAGACATTCTAGGCCAATGAAACAGGGGAACAAGCCTGTCCCAAGTTTTCATTTGTCCTAGATGCCCAGCTAGGGGAATGTCATGTGCCAGGGTTAGGAGGAACTTTCTGTACTCCTGAGGAATCACTAATCTCCTGGCAGCTCCAGGTTTAGGATCCCTATGCTCAGTGTACAAGAGGTTGTCCTCCCAGTAAACTCTGTGAGAGTCACTGACATCCCCATTAGCTTGTTTGACAGCTTGCTGTCTGAGACCCTCTAATGTGGGACAGGTATGCTGTGCCACACTCAGCTCCTCTCTGGCAGGCCCCCCTTCACCCAAAAGCTCAGCAGTGTCTGCTTCCAGCTCCTCTGGTGTAGGTTCTGCACAGGGAGGGAATTCTTCTTCCTCAGAAGTTGAATCCACTGTAGAGGGAGGGATAGTAGGAAGTGGTTTGCTTCTACTAGCCCTAGCTTTAGGGAGCACTTGGTCCATTGTTCCAGGATCCAAGCTTCCCTGTCCTTTTTGCTTTTTGGCCTGAGCCCTTGTCAAAGCAAAAATATGCCCTGGGATGCCCAGCATTGCTGCATGGGCCTCCAACTCCACATCTGACCAAGCTGATGTCTCCAAATCATTTCCTAGTAGACAATCTACAGGTAAATCTGTGGCTACCACAACTTTCTTTGGACCAGTAACCCCCCCCCCCAGTTGAGATTAACAACAGCCATGGGGTGGCTAAGTGTGTTGTTGTGAGCATCGGTTACTTGGTACTGGTGACCAAGTAGGTGTTGTTCAGGGTGGACCAGTTTCTCTATGACCATAGTCACACTGGCACCAGTGTCCCTGTAGGCCAGAACCTCAACACCATTTATTAGGGGTAGCTGCTTGTATTTATCCATATTAAGGGGACAAGCAACTAAGGTGGCTAAATCAATAGCCCCCTCAGAGACTAACACAGCCTCTGTGGCCTCCCTAACAAGGCCAACCCCAACTAAGTTACCAATAGTGAGCCCAGCTACTCCCTTGGATTGGCTATTAGTAGGTTTGCTCCCACCACCACTGCTATTAGTAGGGACACTAGGGGTAGCAGTAGGGGTTGTAGTGGTAGGAGCATTGGTGCCTTTCTTTGGACAACTGGGATCTATTGTCCAATGGCCTTTTATTTTACATAAATAGCACCATGGTTTCTTTTCCTTGTTCTGATTAAAAGAGGATTTGGACCCACCACCCCCACCAGAGTGTTTTTGTGGGCCTGATGAAGACTCAGTTTTAGATTTGTCCCCACCCTTGTCAGAAGACTTACCATCCTTCTTTTTGTTGCCATCTTTGTCACCCCCTGTATGAACTTTTCTGTTCACCCTTGTTCTGACCCATTTGTCTGCCTTCTTTCCCAATTCTTGGGGAGAGGTCAGATCAGAGTCCACCAAGTACTGGTGCAACAAATCAGACACACAATTATTAAGTCTCAGGATCAAGTTATACAGGCTGTCATAATCAGTAACTTTACTGCCATGTAACCACCCCTCCAAGGCCTTCACTGAATGGTCAATGAAATCAACCCAGTCTTGTGAAGACTCCTTTTTGGTCTCTCTGAACTTTATCCTGTATTGTTCAGTGGTTAAGCCATAACCATCCAGGAGTGCATTCTTAAGAACTTGGAAATTATTAGCATCATTTTCTTTCACAGTTAGGAGCCTATCCCTACCTTTTCCACTAAATGATAGCCATAGGATAGCAGCCCACTGCCTTTGAGGGACATCCTGTACAACACAGGCCCTCTGAAGTGCAGCAAAACCACTTGTTAATGTCATCCCCCTCCTTATAAGGGGGAACTATCTTGTGCAGATTCCTGGAATCATGCTCTTTTGCAGGATGACTATGGGGAATACTGCTGCTGCCACCATGGGTTTCTAAACCCAACTTCTGTCTTTCCTTCTCTAGTTCAAAAGACTGTTTATCCAAATCCAGCTGTTGCTTTTTAAGCTTCAGTCTGGTTTGTTCCACCCTCAACTTATTGAGTTCCCTCTCTAACATTCTGTCATCAGGGTTGGTGGGAGGGACATTCCTAGATACAGAGGTATGATGGGAATGAACAGAAGGAGACCTGTCCCTTACAGAAGCCACCCTAACAGCTTGGCTGACAGTGTAATGTGAGAGCACATCATCTGGATGATGTGACTCCACCTCAGTACCAACTATGCTAGACTGTCTAGTAATGGTCAGGCTAAGAAGTTTCTTTCCAGAACCTTTTCCTGGGGGAGTCCCTGGATCAGATTGAGAACCATTAGCTACTTTTTCAACAGATGGGGCACTTTTAGCCTTATCTTGTTCTCTAAGCATATTAAGTAACAGTTCCAAGGAAGGATTCTTCCCTACACTCAAACCTCTCTCTACGCAGAGACTCCTTGCTCCTTTCCAGCTAAGGTGATCATATGCAATCTTAGACAGGTCAACATTTTGGCCTGTGCCAGACATTTTTAGAGAGAGTTAAAGTGATAGAAAAAGAGAAAAAAGTTTTCAGAACTTTTTAGAAAGACAGAAAAAAACTTTTTAAACTTTTAAGAACTTTTTGAAAGTTTAGAAGTACTTTTCAGCACTTAGAAAAGAGTGAAAAGAGGAAATGCAAAACTTTTTGGCTATGTGTATATACACTGACCTTGTTTTGTATATTTTTCTCTTATGAAAAGTACAATGACAAGAGTGGTAAGTAGTCTCAAAGCACTTATCCCACCGCTGCACAACCAATGTAGGAGGCTGGACTGGCTTGTAGTGAGTACCAAGGGGTACTTGCACCTTGCACCAGGCCCAGTTATCCCTTATTAGTGTATAGGGTGTCTAGCAGCTTAGGCTGATAGATAATGGTAGCTTAGCAGTGCAGTTTAGGCTGAACTAGGAGACGTGTGAAGCTACTACAGTACCACTTAGTGTCATATGCACAATATCATAAGAAAACACAATACACAGTTATACTAAAAATAAAGGTACTTTATTTTTATGACAATATGCCAAAGTATCTTAGAGTGTACCCTCAGTGAGAGGATAGGAAATATACACAAGATATATATACACAATAGCAAAAATATGCAGTATAGTCTTAGAAAACAGTGCAAACAATGTATAGTTACAATAGGATGCAATGGGGAAACATAGGGATAGGGGCAACACAAACCATACACTCCAAAAGTGGAATGCGAACCACGAATGGACCCCAAACCTATGTGACCTTGTAGAGGGTCGCTGGGACTATTAGAAAATAGTGAGAGTTAGAAAAATAACCCTCCCCAAGACCCTGAAAAGTGAATGCAAAGTGCACTAAAGTTCCCCTAAGGACAAAGAAGTCGTGTTAGAGGAATAATGCAGGAAAGACACAAACCAACAATGCAACAACTGTGGATTTCCAATCTAGGGTACCTGTGGAACAAGGGGACCAAGTCCAAAAGTCACAAGCAAGTCGGAGATGGGCATATGCCCAGAAAATGCCAGCTGTGGATGCAAAGAAGCTTCTACTGGACAGAAGAAGCTGAGGTTTCTGCAGGAACAAAAAGGGCTAGAGACTTCCCCTTTGGTGGACGGATCCCTCTTGCCGTGGAAAGTTGTGCAGAAGTGATTTCCCTCCGAAAGGATGCCAACAAGCCTTGCTAGCTGCAAATCGTGTGGTTAGCGTTTTTGGACGCTGCTGTGGCCCTGGAGGGACCAGGAGGTCGCAAATTGGACCAGGAGAGAGAGGGGACGTCGAGCAAGACAAGGAGCCCTCTCAACAGCAGGTAGCACCCGGAGAAGTGCCAGAAACAGGCACTACAAGGATGCACGAAATGGTGCTCACCCGAAGTCGCACAAAGGAGTCCCACGTCGCCGGAGACCAACTTAGAAAGTCGTGCAATGCAGGTTAGAGTGCTGTGGACCCAGGCTTGGCTGTGCACAAAGGATTTCCGCCGGAAGTGCACAGGGGCCGGAGTAGCTGCAAAAGTCGCGGTTCCCAGCAATGCAGCCCAGCGAGGTGAGGCAAGGACTTACCTCCACCAAACTTGGACTGAAGAGTCACTGGACTGTGGGGGTCACTTGGACAGAGTCGCTGGATTCGAGGGACCTCGCTCGTCGTGCTGAGAGGAGACCCAAGGGACCGGTAATGCAGCTTTTTGGTGCCTGCGGTTGCAGGGGGAAGATTCCGTCGACCCACTGGAGATTTCTTCGGAGCTTCTGGTGCAGAGAGGAGGCAGACTACCCCCACAGCATGCACAAGCAGGAAAACAGTCGAGAAGGCGGCAGGATCAGCGTTACAGAGTTGCAGTAGTCGTCTTTGCTACTATGTTGCAGGTTTGCAGGCTTCCAGCGCGGTCAGCAGTCGATTCTTTGGCAGAAGGTGAAGAGAGAGATGCAGAGGAACTCGGATGAGCTCTTGCATTCGTTATCTAAAGTTTCCCCAGAGACAGAGACCCTAAATTGCCAGAAAAGAGGGTTTGGCTACCTAGGAGAGAGGATAGGCTACTAACACCTGAAGGAGCCTATCAGAAGGAGTCTCTGACGTCACCTGGTGGCACTGGCCACTCAAAGCAGTCCAGTGTGCCAGCAGCACCTCTGTTTCCAAGATGGCAGAGGTCTGGAGCACACTGGAGGAGCTCTGGACACCTCCCAGGGGAGGTGCAGGTCAGGGGAGTGGTCACTCCCCTTTCCTTTGTCCAGTTTCGCGCCAGAGCAGGGGCTAAGGGGTCCCTGAACCGGTGTAGACTGGCTTATGCAGAATTGGGCACATCTGTGCCCAAGAAAGCATTTCCAGAGGCTGGGGGAGGCTACTCCTCCCCTGCCTTCACACAGTTTTCCAAAGGGAGAGGGTGTAACACCCTCTCTCAGAGGAAGTCCTTTGTTCTGCCATCCTGGGCCAGGCCTGGCTGGACCCCAGGAGGGCAGATGCCTGTCTGAGGGGTTGGCAGCAGCAGCAGCTGCAGTGAAACCCCAGGAAGGGCAGTTTGGCAGTACCAGGGTCTGTGCTACAGACCACTGGGATCATGGGATTGTGCCAACTATGCCAGGATGGTATAGAGGGGGCAATTCCATGATCATAGACATGTTACATGGCCATATTCGGAGTTACCATTGTGAAGCTACATATAGGTAGTGACCTATATGTAGTGCACGCGTGTAATGGTGTCCCCGCACTCACAAAGTTCAGGGAATTGGCTCTGAACAATGTGGGGGCACCTTGGCTAGTGCCAGGGTGCCCTCACACTAAGTAACTTTGCACCTAACCTTTACCAGGTAAAGGTTAGACATATAGGTGACTTATAAGTTACTTAAGTGCAGTGTAAAATGGCTGTGAAATAACGTGGACGTTATTTCACTCAGGCTGCAGTGGCAGGCCTGTGTAAGAATTGTCAGAGCTCCCTATGGGTGGCAAAAGAAATGCTGCAGCCCATAGGGATCTCCTGGAACCCCAATACCCTGGGTACCTCAGTACCATATACTAGGGAATTATAAGGGTGTTCCAGTAAGTCAATGTAAATTGGTAAAAATGGTCACTAGCCTGTTAGTGACAATTTGGAAAGAAATGAGAGAGCATAACCACTGAGGTTCTGATTAGCAGAGCCTCAGTGAGACAGTTAGTCACTACACAGGTAACACATTCAGGCACACTTATGAGCACTGGGGCCCTGGGTTACCAGGGTCCCAGTGACGCATACAACTAAAACAACATATATACAGTGAAAAATGGGGGTAACATGCCAGGCAAGATGGTACTTTCCTACACCCACTTGCAAGGAAATGGATTACTGACAGCATCTGCACTTGAGAGGGGATCCCTGTGGGATGGCAGATAGCTGACATCAGGTCTGGCTCCAACTGGGCACACAGTTCCAGGATTGTGGCATGATCAAACCTGTAGGTGATGATTACATGTCTTTCCTCCATTGTCGACAGGTCCACCAGCGGTCTGTACTCCGGAGGATGCTGCCATCTCCTCACATGTCCCAGCGGACGGTGCCTATGGAGGACAACAGCGAGCACAGAGTCAACCATCTCAGAGGTACGTAAACACAGCTTACTCAGAATACTATTCATTACCCGAAATTTGCCTGTATGAGTGTTGAGCCAAGGCCTAGGTATGTGTGACGCAGTTAAAAATAAAGCCATGTGGGCCCCTGAAATGGCGGCTGCCTGACCTGTAAAGTGGGACAAGGGGATATGAGGTAACTGTGCTGGCGTTGTACACCGTCGTGGTAGGCGGTCGAAGACCGTGGTGCAATTCTGCATTGGTTAACATTGGACCCTATGGGTCCCAGGAGTCAAAGACGATGTACGCCGGCGGTGACGGTACGCACAGCCGCAGACGTGACCGCCATTTTCTATCTGTTCAATCACTCGATACCTGATCTTCGACAGGAGAGGACCTACACTGCAAGTGCTGCTGTGACCTCAGTCTGGAAGAGACAATGGCTCGTGCGTCTGGGGAAAGGGTCCCTGCCTTCAGCACGGAGGAGTTGGAGAAACTTGTGGATGGGGTCCTCCCCCAGTACACGCTACTCTACGGTCCTCCAGACAAACAGGTAAGTACCCTGTGAGCATGCTGTATGGGCAATGCCTGTGTGGAGTGGGGTGGATGAAAGATAGGGGGGTGGAGAATGAGGCGTGCATGAAACGACGGTGAGTGCATGTGCCACATGGCAAGGGTAGGGATGCGGGCCAATGACTGTGATGGTGCAGTTGGTAATAACTTTTCTTTTGCCCCAGTACAATTCCTGTAGGTTAGCGCCCACCAGAAGAAGGATGTTTGGCGTGCCATCGCCAAGGATGTACGGACCATGGGGGTCTACCACAGACGGAGCACCCACTGCCGTAAAAGAAGGGAGGACATTCATCGCTGAGGCAAGAAGACGGCGGAGGACCAGCTGGGGATGGCCTCCCAACGTGGAAGGGGTGCCCGTCGCACCATGACCCCCCTGATGTTCAGGATCCTGGCGGTGGCGTATCCAGAATTGGATGGGCGCTTGAGGGCATCACAGCAGCAACAAGGGGGTGAGTACACTCTCATTCTGCTGATTCAGCGCGCAGTGGAGGTGTCTGGGTGGGGGAGGTGGGCTGTGGGTTCCCCTAGGCAAGGGCGAGTGTGCTAGTTAAGTTCCCTTTTTCAGGCAGACCCTGTGGCACCCCACCCCACCTGGATACAGTGCCAACTACACCTAGTCAGGCTCCTGTGACATCCATGTGTGCAGATATTGGCCATAGCCTTGTAGGCCATGTCCCAGGGATTGAATATTGGACCCCAAGTGCGTGGCGTAGTGCAGGGGGCTTCTGTGTCTGTCGTGTCCGCCAACGGTAGCAGTAATGCATGCACTCAACATGTCTTTCTTCTGTTTTCCCCCCCCTTTTTATGGTCTCCTTGTACTTGTGTGCATTAGCATCATCAGGCGAAGGAGCAGTGGCACCGGAGCAGGAGGGAGCTGCATCCCACATGGCCCTGGAGGGCGAGACTACGGACTCCGATTTCCCCAGTGGGACGGAAGGCAAGGGGAGCTCCACGGCAGGGACAGGAGCTGACACCAGTGATAAGGACTCGTCCTCTGATGGGAGCTCCCTTGCGGTGGCAGGCTCATCTGTGCCCCCCGCATCTACAGGTACAGCTGCCACCACCCCCTCCCAGCACCCCCTCAGCCTT
This sequence comes from Pleurodeles waltl, assembly GCF_031143425.1. Taxonomy (NCBI): domain Eukaryota; kingdom Metazoa; phylum Chordata; class Amphibia; order Caudata; family Salamandridae; genus Pleurodeles; species Pleurodeles waltl. Next base: position 417,549,074 of record NC_090449.1, read on the forward strand.
TGCCCCGTGCCCACTCACCCAGGAGGGTGGACATCACCTTCGCCCCAGGCACCTCAAGCCCTGCCCCATTCAACCCTGCTGCCCTCAGTGAGGAGGCCATTGACCTCCTCAGGTCCCTCACTGTTGGGCAGTCTACCATTTTGAATGCCATCCAGGGTGTAGAGAGGCAGTTGCAACAAACCAATGCATTCCTGGAGGGCATTCATTCTGGTCAGGCAGCCCTTCAGCGAGCTTTTCATACTCTGGCCTCAGCACTGATGGCAGCCATTGTCCCTGTCTCTAGCCTCCCCCCTCCAACTTCCTCCACCCAGACCCACACCCCTGTACCTCAGCCTATCCCAAGCACACCATCAGACCAGCATGCACACACCTCAACGCACAAAGGAAGCTCTGGCAAACATAAGCACCACACATCCCACAGGCACTCATGTAAGCATCACACACATGCAGACATACCAACATCCACAGCCTCCACTGTGTCCCCCTCCTCCTCGTCTCCCTCATCCCTCCCAGTCTCGTCTCCACTCACACCTGCATGCACTACATCTTCAGCCACTACATCCATCACCAGCACACCCACCACCACACCCTGCTCATGTGCAGTCACCACCCCACTACCATTCACACATCCCCTGTGTCCTCTCCCAGTGTGTCTGTGAGCCCACCTCCCAAGGTATACAAATGCAGCCACACACACACCCAACAGCCATCCACCTCACGACAGCCTCCAGGCCATGCACCTTCACCCAAACTCAGCAAACGTACACCTCCTACGACCACTACCTCTTCCTCCACTCCCAAACCCCCTCCATCTACCCGTCCCAGTGTTCCTAAGAAACTTTTCCTGGCCAGCCTTGAACTCTTTCCCTCACCTCCCCCACCCCGTCAGTCTCCTAGGGCCCGACTCTCCAGGTCCCAACCTAGCACCTCATCCACAACATCGGCGGGACCACTGGTGCCAGTAGTCACTGGATTATGGAGTGCACCAGGCAGCAGGGCAGCCAGTGTGGCAAGGAGCCACAGCACGGACAGTCCCCCACCTGTCAAGCATCAAAAGTTGGGCAGTGCCCGGCAGGAGAGGGGGAAGACACCAGCCACCAAAGCCGCTCCCAGGAGTACAGGTGGGAGTGTGGAGTCAGCTGCAACACCTTCCAAGGTGGGGAAGGGGCACAAGAAAACCGGCAAGTCTGGGAAGATCAGCACAGCGGAGAAGACCGCCATCAGCCCCGCTGCCAAGGAGCCGACCGCCAGCAGCCCCACTGCCCCAGACAGGACTGCCAGCAGCAGCCCCGCTACCCAAGACAGGACCGCCAGCAGCAGCCCCGCTGCCCAAGAGAGGACCGCCAGCAGCAGCCCCGCTGCCAAGGAGCCGACCGCCAGCAGCCCTGCTGCCCAAGACAGGACCGCCAGCAGCAGCCCCGCTGCACCAGACAGGACCGCCAGCAGCAGCCCCGCTGCCAAGGAGCCAACCGCCAGCAGCCCCGCTGCCCAAGAAAGGACCGCCATCAGCAGCCCTTCTGTCCCAGACAGGACCTTCAGCAGCAGCCCCGCTGCCAAGGAGCCCGCCAGCAGCAGCCCCGCTGCCCAAGACAGGGCCGCCAGCAGCTAAACCGCTGCCAAAGACACCGCCACCACAAGCCCCGCTGCCAAAGACACTGCCACCACAAGCACAGCTGCCAAGGACACCGCTGCCACAAGCACCGCTGCCAAAGACACCGCTGCCAAGGACACCGCCGCCACAAGCACCGCTGCCAAGGACACCGCCGCCACAAGCACCGCTGCCAAGGACACCGCCGCCACAAGCACCGCTGCCAAGGACACCACCGCCACAAGCACCGCAGGCCCAGGAGCGCCAAAAGCTCTGACGCTACTGAGGCCGGCACGAGCAGGATGAAGCACTCTGGGCACAAAGCCCCCTCCAGAACCAGTGGAGACTGTTATCTACTACCTCAGTCCTTGGCAGGATGAAGCACTCTGGGCACAAGGCCCCCTCCAGAACCAGTGGAGAGATACATCAACTACCTCAGTCCTTGGCAGGATGAAGCACTCTGGGCACAAGGCCCCCTCCAGAACCAGTGGAGACTGTTATCCACTTAAGAGACTGTGGCTTTGCACTCCCCAGGATAATGCAGTGGGCAAACCACCCACTGTAGAGACTTGAGAGACTGTGGCTTTGCACTTCCAGGATTGAACAGGGGGCAAACCACCCACTGTAGAGACTTGAGAGACTGTGGCTTTGCACTCCCCAGGATTGAACGGTGGGCAACCCACCCACTGTTGCGACTTGAGAGACTGTGGCTTTGCACTCCCCAGGATTGAACAGTGGGCATGGGGCCCCCTCGTGGAATTGGCGTCGTGCACTCACCCGGCTGAGGTGCCCACCCTTTCCCTTCCCCCTGAGGTGCCTGTTTTATTTCTATCTGATGCCCCTGCAGTGTTCTCTCCGTCTTGTTCGGGTATCTTGTGTGGGCCTCGCCCATGCATTTTGGGCCCAGTGGTCCACGGACTTTAATGGTGGAATACCCTAGACTAATATTATTGGTGTATATATTTGTAAATAGTGTACATATATTTTTTTAATACTGAATTTTAATATATTACAATCGTTCACCTCAATTCCTTTTGTCTTTGCATTCTTCCGTGGGGGGTTGGGGGTGTAACTGTTATGTATCATGCTGTATTAGTGTGTGCGTTGTAGTGGGTGAGGGTGGGGGTGGGGGTGTTGCATGTGTGTGTTACTGTTTTTTCCCTCCCCCCTCCCCTGTGTCGTAGGTGCAGTACTCACCGTGGTCTTCGCCGCCGGCGTGCGTGCTCCTGGTAGAGGAGCAACAAGATAATGGCTGGAAAAATGTGAAGCTCTGGTTCCATGGTGTCCTGGTTCCTCGTTGGGTGTGCAGAGGTGAGTGTTTTCCCTTCGAAGTCCTGTTTCTACCCTGTTTTTGTTTGCGGTGAATCCACCCCGGAAAAGGTGGCGGAATGGTAGGTTGTAATTCTGTGGGCGATACATTGTGTTCCGCCTGTCTGTTGGCGGTGACTGCCGCTGTGTTTGTTTGTACCGCCGTGGCGGTCGAAGTGTTAAAGTGGCTGTCTATGTTGGCGGTTTCCGCCACGGTCGTAATTCCATTTTTTTTACCGCTGGCCTGTTGGCGGTCTTACCGCCGCTTTCACCGACCGCCAGGGTTGTAATGACCACCTATGTCTTTTAGATCATCAGGCAAATCATTACATGGTAACATTGGGTACAATTGACGGGTACCGCTTCACAGTTTTACAGGGCACATCTTAATTTGTCTAGATTGCTATTCCTTGATTCACATTTGCAATTTGATTTAAAATCTGTTGGTAAACAACCATTTGCTGTTTAGTCATTGGGGTTCGAACAGTTAGGGTTACACAGTTTGGTTTGGTTTCACTGTGTGTGAAAAACCCTTCAAAAAGCAAGTTGCCCAACATTTAAACACAGGCATAAATGACACAATTTAAATCCAAGAGTTAAGCTATTAGAGAAAGAAAAGTCAAGTAAATGTTCTTTTAAAATTGCACTGTCACATTTTGTAGCACTTGAGCTCAAGAATGATATTCCTGAAACACATTTAGGCAAGTAACTACAATAATAATGTAGAATGTTCAGAAATGCCTTTGTCTCTTCAAGATAAGCGCTCTGCCAAAATACGAGGTCTGAAATACAACAGCTGTTCTAAGAAAGTACAGCGCTCAAAGAACAAGCTACCAGGAGAATGCTAGTCACTTAGCTGCAGTCTTTTCTGTTGTGCTCAAGGAATGTCTGGTGTCAGCTGGTACAGAAACAAAGACAGGAATTGCCAGAAAAATCCTGAATACGAGGATGACAGCAGGGGCTGGACTGCCAAGCCAGATTCTGAGATGAGGAAGCAAAACAAAGCCAAGCAGGGAGGAATTCTTCACTCTGCTATTTATAGCCAATTGGGAAAGCAGTTGGGGTTCCAGATGTGGATGAAAATAAACATCACCACGCCCAATCAGAAGCACATGTCTACACCTACTCATTAGTAAACAAGCATTGGTAACACAAGAATTGATAAAACCAATTGTTTAACACATGACATTATCCTTACTTAGAAACCTGACGGTTTAACAAAGAACAGAGATATGACTTAACCCTAATCCCTGGGGATGCTGACAGATAATGTAGGAGACACCCTGGGGATTCCTGACAATAAGATGAGGTTCCCAGAGGAAACCTTGCATCAGGATTAAATCCTGTCTGACTTGTCATTAGGTTTGGATCTGCAATTCATGTAGGGGTCAATGATCTAACAAGGAAAGCGGAAGCTGTTCTCTCCATATCTGAGTTGTTAGAATATACTCTGCATGCCAATTTGTGACATCCCAGCAGATGTAACTTGTGTATCGGGAGCAGTTGAGACATTTATTGAGTGTGCTTTACTTCCAGACGTACCTGAAGCATACGCAGGAACAACCGGACCTATGTTCACAGGAACTGTTAGTGCATCTGGAACTATATGATTTGTCTGATTCTGAGGAATCCTCATCTCTGCACTCTGTCCTGTTGAGACAGTGCTTAAACTTTGGCCTGTTTGACTCGGAGTAACAGTTGGCGTTGATTGAACTGAACTAATCATTGGCACAGGTTGATTCAGAATAATTTTGAACAGGTGGACTCACATAAAGTGACTTCACCGGCGATTCATGTTAGGATCTAGCACAATCTGATTCACAACTAGACTTGGTACAGGATGAACCGCTTTAGAGTTCTGAACTGGTTGAATTACTTCAGGAATCTGTGTCACTGAATTTGCAGGTGTACCTAGCATTATCTGTTTTGGGGTTTGTGCAATAGGAGCAGTTGGCACATTCAGGGTTATGTTTGATGCTGCTTCACTTCTTGATCCTACCTCAACTGAGTGATATGGAGGCAGACGATTCACCAAGATCTGATTTATAAACTAATCATCTGAATCACTCTCGTACGTCACTGCCTTCTTCTCTTCAGCATGTTGTCTGTTCTGCCTTTCCTGTCCTTTTCTTAGTCTTAAGTTTATTGCTTTCACCACCTTCATCTGAATTTGCTGAAAACATTCTGACTCCCTCAATTATATCTGCTCTCCACATTTTCTGTTCTGCATCTCACCTAGCCTTGGCAAGGGTCTTTATTGCTTTCTGTATTACGTTCTCATACTTGTCTGTCATTTGTTGATGCGCTATAAGTTCCCAAATATTAAGGGCTTCAAATTGTACAGGTCTTGGAGGCGGCTTGATCTCATACAGTATTCACCTCAAATTAGTTAAAATTTTCAAATGAAATGTTCCATAACTGGGAAATGCTAAAGCACTTTCTTTTTCAGTAAACTTACACAATTGTTCAAGCCACACACATGCATGAAATCCTTTCACAGATGACACATAAGCCCTCATTACGACCCTGGTGGTGAGTATTAAAGTGGCAGTAATACCGCCAACAGGCTGGTGGTAAGTACCGCCAAATTATGACCATGGCAGTGAAAACTCTCATAGACAGCCAATGTACCACACCAACTGCCACCTCGGAAACAACAGTCACCACAGCAGTAGCCACCTACAGCCAGGCGGAAGACAAAGGACCGGCCACCATATTATGCCACTGCAAACCGCCACCTTTTCCGGGGCGGTACCAACGCCATCAAAAGGCTGGCGGAAACAGAGTTCAGAAGTGAAAGGACTCACCATTGGAGACACAGGGAAAAACCACGCCGCCATGGAACCGGAACTGCAAGTCTTCCTGATGACCTTCTACGTCATGCTCCACCTGGAACACCAACACCGACGAAGACAACGACGGTGAGTACAGCCGTCTAGCACACAAGGGAGGGTGGGAGGAAAACGAGAGTGACACACACAGGCACAACACACACCTGACACACACATGATACACACAACCAGCTGCACGCGTAAACCAATGGCACACAACATAATAAAACACAAACCATAATGTTGGAGTAACGACAATGTATAAGCATAGCAAAATCCACCACACAAACCAATTATATACAAATGTCAATAAAGGGCCAATGCCTAGTTCAAAGTCATGAGGGCGCACAAGGTCACAGGGCACAGTCCAAGGCCCAACCTGTTTCCTTACACAGCCGGAGAGAACACTGCAGGGGCATCATTTTGTAAGTGGGAAGGCACCTCAGGGGGAGCGGGTGGGGGCACCACAGCCGGTTACGGGAACGTCCCCACTGGTTCTGGATGGGTCAACACGCCCATTGCTTTGTCCTGGGGAGGGCAAGGCCACAGTCTCTGGAGTGGATGACTTGCCCACTGGTTCTGGAGGGGGGCAATATGCTCATTGCTTTGTCCTGGGGAGTGCAAGGCCAAAGTCTCTGGAGTGGGCACAAGCAGGATGAAGCACTCTGGGCAAAAAGCCCCCTCCAGAACCAGTGGAGACTGTTATCCACTACCTCAGTCCTTGGCAGAATGAATCACTCTGGGCATAAGGCCCCCTCCAGAACCAGTGGAGCGATACATCCACTACCTCAGTCCTTGGCAGGATGAATCACTCTGGGCGCAAGGCCCCCTCCAGAACCAGTGGAGAGATACATTCACTACCTCAGTCCTTGGCAGGATGAATCACTCTGGGCACAAGGCCCCCTCCAGAACCAGTGGAGACTGTTATCCACTTGAGAGACTGTGGCTTTGCACTCCCCAGGATAATGCAGTGGGCAAACCACCCACTGTAGAGACTTGAGAGACTGTGGCTTTGCACTCCCCAGGATTGAACAGTGGGCAACTCACCCACTGTAGAGACTTGAGAGACTGTGGCTTTGCACTCCCCAGGACTGAACAGTGGGCATGGGGCCCCCTCGTGGATTTGGCGTTGTGCACTCAACCGGCTGAGGTGCCCACCCATTCCCTTCCCCCTGAGGTGCCTGTTTTATTTCTATCTGATGCCCCTGCCGTGTTCTCTCCATCTTGTTCGGGTATCTTGTGTGGGCCTCGCCAATGCATTTTGGGCACAGTGGTCCACTGACTTTAATGGCGGATTACCTTGGACTAATATTATTGGTGTATATATTTGTAAATAGTGTATGTATATTTTTTGAATACTGAATTTTAATATATTACAATCGTTCACCTCATTTCCTTTTGTCTTTGCATTCTTCCGTGGGGGGTTGGGGGTGTAACTGTTAGGTATCATGCTGTATTAGTGTGTGTGTTGTAGTGGGTGAGGGTGGGGGTGGGGGTCATGCGTTTGTGTGTGTCACTGTTTTTTCCCTCCCCTGTGTCGTAGGTGCAGAACTCACTGTGGTCTTCGCCGCCGGCGTTCGTGCTCCTGGTAGAGGAGCAAGAAGATAATGGCTGGAAAAATGAGGAGCTCTGGTTCCATGGCGTCCTTGTTCCTCGTGGGGTGTGCAGAGGTGAGTGTTTTCCCTTCGAAGTCCTGTTTCCGCCGTGTTTTTGTTCGCGGTGAATCCGCCCCGGAAAAGGTGGCGGATTGGTAGGTTGTAATTCTGTGGGCGGTATATTGTGTTCCGTCTGTCTGTTGGCGGTGACTGCCGCTGTGTTTGTTCGTACCACTGTGGCGGTCGGAGTGTTAAAGTGACTGTCTATGTTGGCGGTTTCCGCCACGGTCGTAATTCCATTTCTTTTACCGCCGGCCTGTTGGCGGTCTTACCGCCGCTTTAACATCGACCGCCAGGGTTGTAATGACCACCTATGTCTTTTAGATCATCAGGCAAATCATTACATGTTAACATTGGGTACAATTGTCACTCGGGTACTGCTTCACAATTTTACAGGACACATCTTAATTTGTCTAGATTGCTATTACTTGATTCAGATTTGCAATTTGATTTACACTCTGTTGGTAAACAACCATTTGCTGTTTAGTCATTGGGGTTCGAACAGTTAGGGTTACACAGTTTGGTTTGGTTTCACTGTGTGTGAAAAACACTTCAAAAAGCAAATTGCCCAAAATTGAAACACAGGCATGAATGACACAATTTAAATCCAAGAGTTAAGCTATTAGAGAAAGAAAAGTCAAGTAAATGTTCTTTTAAAATTGCACTGTCACATTTTGTAGCACTTGAGCTCAAGAATGATATTCCTGAAACACATTTAGGCAAGTAACTACAATAATAATGTAGAATGTTCAGAAATGCCTTTGTCTCTTCAAGATAAGCGCTCTGCCAAAATACGAGGTCTGAAATACAACAGCTGTTCTAGGAAAGTGCAGGGCTCAAAGAACAAGCTCCCAGGAGAATGCTAGTCACTTAGCTGCAGTCTTTTCTGTTGTGCTCAAGGAATGTCTGGTGTCAGCTGGTACAGGAACAAAGAAAGGACTTGCCAGAAAAATCCTGCATGCGAGGATGACAGCAGGGGCTGGACTGCCAAGCCAGATTCTGAGATGAGGAAGCAAAACAAAGCCAAGCAGGGAGGAATGCTTCACTCTGCTATTTATAGCCAATTGGGAAAGCAGTTGGGGTTCTACATGTGGATGAAAATAAACATCACCACGCCCAATCAGAAGCACATGTCTACACCTACTCATTAGTAAACAAGCATTGGTAACACAAGCATTGATAAAACCAATTGTGTAACACATGACATTATGTTTACTTAGAAACCTGACGGTTTAACAAAGAACAGAGATATGACTTAACCCTAATCCCTGGGGATGCTGACAGATAATGTAGGAGACACCCTGGGGATTCCTGACAATAAGATGAGGTTCCCAGAGGAAACCTTGCATCAGGATTAAATCCTGTCTGACTTGTCATTAGGTTTGGATCTATAATTCATGTAGGGGTCAATGATCTAACAAGGGAAGCGGAAGCTGTTCTCTCCATATCTGAGTTGTTAGAATATACTCTGCATGCCAATTTGTGACATCCCAGCAGATGTAACTGGTGTATCGGGAACAGTTAAGACATTTATTGAGTGTGCATTACTTCCAGATGTACCTGAAGCATACGCAGGAACAACCGGACCTATGTTCACAGGAACTGTTAGTGCATCTGGAACTATATGATTTGTCTGATTCTGAGGAATCCTCATCTCTGCACTCTGTCCTGTTAAAACAGTGCTTAAACTTTGGCCTGTTTGACTCGGAGTAACAGTTGGCGTTGATTGAACTGAACTAATCATTGGCACAGGTTGATTCAGAATAGTTTTAAACAGGTGGACTCACATAAAGTGACTTCACCGGCTGATTCGTGTTAGGATCTAGCACAATCTGATTCACAACTAGACTTGGTACAGGATGAACCGCTTTAGAGTTCTGAACTGATTGAATTACATCAGGAATCTGTGTCACTGAATTTGCAGGTGTGCCTAGCATTATCTGTTTTGGGGTTTGTGCAATTGGAGCAGTTGGCACATTCAGGGTTACGTTTGATGCTGCTTCACTTCTTGATCCTACCTCAACTGAGTGATATGGAGGCGGACGATTCACCAGGATCTGATTTATAAACTAATCATCTGAATCACTCTCGTACGTCACTGCCTTCTTCTCTTCAGCATGTTGTCTGTTCTGCCTTTCCTGTCCTTTTCTTAGTCTTAAGTTTATTGCTTTCACCATCTTCATCTGAATTTGCTGAAAACATTCTGACTCCCTCAATTATATCTGCTCTCCACATTTTCTGTTCTGCATCTCACCTAGCCTTGGCAAGGGTCTTTATTGCTTTCTGCATTACGTTCTCATACTTATCTGTCATTTTTTGATGCGCTATAAGTTCCCAAATACTAAGGGCTTCAAATTGTACAGGTCTTGGAGGTGGTTTGATCTCATACAGTATTCGTCTCAAATTAGCTAAAATTTTCAAATGAAATGTTCCATAACTGGGAAATGCTAAAGCACTTTCTTTTTCAGTAAACTTACACAATTGTTCAAGCCACACACATGCATGAAACCCTTTCACAGATGACACAAAGCCCTCATTACGACACTGGTGGTGAGTATTAAAGTGGCAGTAATACCACCAAATTATGACCATGGCAGTGAAAACTCTCATCGACAGCCAATGTACCACACCAACTGCCACAGCGGCAACAACAGTCACCACAGCAGTAGCCACCTACAGCCAGGCGGAAGCCAAAGGACCGCCCACCATATTATGCCACTGCAAACCGCCACCTTTTCCGGGGCGGTACCAACGCCATCAGAAGGCTGGCGGAAACAGAGCTCAGAAGTGAAAGGACTCACCATTGGAGACACAGGGAAGAACCACGCCGCCATGGAACCGGAACTGCAAGTCTTCCTGATGATCTTCTACGTCATGCTCCACCTGGAACACCAACGCCGACGAAGACAACAACGGTGAGTACAGCCGTCTAGCACACAAGGGAGGGTGGGAGGAAAACGAGAGTGACACACACAGGCACAACACACACCTGACACACACATGATACACACAACCAGCTGCACGCGTAAACCAATGGCACACAACATAATAAAACACAAACCATAATGTTGGAGTAACGACAATGTATAAGCATAGCAAAATCCACCACACAAACCAATTATATACAAACGTCCATAAAGGGCCAATGCCCAGTCCAAAGTCATGAGGGCGCACAAGGCCACAGGGCACAGTCCAAGGCCCAACCTGTTTCCTTACACAGCCGAAGAGACCACTGCAGGGGCATCATTTTGTAAGTGGGAAGGCACGTCAGGGGGATCGGGTGGGGGCACATCAGCCGATTACGGGAACGTCCCCACTGGTTCTGGATGGGTCAACACGCCCATTGCTTTGTCCTGGGGAGGGCAAGGCCACAGTCTCTGGAGTAGGTGACTTGCCCACTGGTTTTGGAGGGGGGCAATATGCTCATTGCTTTGTCCTGGGGAGTACAAGGCCACAGTCTCTGGAGTGGGTGACTTGCCCACTAGTTCTGGAGGGGGCAACATGCCTATTGCTTTGTCCTGGGGAGTGCAAGGCCACAGTCTCTGGAGTGGGTGACTTGCCCACTAGTTCTGGATGGGGCAACATGCCCATTGCTTTGTCCTGGGGAGTGCAAGGCCACAGTCTCTGGAGCGGGTGACTTGCCCACTCGTTCTGGAGGAGAAAGCATGCTCATTGCTTTGCCCTAGTGAGTGCAAGGTCACAGTCTCTCAATTGGGTGACTCGCCCACTGGTTCTGGAGGGGCCCAACTCACACAGCAGCCCCTGGAGTATGGCCTACATGGCGACCACTGGCAGTGACGGCTGCACTGTGGTGGTGGTTGGAGGAGCCTCCTGGCCGCCCCTGCACTGTCCAATGGCTGAATTGTGGTGGTGGTTGGAGGAGCCTCCTGGGCAGCCCCTGCACTGTTCGATGGCTGCATTGTGGTTGTGGTTTGAGGAGGCTCCTGGGCAACTCCTGAACTCCCTGATGGCTGCACTTCCACAGCTGGTGGTGGAGGCCCCGTGACAGCTGGTGGTGGTGGCGGTGTTAGCCTGATAGCTTCCGCTGGCATAGAGTGCGCGGTCTCATCCTGTCCATGGGTCGTGGATTCCTTACCCATCTGGCAGAGGTGGATGGGCTCATCCCATCTCTGCCTGGTGGTGCAGGCTCCTTCCCCTTCTTCACAGCTGGTGCAGGCCCCCTTCCCCTTCTTCACAGGTGGTGGAAGACTCTTCACACTCTTCCCTGGTGGTGCAGGACTCTTCACACTCTTCCCTGGTTGTGCAGCCCCCTTACCCTTCTTCCCTTGTGGTGTTGGCTCCTTCCCCTTCTGTGCTGTAGGTCTGGTATCCTTACCACCATGAGTAGGTGGTGCTACCACTGTCCCCGTGGACTGTTTGGTCGAGGTTCTGGGCTGTGTCCTTGGTTCCCTGCCCATACGTGCAGGACAGAGGGGAAGGGGGAGGGGAGCAGTCAATTTGGGAAAGAAAACGCATTTAAGAGACATTGGGGCAGGAGGAGGGAGGAGTAATGGGAGTGGAGGATCAGGGAGTGGTTGTTGGAGGTGGATGTCTGCTGGACTTGGATGCAGGTGCATGGGCTGTATGATGATGTGAAGTGGGTGGCTGTTGGGTGTGTGAATGCTTGCGTTTGTGTCCCTTAGGAGGGGGGGACAGACACGGTAGGATAGGACACAGGGGACGCGTGCATGGTTGTTGCGGAGGTTTCTGCCAGTGAGGTGTGTGTTCTGCTTGGTGTGGTGATGCTGATAGTGGATGTAGATGTAGTGCATGCAGGTGTGAGTGTGGACGTGACTGGGAGGGAGGTGGAGAAGGAGGAGGAGGGGGAGACAGTGGAGGCTGTGGATGTAGTCGTGTCTGCAACTGTATGGTGTTGAGTGCCTGTGGGATGAAGTGTTGTGCTTGTGTTTGCCTGTGCCACTCTTGTGTGTGGCCTTGTGTGCATGCTCATCTGTATGTGTGCCTGGGATGGGTTGGGGTTGAGGGGAGTGAGACTGGGAAGTGGTAGTTGGAGGGGGGGACGGTAGAAACAGGGACAATGGCTGCCATCAGAGAGGAGGCCAGAGCCTGAATCGATCTCTGTTGGGCCGCCAATCACTGTGAATGCCCTCCAGGAATGCATTGCATTGCTGCATCTGGGATACCAGCCCCTAGATGGCATTCACAGTGGTTGACTGCCCTACGGAAATGGATCTCAGGAGCTCAATAGCCTCCTCACTCAGGGCAGCTGGGCTCACTGGGGCAAGGCCTGAGGTGCCTGGGGCGAAGGAGATGCCCACCCTCCTGGGTGAGCGGGCACAGGCAACTCGCTGAGGGGCTACTGAATGGGCGGTGCTGGTACGGGGTGGCAGTTGTACCTGCAGCTGGGGTGGTCACAGAGGTGTCCGCCACCACCAGGGAGCTCCCATCGGAGGAAGTATCAGAGTCTGTGGTGTCTCCACCAGTCTCCGCCGTGGTGCTCCACTCGCCCTCCGTCCCACTGGTTCCCTCGGCGTCAGTGAAATCTGCCTCCAGGGTCATGTGGGATGCAGCTCCCTTTGTTGCCGGTGCCCATGATCCTTCGCCAAATGATGCTAATGCACATAAGGACAGGATGACAAAACAAGAAAAGAAGAAAGGGGGGAGAGAGACCAAGGATACACTGGGTCAATGACTGCACCAACACTCACACACAGGGAACAGGCCTACACAATATGCATTGCACTACCAGTGATATGGCTAGTCACCAATCATGATGAAGAGCACACACCGCCAACTGCAGAACAGCTGGGACCCACGATGCCCTGCCTGAAAGTGACTACTAACAAGCTAGGTTACCTGTATTTGCCATGCAACCATTACTTTTCAGAGGACCCACGCTGCAATATCTGGCCTGGCCTTAGGGGCACCCATTAACACACAACCACCACCCGGGTACCACCTCACCAGCCAAAATATGTAATGATACCCAGTGTACTCACCCCCTTGTGCTGCTGTGATTCCCTCAAGTGCCCATTCACCACCAGTATGCGGGCCATCAGGGTCTGACGGGCACCCCTTCCTCATTGGGAGGCCATCCCAAGCTGGGCCTCTACGGTCTTCCGTGCCCAGAGTCTCAGGTCCTCCCACCGTTTCCGACAGTGGGTGCGCCGCCTACCATAGACCCCCAGGGTCCGCACCTCCTTGGTGATGGCAAGCCATATTCCCCTCTTTTGATTGGCGCTGACCTGCAGAGGCAGTACAGACAGGAGAACACCATTAAACTAACAGTCCAGCCTGTCACACACATGGCCCACCATACCCGCTTTCATCACCATTGGCACACACATTGCCCAGCGCACAACATGTACACTACCAACAGATAATCCCACCCTTACACAATGCCTTCACACACATCTCCATGCATCCATGCCACATGCATCGTGCCCACAGTGTACTTACTCACCTGTTGGTCTGGAGGCCCATAATATAGTCTGTACTGGGGTAGGACCCCATCCACCAGTCGCTCCAACTCCTCCGAAGTGAAGGATGGGCCCTTTCCCTGGTCACACGGGCCATGGTAGGTTCCAGACACAGGTCAGAGCAGCACATGCAGTGTAGGTCTTCTCCTGCTGAAGGTCAGGAAACAAGTGAGGAATGATTTAGAAAATGGCGGTCATGTCCGCGGCGGTGTACACCGTCACTACCTGCGTAGATCCCCACTGTACTCCATAGGGCCCAATATTATCCAATGAGGAATTGCACAGCGGTACACGACCGCCAACCGCTGCGACGCCCAACATCAGCGGAATTACCTCACTTCCACCTATGCCTCCACACAGGACAGGCAGTCGCCATTTCAGAGGGGGGGTGAACAGGCCTATTGATAATTGCTGCGTCACAGGATAAATAAGCACATACTTAGAAATTTACACTGTCCCAATAGGTAATTGCATGATGTGGACTGCTGTTGTAGTTTAGTTGTTCAAATTGTGACAGTCTACTCAGTCTTGTGTCCCTTAGATACCTACTGCTGCAGATGAATAGGAGATGGAGACATACCCTGTGTACAGACCCCTGGTGGACTTAGCTACACTGGAGAACATGCACATTATACTCACCTATAGACTGGAGAGGGGCACAGTCATAGAGCTATGTGCCCAATTGGAGCCTGACCTGATATTAGCTATCCGTCATCCCACTGGGATCCCCCCTCTTGTGCAAGTTCTGTCAGTGCTCCATTTCCTGGCAACTGTTTCTTTTCAAGTGACAGTGGGCTTGTCAGCAGGAATGTCACAGCCAATGTTCTCAATCGTGCTGTCACGAGTCTTGTCTGCCCTTGTAAAACACATGTGCAGCTACATTGCTTTCCCCCAGGTGGAAGATTTGGCCACAGTGAAGGCCGGATTCTATGCAATGGGACATTTCCCCAACATTATTGGTGCGATTGACAGGACACATATTGCATTTGTCGGCCCCCCACTAGAATGAACAGGTGTACAGCAATCGTAAAAGTTTCCACTCCATGAATATGCAGATGATGAGCCTGGAGGACCAGTACATCTCCCACATCAATGCTAAATAACCTGGGTCGGTGCATGATCCCTTTGGCCTGAGGAATAGCAGCATCCCAAATGTGATGGCCCAACTACGGAGGCACAGAGTGTGGCTTATAAGTGAGCCTTGGTCCCCACCCGGTGTATGTTAGTGTATGCCTCTGATGTTACCTAATAGGATAGTGTGTGGCTAAATGTTGTCCCTCAATACCTGCAGGTGACTCTGGCAACCCAAGCCTATCGTGGCTGCTGACCCCTGTGAGGAATGCCAGGATAAGGGCTGAAAAACATTATAATGAGGCACATGGGCAAACCAGAAGTATCATTGAGAGGACCTTCGGCCTCCAGAAGGCCAGGTTCAGGTGCCTCCATCTGACAGGTGGATCCCTGTGCTATTCACACAAGAAGGTCTGCCAGATAGTAGTGGCATACTGCATGTTGCACAACCTGTCCCTCAGACGCCATCTACCTTTTCTGCAGGAGGAGGAGACTGGAGATACCCCTGTGGCAGCAGTGGACCCTGAGGATAGTGAGGATGAGGAGGCAGAGGATGAGGATGTGGACAACAGAACATCAATTATCTTTCAGCACTTCCAATGACACAAAGGTGAGACAATGCAACTTCACATTTCTGTGACTATTGGTGTATTCTGTGTGGCTGTGGCATGATGGCATTTCCCACTTTTTCCCGCTACTTACTGTCACCTATGGATTATCATTTTAAAGATGCTGGTGATATGACAACAATGTCCTGATGTGATCACTACAGCCAGCTACAGATCATTCTTTCTATGCTCTCACTATGTACAGTTCATTTGCAATGGATGTAGCTGTTTCCATCAATACAAATTTTCCATACATGAAATACTAGTAGTCGAGTTTTTTTCCAAGGGTGTTTATTGTAGTGCTAATAAATTGAGGGTAAAGTTCAATGGAATGGGGTGATGATGGAGGAAAGTTCAGGGTATTGTTCCAGTCTGTTTGTAGCATAGGTGCAGTATCCAAAGGGCCATAGGAAGGGGAGCAATGGCAGTTCAAGGTGGACAAGGTGACCGAGTGGGACACAAGGGGGACAATCAGGAAAGTCTCATTTCGTGGTCTTGGCAAGTGTCTCTGGCTTCTGTCTGGGTAGCAGGGAACATGAGCGGGGTTGTTCACCTTTGGCAGGGGGAGTGGCCTGTGGGTCCTGTGGCGGGGCCTACTGGCCATTTGCGGCAGCGGAAGTGGACGGCTGGTCAATGGACTGGCTAGTGGTGGGGGCCCGCTGGGGTGCTGTTGCCTCCCTCATAATGTTGACCATGTCTACCAGCACCCCTGCTATGGATATCAGGGTCTTGTTAATGGCCTGCAAGTCCTCCCTGATCCCCTGAAACTGTCCCTCCTGCAGCCGCCTGTTCTCCTGCACGTTGTCTAGGATCTGGCCCATCGTGTCCTGGGAATGTTGGTAGGCTCCCAGGATCTTGGAGAGTGCCTCCTGGAGAGTCGGTTCCCTGGTCCTGTCCTCCCCCTAGCGCACAGCAGTCCTCCCAGTTTCCCTGTTGGCCCGTGCCCCTGTCCCCTGAACGGTGTGCCCACTGCCACTGACCCCAGGTCCCTGACTGTCCTTGGGCGAGGTGTGGCCTGAGGTCCCTGTACAGGTGGGCACAATGCTGATTGACGTGACCTGGTGACAGAGGTGTGGGGATGCAGGGTGGGTGCTGTGGTGTTGGATCCTGATGGGGGAGGCTCTCTGTGGTGGTCTGTGAGTGGGCTTGGGTGACCGGCTTTCCAGTGGTCCCTGATGGGCCATGTAGGTCATCCAGATCCAGAAGTCCAGAGTTACTGTCATCACTCGGGGCCTCTTCTGTTGGGGTACTGGATAGTGGTGGCACCTCCTCTCCACTGACATTGGCTGGGGTACCTGTGGGGATGTAAGTGATGTATTATGCTTCAAGTGTATGACATTTGTACATCCCTAGCTTCCCTTCTATAGCTGGTGTTGCCCTGCCAGCTTTTGCTTGTGTAGTGATGTATTGTGGGATTGTTAGTTTTCCTATGCTGTGCATGCTTTAGTGATGAGTGTCCATGCAGGGCTGGGAGGGGTGTCCATGCATTAATATGGCATGCAGGGCTTAGCATTGTGGTTAGTCAAATGTGTAGGTGAGGTATGTGGGTTGGAGTGGAATGATGGGAGTGAGGGTGTGAGATGGCATGCAGGTTTTGGGGGTGTGATGATTAGTAAATGTTGACTTACCAGTGTCCAGTCCTCCGGCTACTCCAGCAAGTCCCTCAGGATACAGTAATGCCAGTACTTGCTCCTCGCACGCTGTGAGCTGTAGAGGGGGAGGTGGGGGTCCACCACCAGTCCACTGTATGGCGAGCTGGTGCCTTGCTGCTATGGAATGTAACTTCCCCCGTAGGTCGTTCCACCTCTTTCTGATGTCGTCCCTTGTTCTTGGGTGCTGTCCCACGGCGTTCACCCTGTCCACGATTCTCCGCCATAGCTCCATCTTCCTTGCAATGGATATCTGCTGTACCTGTGCTCCAAACAGCTGTGGCTCTACCCTGACAATTTCCTCCTTCATGACCCTTAACTCCTCAGTGAAACGGGGGTGCCTTTGTGGTGCCCTGGGTGTTGTGTGATGTGTGTTGGTGAGGGAGTGTTGGGTAATGTGGTGGGGTATGTGATGTGGAGTGCATGAAGGGTGTATGGGTGTAAGTGCTGTGTGTGTCTAGTCGTCTCTGTGCTCTTCTTCTCGTCTCCTGGTGGCAATTGGTGTTGGCAAAGGGTTGTGGGTAATGTGGGTGTGTGTTTTATAGTGGTGTGGGTTTGGTGTGTGTATGGGTGTCAGGTGTGTGTATATTTGGTATTGGCCAATGTTGTGTTGTTTTGTATGTCGGTGTCCATTCTGTGCGCAGTGGTATGTACCGTCAATGGTTTACCGCCGTTGCATGTCTGCCGTGGTAATTCGTGGGTCATAATGTGGTGGGTGTTGTTTTGTTGGCATAACGGTATGGGTTTTGGGGCTGCCAGTTCATCATTGGCCTTTGGTCTGGCAGATTTGTGTATGTGGCTGTATTCTGTCGGATTGGTGTGTATGTGTCATAATATGGTGAGCGGATATCCGCCACCGCGGCGGTATGTTGGCGGCCATCAGTGTGGCGGTAAGTGGGATTTACCGCCAATGTCATAATGAGGGCCCTAATGACCTAGAGTTCCTTCGGATAGGTTCTATATACTCTCTTTAACTGGAAAAAAACACTTCTACTCCTAACCTCTTCGCTGCCAGGCCTTTTCCCCCTCCTGTGCCGAGCCTTTTTTTGGCTATTTGGGCAGTTCGCGCTTAGGCCCTCATAACTTTTTGTTCACATAAGCTACCCACGCCAAATTTGTGTCCTTTTTTTCCAACATCCAAGGGATTCTAGAGGTACCCAGACTTTGTGGGTTCCCCTGAAGGAGACCAAGAAATTAGCCAAAATACAGTGAAAACTTTGTTTGTTTTTTAAAAATGGGAAAAAAGGGCTGCAGAAGGCAGCTTGTGTTTTTTTGCCCTGAAAATGGCACCATCAAAGGGTTTGCGGTGGCAAGATCACCATGGTCCCAGCTTTCAGGAACAGGCAGACTTGAATTGGAAAACCCAATTTTTCAATACAATTTTGACATTTTACTGGGACATACCCCATTTTTACTATTTTTTGTGCTTCAGCCTCCTTCCAGTTAGTGACCAAAATGGGTGAGAAACCAATGCTGGATCCCAGAAAGCTAAACATTTCTGAAAAGTAGACAACATTCTGAATTCAGCAAGGGGTCAGTTCTGTAGATCCTACAAGTGTTTCCTACAGAAAATAACAGCTGAAATAAAAAAATAAAATGAAATTGAGGTGAAAAAACCAGCCATTTCTCTCCACGTTTTACTCTGTAACTTTTTCCTGCGATGTCAGTTTTTTTACAGCAATATACCATTACGTCAGCTGGACTCTTCTGGTTGCGGGGATATATAGGGCTTGTAGGTTCATCAAGAACTCTAGGTACCCAGAGCCAATAAATGAGCTGCACCTTGCAATGGGTTTTTATTCTATACCGGGTATACAGCAATTAATTTGCTGAAATATAAAAAGTGAAAAATAGGTATCAAGAAAACCTTTGTATTTCCAAAATGGCCATAAGGTAAGGTGTTGAGAAGCAGTGGTTATTTGCACATCTCTGAATTCCGGGGTGCCCATACTACCATGTGAATTACAGGGCATTTCTCAAATAGACGTCTTTTTTACACACGGCCTTACATTTGGAAGGAGAAAAGGTAGAGAAAGACAAGGGGCAATAACACTTGTTTTGCTATTTTGTGTTCCCCCAAGTCTCCCGATAAAAATGGTACCTCACTTGCGTGTGTAGGCCTATCGCCCACGAAAGGAAATGGCTCAAAACACAATGTGGACACATCAAGTTTTTTCACAGAAAACAGGAGTTTTTTGCAAAGTGCCTACCTGTGGATTTTGGCCTCTAGCTCAGTCGGCACCTGGGAAAACCTAGCAAACCATCGCATTTTTGAAAACTAGACATCTAGGGGAATCCAAGATGGGGTGACTTGTGGGGATCTGACCAGGTTCTGTTACCCAGAATCCTTTGCAAACCTCAAAATTTGACCCAGAAAACACTTTTTCCTCTCATTTCGGTGAAAGAAAGTTCTGGAATCTGAGAGGAGCCACAAATTTCCTTCCACCCAGCGTTCCCCCAAGTCTGACGATAAAAATGGTACCTCACTTGTGTGGGTAGGCCCAGCGCCCACGAAAGGAAATGGCCCAAAACACAACGTGGACACATCACATTTTTTCACAGAAAACAGAGGTGTTTTTTCAAAGTGCCTACCTGTGGATTTTGGCCTCTAGCTCAGCCGGCCTGGGGGGGAGCAGAAATGGCCTAAAATAAATTTGCCCACCCTACCCTCCCGGGGAGCGACCCTTGCCTACGGGGTCGCTCCCCCTGCGTGACCTTGGGGCCAGATTGACCTAAAATTGGCCGATCTGCCCCCGAGGGGGGGAGAAATGGTCTAAATACAATTTGCTCCCCAGGGGAGCGACCCTTGCCTAATGGGTCGCTCCCCATCTCTAAAAAAACAAACAAACAGAAAAAAAACACACAAAAAATTAGCCGGGGGGGGCAGAAATGGCCTAAAATAAATTTGCGCCCCGCCTCCCCCACCCCCCCCGGGGAGCGACCCTTGCCTACGGAGTCGCTCCCATTGCGTGACGGCGCAAAAAAAAAGATCCCTGCTGCCTAGTGGTTTCTGCTCCTCTTGGGGGCAGATTGACCTAAAATCGTCCGATCTGCCCCCAAAGCGGGCAGAAATGGCCTAAGTACAATTTGCCCCTCCAGGGGAACGACCCTTGCCTAAGGGGGCGCTCCCCATCTGTAAAACAACAAAAACAAAAAAATCCCCGGAGCCTAGTGGTTTCTGCCCCCCTTGAGGGCATATCGGCCTAATTAAAATAGGCTGCTAGAAATGGCCTAAAATAAATTTGCCCCCCAGGGGAACGACCCTTGCCTAAAGGGTCGCTCCCCTTGTGTGAAATTCACGAAAAAAGTCTAGTGGTTTTTGTCTCTCTTGATTGGCATCATAAAAATAGGCCAATCTGCTCCCAAGGGGGGCAGAAATGGCCTAAATATAATTTGCCCCCTTTGCCTAAGGGGTCGCTCCCCACCTCTAAAATAAAAATAAAAAAATAATACAATTTTTTTTATCCCTGGTGCCTAGAGGTTTCTGCCCCAGGGGGGGCAGAAAAGGCTTTCCAAAAAAATGCCCCCCCTGGGAGCAACCCTTGCCAAAGCTGAGCTTCCAGCGCGATGGGTGGAGGCCCTGTGACAATCAGCACGCGATCGCGCGCTGATGTCACAGGGGGGGTGGGGGGGTCGGGTGTTGAAGGGGAAGGTCTTCCCCTTCCATCCCTGCCTTGGGGGGTGGGGGGGAACCCCACAGAGGGAGCGCTAGCGCTCCCTCTGGGCTCTGTGCACAGGACGTAATGGTTACATCCTGGGCACACGAGCACTGTACCTCAGGACGTAACCATTACGTCCTGGGCACAGAACGGGTTAACACACTCTTTCAAGCTTTACAGAATTTCATTTTTCAATCAAACTCAATTCATCACAATGACTTTCTAATCGAATCAGGAAGTAACTTTAATATTTTTCTCTTGATTTTCTCAACTAATACAAACATGGCACTTTCCACCAATACCAGCGTGGCTTCAAACCAACCAAACTTTCCCATGCGGCACACAATGATATCACACTCACTTCTTTCAGCAGTGCAGTTGCTTTGCGATTGTCTCTCACACAATTGCTCACACACATCTAATGCAAAAATATCATGAATAAAAACCAATAATCTGTCTGTACACTACAGGCAGGAACACAAACACTTCAGAGCTGTTCAGATATGCACTTCCTAGCTTTAGCTTTCACAATTACACAATAAGTGAAACATGACCAGCAGTTCACACTCCAGTTGATACATATCCACTCAAGAGTCAAACAATACCAACCAATAACTCACACTCACTCAAGGAAAACTATTGGCACTGTCAACGACGTCTCATGACAAGTACCTCACTGCAGACAATAAATTACTCAAGTGTCTTCTACATTTGTGCATGATCCTGGGATCTTAGGCCACAACAGACCCGTCAACAACAGCTGCAAACATTTTTAGCAACAGGTGCCACAATCAAATGAGTTCAACGACTCCACAAAATACTTCACAATGGTACACTTTACCGCAATCTTCAGGCCAAAAGCAATGCAAGCGCAAAACCCTATCGATACTCACAAATCCATCACTTGTAGGCATGACGCTTGAACTTCATCAGTCTTCAGAACAGATCATTGGACAGAATTTGAGGTGGGCAAATTTTGGACTGGGCATTTGCATGGACAAATCCTACCCTCCTATAATTACACTTGAACGGCTCTTCCCTCTTGTGGGACAAACCATCCCTCTGCTACCAGATCTACTGTAGCATTTTTATCTTTCGCAGGAATCAGTGCTCATCGAGGCCAATGGACCATTGGACCCTGCTAAGAGTGTGGTAGAACGATTAAAACAATTTGCAATATAACCCAATTATTTCAAACAGTATGACCCATGTGGCCATATAAGGAAAACCCCAGTCAGGAATAAAGTTAAGGACTTTTATTACAAGCTCAAGCTCAAAGTCATTAGACAATTCTCAAGACAAAATTGTACAGATACAGTATCACCAAGGATTGACCAAGGCAACGAAACAGATTAAGGTGAACTAACATTAAAAGAAAAAGACATTCAATACAGAAAACACAGAACATCAACAAAAGTATCTGATGAACAGAAAGACAGAACATCAACAAAAGTATCTGATGGACAGAAAGCAGGTGTTCCTCAATTTAACAAGAATCTAGGCAATTCAAATCATTTAAGTTCACTTTGGCTGGGCAGAGGGAAACTATACAAATTAGCCAATCAAGGTATAACTTATGTGAGGCAGAACACATGCTGGCAAAAGAATCAAAGGGACAAAAATAATTTAGAAACATGATCTCGGGCATTAGACCATTAACTATGGTGGGCAAAAAGATAGGTAAAAAAGAAAAGAGTTAGCAAGTCAGAAGCTTGATCAAGAGTCTTTCACAAGGGCTAGGGAGACAATCTCTAAGTCTCACTATGGCATTCCAAAGGGGCGGGGGCAAAGAGGAAGATATCTTTCCAAGGGGTTCAGCACTCAGGATTCAGGAATCTGGAAAGCTGATGAAAGTCCATCTGAATCTTACAAAAGTCTGACTGGTCATCGATATTTTAAAGTTCATACGGCTATCTGATTTGTCAGGGTGACTGTTTGAGTTGACAGGGCGTCATCCAATAGAAATTGATCATACGATTCCAACTTGAAACATTCACATTTCTTCTCAGGTCTGTCATGAGAAACTCAGCTAAGTAGCTTCACAAGTTTGTAACAAATGTTTACATTGCTAGTTCACAGTCCAGTGTGTTCCACATTCAAGGACGAATTGTATAACTTTCTATTTGTAAAACAACAGGGATCTATGACCAAAGCTAATCTTCTCATGAGTCTGAAAGAAAGCTTGCATTAGGGAAATGACTGCGGTTTCTGCACAGTCACAAAAACAGGGCCTAGCAGACTTCACTAAGGCTAACGCAAGTCAATTAATACAGCACATTAATACATCAAATAAAACACAATTTTAATACTCAAGCTGTAAATTCTGCATTAATAATTCTTCATTAGAATTTAGAATTCAGTAACGTTAAAATAACTTTGTCAATAGATTTCTGTCAGTATAACGTGGAACTGCATTTCTTTATTTCTACATATGTATTTACCTCATTAATCATTAGAAATTCAATATGGTTTCAATACAGACTTAGGTGGTCATTACAATCCTGGCGGTCGGTGTTAAAGCGGCGGTAAGACCGGCAACAGGCCGGCGGTAAAAATTTTGCAATTAGGACCGTGGCAGAAACCGCCAACAAAGACAGCCACTTTAACACTCCGACCGCCACGGCGGTACAAACAAACAGCGCAGCGGTCACCGCCAACAGACAGGCGGAGGACAAAGTACCGCCCACAGTATCACAACCTACCAATCCGCCACCTTTTCTGGGGTGGATAAAAACACGGCGGAAACAGGATTCCGAAGGGAAAACGCTCACCTCTACACACCCCACGAGGAACTAGGACACCATGGAGCCGGAACTCCAAATTCTTCCTGTGGTAGTCTTCCTGCTCCTCTACCAGGAGCACGAACGCCGGCGGCGAAGTCCACGGTGAGAACTGCATCTACGACGCAGGGGAGGGGGGAGGGAAAAAACAGGGACACACACACTCAACACGCAACACCCCACCCTCACCCTCACCCACAACACACACACTAACACATATTGATACATCACAGTTACACCCCCCAACCCCCCCGGAAGAATGCAAAGACAAAAGAAAATGAGTGTAACCATTGTAATATATTAAAATCAAGTAGGCAAAAATATATATATACACCATTAACAAAATATACACCAAGCATAGTAGTCCAGGTAGTGCTCCAATTAAGTCCGTGGAACACTGGGCCCACACGGTATGGGCGAGGCCCACACAAGATCCCCAACCATGATGGAGAGAACACTGCAGGGGCATCAGAGAGCAAGAAAACAGGCACCTCAGTGGGAGGGAAAGGGGGCACCTCAGCTGGTTGAGTGCACAATGCCAAATCCACGAGAGGGCCACATGCCCACTGTTCAATCCTGGGGCGTGCAAAGCCACAGTCTCTCAAGTCTCTACAGTGGGTGGGTTGCCCACTGTTCAATCCTGGTGAGTGCAAAGCCACAGTCTCTCAAGTCGCTACAGTGGGTGGGTTGCCCACTGTTCAATCCTGGGGAGTGCAAAGCCACAGTCTCTCAAGTCGCTACAGTGGGTGGTTTGCCCACTGTTCAATCCTGGGGACTGCAAAGCCACAGTCTCTCAAGTGTCACAAGTGGGTGGTTTGCCCACTGTTCCATCCTGGGGAGTACAAAGCCAAAGTCTCTCAAGTCTCTCAAGTGGGTGGGTTGCCCAATGTTCAATCCTGGGGAGTGCAAAGCCACAGTCTCTCAAGTGGATAACAGTCTCCACTGGTTCTGGAGGGAGCATTGTGCCCAGAGTGGTTCATCCTGCTAAGGACAGAGGTAGTGGATGGATCTCTCCACTGGTTCTGGAGGGGGCATGGTGCCCAGAGTACTTCATCCTTCTAAGGACTGAGGTAGTGGATGGATCTCTCCACTGGTTCTTGAGGGGGCATTGTGCCCAGAGTGCTTCATCCTGCTAAGGACAGAGGTAGTGGATGGATCTTTCCACTGGTTCTGGAGGGGGCATTGTGCCCAGAGTGCTTCATCTTGCTAAGGACAGAGGTAGTGGATGGATCTCTCCACTGGTTCTGGAGGGGGCATGGTGCCCAGAGTGCTTCATTCTGCCCGTGACGGACTCAGTAGCGTCAGTGCCCTTGGCGCTCATGGGCCAGCTTTGCTTGAGATGGCGGCGCCCTGTTCAACGGTGCTTGAGATGGCGGTGCCCTGTTCAGCGGTGCTTGAGACGGCGGTGCCATGTTCAGCGGTGCTTGAGACGGCGGTGCCCTGTTCACCGTTGCTTAAGACGGCGGTGCCCTTTTCAGCGGTGCTTGGAGCGGCGGGCTCCTTTGCCGTGACTCAGCTGCTGGCGGTCCTTCATGGCCCAGCGGGGCTTGTGCTGGTTGTCCTTCATGGCCCAGCGGGGCTTGTGCTGGCGGTCCTCTCTAGCCCAGCAGGGCTTGTGCTGGCGGTCCCCTCTAGCCCAGGGGGGCTTGTGCTGGCAGTCCTCTCTAGCCCAGGGGGGCTTGTGCTGGCGGTTCTCTGTAGCCCAGCGGGGCTTGTGCTGGCGGTCCTCTCTGTCCCAGCGTGGATGACGGCTGTGGCCTCCTGGTCAGCGGGGATGACGGCTGTGGCCTCCAGGTCAGCGGGGATGACAGCTGTGGCCTCCTGGGCAGAGGGGATGATGGCGGTCTCCTCCGCCGTGCTGCTCTTCCCAGACTTTCCTGGTTTCTTGTGGCCCTTCCCCACCTTGGAAGGTGTCACAGCTGACTCCACACTCCCACCGGGACCCCTGGTAGCGGCTTTGGTGGCTGGAGTCTTCCCCCTCTCCTGCCGGGCACTGGACAACTTCTGATGCTTCACAGGTGGGGGACTGTCTGTGCTGTGGCTCCGTGCCACACTGGCTGCCCTGGTGGCCGGTGCACTCCAGATTCCGGTGACTACAGGCACCACTGGTCTCGGAGATGTTGTGGCTGAGTTGCGAGTTCGGGACCTAGGAGACGGATGGGGTGGGGGAGGTGTGGGAAAGAGGTCAAGGTTGGAAAGGAAAAGTTTTTGGGACACACTGGGATGCGTAGCTGGAGGGGGTTTGGGAGTGGAGGAAGAGGTTGTAGTTGTAGGAGAGGAGGTGTTCATTTGCTGACTTTGGGTGAAGGTGCATGCGCTGGAGGCTGTCGTGAGGTGGATGGCTGTTGGGTGGGTGTGTGCCTGCATTTGTGTATCTTGGGAGGGGGCGTCACAGACACACTGGGAGAGGACACAGGGGACGTGTGAATGGTAGTGGGGGTGGTGACTGCACGTGAGCGGGGTGTGGTGGTGGGTATGCTGGTGATGGTAGTAGTGGCTGTAGAGGTAGTGCATGCAGGTGTGAGTGTAGATGAGACTGGGAGGGAGGAGGGATATGAGGAGGAGGGGGCACAGTGGAGGCAGTGGATGTTGGTGTGTCGGCATGTGTCTGATGCTTGCGTGACTGCCTGTGGGATGTGTGGTACTTATGTTTGCCTGAGCTTCCCTTGTGTGTTGACGTGTGTGCATGCTGGTCTAGAGGTGTGCATGGGATAGGCTGGGGTACAGGGGATTGGGTCTGGGTGGAGGAAGTTGGAGGGGTGAGGCTAGACACAGGGACAATGGCTGCCATCAGTGCTGAGGCCAGAGTCTAAAAAGCTCGCTGAAGGGCTGCCTGACCAGAATGAATGCCCTCCAGGAATGCATTTGTTTGTTGCAACTGCCTTTCTACACCCTGGATGGCATTCAAAATGGTAGACTGCCCAACAGTGAGGGACCTGAGGAGGTCAATGGCCTCCTCACTGAGGGCAGCAGGGGTGACTGGGGCAGGGCCTGATGTGCCTGGGGTGAAGGTGATGCCCACCCTCTTGAGTGAGCGGGCACGGGACAAAGGCTGAGGGGCTGCAGGGAGGGCGATGCTGGAAGGGGGGGTGGCGGCTGTACCTGTAGATGGGGGTGGCACAGATATTGCCACCACCACAAAGGAGCTCCCATCAGAGGACGAGCCCGTGTCACTGGTCTCAGCTCCTGTCCCCGCCGTGGAGCTCCCCTCGCCCCCTCCGTCCCACTGGTGAAGTCCGATTCCGTAGTGTGGCCCTCCATGGCCATGTGGGATGCAGCCCCCTCGTGCTCCGGTGCCACTACTCCTCCGCCTGATTATGCTAATTCACACAAGAACAGGGAGACCACAAAAAGGGGGGGGACGACAGAAGAAAGACATGTTGAGTACATGCATTACCGCTACAGTTGGCAGACACGACAGACACACAAGCCCCCTGCACTATGCTGCGCTCTTGGGCTCCACTGTTCAATTCCTGGGAAATGGCCTACTAGGCTATGGACGACATCTGCACACATGGATGACACAGGGGCATGACTAGGTGTACTTGGCACTCTACAGAGGTGCGGTGGGGTGCCACATGGCCTGCCTTACGGAGGGACCTTGCCTACGGAACTCGCCCTGGTCTAGGGAAACCCACAGCCCACCTCCCCCACCCAGACCACTCCACTGCACGCAAAATCAGCAGAATGAGAGTGTACTCACCCCCTTGTGGCTGCTGTGATGCCCTCAAGCGCCCATCCAACTCCTGGTACGCCACTGCCAGGATCCTGAACATCAGGGGGGTAATTGTGCAACGGGCAACCCTCCCACGTTGGGAGGCCATCCCCAGCTGAGCCTCCGCCGACTTCTTGCTCCAGCGGCGAATGTCCTCCCATCTTTTCCGGCAGTGGGTGCTCTGTCTGTGGTAGACCCCCAGGGTCCGGACGTCCTTGGCGATGGCACGCCAAATATATTTTTTCCGGTGGGCGCTGACCTACTTGATTTGTAAAGGGGGAAGAGAAACTTATTACCAACTGCACCGTCACAGTCATTGGCCCCCATCCCTACCCTTGCCATGTGGCACATGCACTCACCGTCGTTTCATGCACGCCGCACTCTCCCCCCTTCCTTCTTATATCCACACCTCTCCACACAGGCATAGCCCGTAAAGCATGCTCCCAGTGTACTTACCTGTTTGTCTGGAGGACCGTAGAGTAGCGTGTACTGGGGGAGGACCCCATCCACGAGTTTCTCCAACTCCTCCGATGTGAAGGCAGGGGCCCTTTCCCCAGACACTCGAGCCTTTGGCTCTTCCAGACCGAGGTCACAGCAGCACTTGCAGTGTAGGTCCTCTCCTGTCGAAGATCAGGTATCAAGTGATTGAAGTGATAGAAAATGTCGGTCACGTCCGCGGCGGTGCGTACCGTCACCGCTGGCGTACATCATCATTGGCTCCTGGGACCCATAGGGTCCAATGTTAACCAATGCAGCATTGCGCCGCGGTCTTCGACCGCCTACCGCGACGGTGTACAACGCCAGCGCAGTTACCTCACATCCCATTGTCCCACTTTAGAGGTCAGGCAGCCGCCATTTCAGGGGCCCACATGGCTTCATTTTCAACTGCGTCACACATACCTAGGCCTAGACTCAACACACATACAGGACACTTTTTAGATTGATTGCTGTTCTGTGTAAGCTGTGGGTGCGTACCTCTGAGTTGTTTGACTCTATGCTCGCTGTTGTCCTTCATAGGCACCGTCGGCTGGGACATGTGAGGAGATGGCAGCATCCTCCGGTGTACCGACCGTTGGTGGACCTGTCGACAATGGAGGAAAGACATGTGATCATCACATGCAGGCTTGACCGTGCCAAAATCCAGGAACTGTGTACCCAGTTGGAGCCAGACCTGATGTCAGCTATCCGCCATCCCACAGGAAACCCCCTCAAGTGCAGGTGCTGTCAGTGCTCCATTTCCTTGCAAGTGGGTCCTTTCAAACAACAGTGGCCATAGCGTCCGGGATGTCCCAGTCTATGTTTTCCAACGTGTTGTCCAGAGTGTTGTCTGCCCTTCTGAAACACATGCGGAGCTACATCCTTTTCCCTCAGGTGGAGGAATTGCCTACAGCGAAAGGTGATTTCTATGCCCTGGGACATATCCCCAACATCATAGGTGCCATTGATGGGACACATGTGGCTTTGGTACACCCCCCCCCACAGGAGTGAACAGGTGTACAGAAACCGGAAGAGTTATCATTCGATGAATGTACAGATGGTATGTTTGGCAGACCAGTACATCTCCCATGTGAATGCCAAGTTCCCTGGCTCAGTGCATGACGCCTACATCCTGTGGAATAGCATGATCCCTTATGTGATGGGTCAACTCCAGAGGCACCGTGTGTGGCTATTAGGTGAGCACCTGGAAGCTAGTCAGTGGGAATGGTTGTCTGGGTCTGGGGATATCCCTCCAGGTTAGTGTGTGTCTGACAATTGTCCCTCGCCATTTGCAGGTGACTGTGGTTAACCCAACCTGTCATGGCTACTGACCCCAGTGAGGGATCCCAGGACAAGGGCAGAGGAACGCTACAATGAGGCCCATGGGCGAACTAGGAGGGTGATCGAGCGGACAGGTGGATCCCTATTCTACTCACCAAAGAAGGTGTGCCAGATCATCGTGGCCTGCTGTATGCTTCACAACTTGGCTTTGCGACGACAGGTGCCTTTTCTGCAGGAGGATGGTCCAGATGGCGGTGTTGTTGCAGCTGTGGAGCCTGTGGACAGTGAAGATGAGGAAGCAGAAGAAGAAGACATGGACAACAGGGACTCAGTGATCCAGCAAAATTTCCAGTGAAACACAGGTAAGAATACAAACCTGCCTACTAAATGTACTCAAACACTACTACCTCTCTACTGTCTGTCGTTTTCACCCAGTGTATGGTCACTGAGTTGTCACTTTCCCTTACGATTTCACAGATGTGGGTCCCACAGTGTGACATCTGCTTTGATTCCTCATGGACTACAGCTGTGTGACATATGTATGTTGACATTACAAATGAAAGAGCTTTTTGCCACAGTGACTGCTAATACAGTATTCCGAAATCACAGACTGACTCCAGATTGTTTTGTGCTTTAAGGGTGTTTATTTTAGTGCTCAATATTGGAGGGGGTAGCAAAATGGTGAGGGTTGATGGTGGTGGAATATCCATGGCAGAGTCCAGTCTATTAGTCTCACAGGTGTATTGCCCTAATGAGCATAGGAAGTGGAGCTGGGGCAGTTTAAGGATGGACAGGGTGACAAAGTGGGACAGTAGGATGACAAATCAGGGTGGTCTAATTTCTTGGACGGGGTCTTGGCATTGTTCTCTGTCTTTGTCCTGGATCTCAGGGACCGTTTGCGAGGTGGTTCTCCCTCTGCAGGGGGTAGGGTGCTGGTGTGGTGGTCCTGTGGCAGTGCCTCCTGTCCACTAGCGCCGGCGGAGGTGGTGGGCAGTTCATCATCCATGCAAGTGTCAGGGGCCCCTTGTAGTGCCACAGTGTCCCTCCTGGTGTTGAGTACTTCCTTCAGCACCCCTATGATGGTGCCCAGGGTGGAATTTATGGCTCTCAGTTCCTCCCTGAAGCACGAATACTGTTCCTCCTGCAGGCACTGTGTCTCCTAAAACTTGGCCAGTACCGTTGACATCGTCTCCTGGGAGTGGTGGTAGGCTCCCATTATGTGGGAGAGGGCCTCGTGGAGAGTGGGTTCCCTTGGCCTGTCCGCCCCCTGTCGCACAGCAGCCCTCCCAGTTCCCCTGTGTTCCTGGGCCTCCGTCCCCTGGACTGTGTGCCCAGTACCACTGCCCCCAGGTCCCTGTTGTTGTTGGGGTGGTGGGTTATCCTGGGTTCCCTGTAGTGGTGGACACACTGCTGATTGACGTGTCTTGGGGACGGAGGTATGGGCCCGCTGGGTGGGTGCTGTGCTGGTGTTTCCAGAGAGGGTAAGGTCTGTGGTGGCCTGTGACTGGGTGAGGGGAACCGACTGCCCTGAGGTCCCCGATGGGCCGGGCTGGTCATCTAGATCCAGTTGGACAGAGGTGCTGTCATCACTGTGGGCCTCTTTTGTTGGTGGTGTGGACATGTGTGTACCCTCCTGTTCGGTGACGTTGGGTAGGGGTCCTGCAGGGGTATAAAAGGATGTTTATTACATCTGTGTGTGCCATGGTGTGCAATGGGTGGGTGGCCGTGTACCCCAGTGCTTGCATTCCTGTGTGGGACCTTGTGTGATGGTGGTTTAGGGGGGTGTATGGGTATGTGTAGTGGGCATGCTTTATTGATGGGTGTCCATGCTTTGTTGTTGCATGCAGGGCTTGGTGTTAGGATGTGTGGTTTGTGATGGGACATTTGTGAGGAGTTAGAGTGATGGGGGTGAGGGTGAGGGTGGGGGTATGTGCTGGCATGAAGGTAGGGTGGGGGATGCAATAGTTAAGATTTGACTTACCAGAGTCCATTCCTCCACCTACTCCTGCAAGGCCCTCAGGATGCAGAATCGCCAAGACCTGCTCCTCCCATGTTGTTAGTTGTGGGGGAGGAGGTGGGGGTCCGCTGCCAGTCTGCTGAACTGCCAGGTGGTGTCTTGAGACCACGGAACGCACCTTCCCCCTTAGGTCATTCCACCTCTTCCTGATGCCCTCCCGATTTCTTGGGTGCTGTCCCACTGCGTTGACCCTGTTTACTCTTCTTCGCCATAGCTCCATTTTCCTAGCTATGGAGGTGTGCTGCACCTGTGATCCAAATAGCTGTGGCTCTACCCGGACGATTTCCTCCACCATGACCCTGAGCTCCTCCTCCGAGAACCTGGGGTCTCTTTGCCGTGCCATGGGGTGGTGTAGGTGATGTGTGGGGTGGTGTGTGGGGTGATAAGTGTGCTGATATGTAGTGGTGTGTAGTGTGAGGTGTGTAGAAGGTATGTGGGTGATGGTGTTGTGTGCCTGTGGATGCTAGTATTGTTGATGGTGGTGTCTCTCTCTGGCCTTCTCTCAGTAATTGTTGTCATAGGGGTTTGTGGGTGATGTAGGTGTGTGTTTTATATTGTAATGGGTGTGTGGGAGTAGTGTGTGTATGTGTATCAGGTGTGTGTATTTCGAATTGTCCAATGTGGTAGTGTTTTGTATATGTGTGTGTATTTTGAGCGCAGCAGTGTGTACCGCCAATGGAATACCGCGGTTGAAAGACCGCCGCGTGGATTCGTGGGTCGTGATAGTGTGGGTGTATTTCTGTTGGTGTGACGGTGGAGGATTTGTTTTCGCCAGTTTATCACTGACCTTTGGTGTGGCGGACTTGTGTGGGTGTCTGAATTTTGGCAGATTCCGTGCTGTGGGTCATAATAGCTGTGGAGGATTTCTATTGCCGCAGCAGTGTGTTGGCGGTCTTCTGCATGGCGGTAAGCAGCTTTTACCGCCAATGTTGTAATGACCGCCTTAGAGTCTAAATTATTACACAACATCAATTAAATCCATCAAACATGTGATTTTGTTTTAATTCCACAGTGGTAAAGACATCTAGTCTCGAGTGAATGCACACTAACATGTCTTCTCAATGCATCATTTTACAAGCAAACCATTAGTGCTGTGGTTAACATAATGCATAAACTGTCACGTATAGCTGGTCACTCTGATATGAGGGACAATACTAAGATTTGACTACATCAAGGGCCTTGCACTCCAGCTTAAGAGCATAGAGCTACACCTAAGAGTGTTTAAAAAAACATTTTGTAAGCTCTCCTGGGATCATGGTTTTATTGACATACCGTTTTTTAATGTTGCTGGGGGGCTGCTTCAGTTCCTGCACCCCGTGCAACATTAAAAAAATGTGTAGTGGTGCCCCGCCCTATTCTAGGGACATCACCAAGCTAAAAAAATAAATAAACAAAAAAGCCCTCAAGGGTGGCCACTGGGGGAATCATTTTGTAAAAACCTTTGGGGAGAGGGTCACGCACCCCCTTCCTCAAACCTTTGCGGCCCCAGTGCCTCATCCCATGGGCTATTATTTTTAAGTAAGAAGGGGGGCCATGGGACACTCATCGAGCCCACTTAGGTCCTGGGGACCCCATCCTCCAAGGCCTATTTTAATATTTAGCGGTACGGGGCATGCGCCTCCATCCCCACACCACCTTGGGCCCTGGGAACCCCATCCCTCTTGGCCTATTTTAGAAATTAAGGGAAAGAGATGAGCTGCTCCTCTCCCTGAGCCACCTGGGGCCCCATGGACCCCATCCCACTGGACCACAGGTTGGTGCCTTGGGGCCCATCCAGGCAGCTCACAAACTACTAGTTGGGGGCTGCAGGGGGAGCCCCAGGACTAGCCGCAGCCCCACTGGTTCCCCCATGCACCCATCCAGGATGCATCAGGAGCCAGCTTTGCTCCCATCCTTAGGCTGCAACTGTTTCTGTTTGCTCCCTATGTCTGGGTATAATTACAGTTTTAAAAGCTCCTTTGGCCATGCATGACTGTGGTTAGCCAGTGGCCTGGCCGCAGGCCAAACCCATATAAGCACCCAACCTTGCACCGTGCACGGCCTTCTCATGTGCAGTAGGTGTTGCCCCTAAGGGCTGGCCTGCTGTCCCGGCGGCCAAACACCCAACCCGATGCTGTGCATGACCCTTCGCGCATGCACGTCAGAAGTTGCCCGTGGCCTCTCTGGCCATGAGAATAGGTGTGAGAGGCTGTTTCTGGGGGTAAGAGTGGCTGTCAGAGTGTCTGTCTGGGTGTGAGAGTGCTTACATCAGTGTTTTAGTGGGTGCGTCAGTACCTACACAGGGCTGTGAGTGGGTGCATCAGAGTGTCAGTAGGTCTGTGAGTGGGTGTGTGATGGTCTAAGTGGGTACATAACAGTCAGAGTGGGTCTGAGTGGATGCGTGAGGGTCTGACTAGGGCTCTGAGTGAGTGCATGAGTGGGTCTGTGAGTGGGTGAGTAAGTGTCTGAATGGGTGACTGAGTGGGAGAATTGATTGAAAAAAAGACAGAGAGAGAGAAAGAAAGTGAGAGGGAGATAGAGATTTTTTTTAATTTTAGGCTTTGATGCCTTATATACTTGGAATGAGATGTTTGTCTATAATTTAAATTTAAAAAATGTATTTCTTATTTTTTTTAAATATAATAATTTGTCTTTTGTAAAAAGAAATTTTAAAAATGGAAATGAGTCCAGCCGGACTTGAACCCCCAATGATCAGCGTGAAGGGCTGTGACTTTCACACTGAGCTACGGGTCAGGATTTTTTAAATTATTTTTTTAGCCCTTTATGGGCTATCTGGGAATGTGAGGGAGACCTAAAGGGCTCCCCCATGGTCACTACTGATCTATTTATTTATTAATTATTATTATTTTTTTTATTATTAAAAAGCCCTTTATGGGTTTTCTGGCACCTGGAGCTCCCTGCTTGCTGAAGCATTTCATATCTGTCTCCTGCAATCGTGCAGGGGACAAAGATGTTTGGATTTTGGCAGTGGGACCTGCTTTGCACGTCCGGCTGTCAAAACCCAAAGTGTTTGTTGTGGCGTCACTGAAGCTGCAGAGCTGCAGCCAAGCCACAGCAAACAGCTATGTCCCAGGGGTGGGCACCGTGGGACATAGCAGGAGCTGGTCTTGGGGGGTGGCAGTCCCCAGGGCCATCTGTGGCTCCCAGAGGGGGCTGGCCCCCTTCCAATGTGAAGAAAGCTCTGGGGGATAGTGGTCCCCGGACTAACGGGGGTCTAAAACTGAAGCCCTTTCTATTGTTTTCTGCGGGCATTGCTGCACATATTTAAATAGAAGCCCCTGGGAGGTGGTGGTCTTCAGGGCTGTGGGGGGGCTGGGAGGCCCCACCACACAAAAGATTTATGGCCCCGGGACTTGGCCCACCCTGGGGCCTACAAAAAACGGGCTCCCACGCTTGTTTTTTTTAAACATTTTTTGCAGCGCATCAACAAATATCGCAAATTTGCAGCAAAAAAATATTGAAAAAATGCTTTTTTGCTCCTAGGGGTCCCTCTAGAGCTAAGGGGTGAGGGTGTCCTTATCCTGGCTATTTTTCTTTTTTTACATTTTTTTTTTTGGGACTCAGCTCAAGCCAAGTCCCAAGATATTTGCCACCACTTCCTGCTTTGAAGTGTTGGAAGTCAATCAGAGCTGTGCATTTACCTGCATGAGCTTGTTTTTGATCATGAATACTTCCCGGCCAGAGATATACAAATTTGAATTTCCCTACATTTCTCAAAAACTACTGAATGGATTTACAACAAATAACAACAAAAAAGCACAATCTGCATATTGACAGATAGCTTTCTGCAAAATTTGGTGTGATTCTGTCCAGCGATTCAGGCTGTAGGCGTGTTGGCAGATACAATGGGAATTAACGAGGGAACCATTTTTTGGAGCCCCCTTTTTCTCGGCCACGCTTGACAGATCACCCTGAAACTTTCCATGCGCACCAATGATCACCGGGCAACTTTTTTTGAAAAATGTTGTGAAGTTCATCAAATGGCGCCAAAGATATAGGCAAGTCAAAAAACACTTTTTCTACAGAAACATGGTCCTAACTATAACTACCTAGTGTGTGTGTATATATATATATATATATGTATATATCTATGTGTAGATTTGTATTCACTGAAAAAACAAAGGTTACAGTTAGGAAATAGAATTTAAAAAACATAAGTTCACTTAAAATAACAAAGGTTACAGGGACATAACTCGCAGCTCTGCCATGCACAGTTTTCTTATCAATAATTTTACTGCAAATATTACATTGATATTATCAATGATGTTATCAAAGATGTCATGAGTGTTATGCGGGGTACTTAGCAGTGCATGGCGAGGGCGCGAGTTAAAGTTACCTTAAGGCATTAGTTATAGTTACTTGAGCTAACCATAACAATAACTGCTGCATTTCTATGGTGCTGTACCTAACTTTAACATACTCGTAACCTTTGGCTTTTTTAAGTGAATTTCTATGTTCTTTTGGATTCTATTTCCTAGCTATAACATCCCTGTAACCTTTGTTTTTTTCAGTTAATTTCTACAGTTTTTTTTAATGTTAAGGAATCTTACTTACTTTGCATTAATCCAACCACCTCCAGCATGGCCTTTGGCCAGGCCCTGCGGCCGACCCCCTATAAGCATCAAATCCCTCACTACGCACAGCCTTTGGCCGTGTGCAGCAGGGGCTGGCTGCAGTATTGTTATTATACCAATCTAAAGCGGTAATAAAATGGTGAAAGGCTTTTGTCATTTTACAGCTTGGCAAGAATGGCACTAAGCCAATCCTATGCTTAAGGAGTTTGCTGTATAAATGGCAAAAGACTTAGAGGCAGATTTAAGAGCCCCTAGCATCTCCTTGTGCAACATTAGCATAATTTTTTTACGTTAATGTGGCTCAACGAGACCTAAATCGCTGCACCAAATTTACAAAGTGGAGCAATGCATGCATTGCGCCATTTTGTAATTTTACGTTACATAATGCCTGCGCCAGGCATAATGTTGCAAAGGGGGCGTTCCCCCATTAAGGGGCCAAACAAATGGCATAATTGTTTGGCACTTTTAATGCCTGCTCAGAGCAGCCGTTGAAGGAGGAACACCATTATTCATATTAGGGCTCAATGGGGTATGCAGGATTAGCGCCAACATTTTTTACGCTAATCCTGCAAAGCTCCGAACTAGTGTAAAAATGTTGATGCTAGTTCCCTAACTACCACCATAGTGTGCCATATCTTAGATACTGCACACACATGGTGCCATTAGGGGGCACTAAGGGGCGCAAGAAAAGTGGTGCTACACTGGGTGCAGTGCCACTTTTCTTAAATGTTGCCCCTTGTCCCTTTCTAGCTCAGCATGGATGGCACTGTGCTAATCCTATGCTTTAAAACTTTTCTAGAGAAACAGACATTTGAGAGAGCAAATCTAGAGTCTCGCTGGTGTTGCAGGGTGCTCCTTACTGGAGCTGCTCTGCACCTAAACTGGAAACTACACAGAGTGCTCTCTTAATTTTTGCAAATTATGAACATGATTGTAAATTGCAGGAGCTTAAACCTCATTGATGAAACAACAACAGATATACTTGTTCATCCCAAACCAAGACCTGGGCAATTTTATATGCTTCCCAAAATTTACAGAATGAACAAATCTGGATGTACCGTTCAAAATCTATGCATCCAGATGGACTGAACATCACTGACAATACCACTTGATTACTGCATATCTCAAAAGATTTCAGGACTGCATTGATTCCACATTCCTAATGGAATCTTCACTCATGATTTTTTTTTTAATCCAGCAGTGTCAGCAGTGCCACTGCGCAAACCATCTTGTATTACCAGAGGAAGGCGGAAGGTGCCGATCCCTGCAGCTGCAGGGGGACTGGGTGGCACCCCACTTTGATTTCAAATATGTACCACAGAGAGGTGGCGATCCCTAGGGCAGTGGGAGAGCCTGGTGGCCTCCACATCCAATTAGAATTATGTGCCCCGGGGAGGTGGCTTTTCCCTGAGCTGCAGGGCGGTGGTGAGCGCCTCACCCCGCATTTCATAGATAAAAGTGCCCCAGGAAGGTGGTAATCCCTGGGACTGCAGGGGGCCAGGCGACCTACCCCCCTGCATTTGATCATTCTAATGCCCCCAGGACCTGTCCCACCCAGGGCAGCATTTAAACAAGCATGGGAGCCTGCACTTGTTTTTAAAAAAAAATTCAGCAGATCCATGGATCCGTCATGCTTCTTGTTGAAAATTTAAAAAAACAAAACTTTGTTTGTTCTGGGACCCCAGCACCAGAGCTAAGGGGTCAGGGTGTCCCTACCCTGGCCCCTTTTCTGTTTTTTCATCTTTTTTTCCTGGATTCAGCTGAAGCCAATCAGATCTCAGCATGAGATTGGGAGGGTTCAAGGAGCCTTTGCCTCCCTATATATACAAATTTAGATTTTGTTTAATTTCTCTAGAACTACTAAACAGATTTATGCCAAATAATAGAGGGATGCTTTCCGAACCAAGAGCTACTTTTCTGTCAAATTCGGTGTAATTCCGTCCAGTGGTTCAGGCACTATTGCTGTTCATAATACCTATGGAAAAATGCATGGAGAAAAAGTATTTTGGGACCCCCCTTTTTTCTCTGGGCCCCGCTTGACAGATCACCGCAAAACTTTCCAGACAGACGCTGAAGTGAGCGTCAGATTTTCTTGGAAATTTTGTGAAAATTCATCAAACGGCACCAAAGTTATTAGCAAAACAAAACATGCTTTTTCTATGGAAACTAGGTACTAACGATAACTACCTAGTGGCGACCACCACTAGGTTATATATATATATGCAGATATATATATTGTTAAAAATTGGGTCTTTGGTTGGCAGTCAGGGTACGCCCTGTCCAAGCAAGGACCCTCACTCTAGTCAGGGTAAAGGAGACTCACCATCAGTTAACCTACGCTCACCCCCTTGGTAGCTTGGCACAAGCAGAAAGGCTTAACTTCAGAGTCTAGGTGTAAAGTATTTGTACCAACACACACAGTAACTGAGTGAAAACACTACAAAATGACAAGACATAGGTTTAGAATAATAGGTAATAGTTATCTAAACAAAACAAGACCAAAATGACAAAAATCCACCATACAGAAGTCAAGTTATGAATTCAAAAGCAGAGTCTTAAATCCTTAGAAAACAGTGCTAACACTGTTAGTGTGAAAAAGTACCTGGGTTGTGTCAAAATAACACCGCACGGGCGAGTGTGCGTCAGAGAAGGCCAGCGATGCATCGATTTCTCACCCGCAAGCGAGACCGTGCGTCGTTACTCCTCCGGTCGGGTCGGCATGCGTTGTTTTTTTTTCTTGGTAGGAGAGCGATGCATCGATCCAGACAGGCACCTCGGGTCTGGGCAGGGTTTGCATTTGTTTTCTGTGCCCAGCGAGGTTTGAGTCAAAAATCTGGTCGCACGGTATCCGAAAATCACGCTTTGTGGGGTTGAGATGTTAACAACCTCCATCAGCGGGTGTTGCGTGTCGTTTCTTTAGCCGCGTTGCTTCGATCTTCCAGCCGCGATGCAGGTGGAGCGTAGATTTCAGCCACGAAGCCAGCAGCACGTCGTTTCTCAGCCGCGCCTCAGAAGATGCGTCGAAAATTTCCCCCTCACAGCAGTCTGTGCATGGATTTTCAGTCTTTGGCTGCCAGCTTCACCTTTCAAGGGCCCAGGAACTGGATAGGACACCACTTGGAAGGGCAGAAGTCTCAGCAGAGTCCATGTGCTGGCAGAGGAAGTCTTTGATGGCCCTTAGACTTCAACAACAGGAGGCAAGCTCAGGTCAAGCGATTTCTTCACAAGCAGGAATGCACAACAAAGTCCAGTCTTTGTCCCCTTTCACAGGCAGAAGCAGCAACTGCAGGATAGCTCCACAAAGCACTTCTCCTCAGCTCTTCAGCTCTTCTCCTTGGCAGAGGTTCCTCTTGATGTCCAGAAGTGATCTAATTTTTCAGGGGGTTGGGTGCTCTTCTTATACCCATTTTGGCCTTTGAAGTAGGCCTACTTCAAAGGAAAGTCTCTCTTGTTTGTGAGATCCTGCCTTGCGCAGGCCAGGCCCCAGACACACACCAGGGGGTTGGAGACTGCACTGTGTGAAGGCAGGCACAGCCCTTTCAGGTATTAGTGACCACTCCCCCCTCTCTCCTAGTACAGATGGCCCATCAGGACATGCAGGCTACACCCCAGCTCCCTTTGTGTCACTGTCTAGAGAGAGGTGCAAACAGCCCAACTGTCAAACTGAGTCTAAGAGGGAATCCACAAACAGGCAGAGTCACAGAATGGTTTAAGAATGAAAATGCCTACTTTCTAAATGTGACATTTTCAAACACACAGTCTCTAAACCAACTTTACTAAAAGATGTATTTTTAAATTGTGAGTTCAGAGACCCCAAACTCCACATGTCCACCTGCTCCCAGAGGGAATCTACACTTTAATAATATTTAAAGGTAACCCCCATGTTAACCTATGAGAGAGATAGGCCTTGCAACAGTGAAAAACGGATTTGGCAGTATTTCACTGTCAGGACATATAAAACACATTAGTATTGTCTTATCTTAAACCTATACTGCACCCTGCCCATGGGGCTACCTATTGCCTAACTTAGGGGTGTCTGACATGTAAGAAAAGGGAAGGTTTAGGCCTGGCAAGTGGGTACACTTGCCAAGTCGAATTAGCAGTTTAAAACTGCACACACAGACACTGCAGTGGCAGGTCTGAGCCATGTTTACAGGGCTACTAATGTGGGTGGCATAACCAGTGCTGCAGGCCCACTAGTAGCATTAGATTTACAGGCCCTGGTCACCACTAGTGCACTGTACTAGGGACTTCTCAGTAAATCAAATATGCCAATCATGGAAATCCAGTTACACATACATTTTACATAGGAGCACTTGCACTTTAGCACTGGATAGCAGTGGTAAAGTGCCCAGAGTAACAAAAACAGCAAAAACAGAGTCCAGCACACATCAACAACCTGGGAAATAGAGGCAAAAAGATAGGGGAGACCACGCCAAGGATGCCAAGTCTAACTGGTGTCCCTCCAAGCTGAAAGCGGGGAGCAACTACCCAACCTCATGGGAGTTCTCATCACTAAGGCGGAAGATTCTGGACAGACCATCAGCATTGGCGTGTTCTGAGCCAGGGCGGTGTTCCACCGTAAAGTCCATCCCCTGTAAGGAAATGGACCACCTCAACAGTTTTGGATTCTCAACCCTCATTTGCATTAACCATCTGAGGGGCCTGTGGTCGGTCTGAACCCAGAAGTGAGTCCCAAACAAGTAGGGTCTTAGCTTCTTCAGCACCCAGACAAACCTATGTTTCCTGGGAAGTAACCTCCTGCTAATGAAGGCTTCAGGTTGATCGGGGCCCTCTTCATTAAGCTGTGAGAGTACTGCTCCTATACCATGCTCTGAGGCGTCTGTTTGCACAACAAACTCCATGGAATAGTCAGGTGCCTTCAGCACAGATGCTGTACACATAGCAGCCTTTCAGGGCATCAAAAGCGACCTTGCAAGCCTCTGTCCGGATCACCTTCTTTGGTTGCTTCTTGGAAGTCAACTCAGTCAAGGGTGTAACAATGGTGCCATACCTCTTGACAAACCTCCTGAAAGAGCTTGTGAGGCCTAAAAAGGCTCTCACCTCAGTCTGGGTCTTGGGAGGCTCCAAAGCCAGAATGGTGTCAATCTTTGGTAGGAGGGGTGCCACTTGGCCACTCCCTACCTGGTGTCCCAAGTATACCACAGAACCCTGCCCTATTTGGCACTTGTTTGCCTTAATAGTGAGGCCTTCCTTATGCAGGGCCTCCAATACTTTGCAGAGGTGTTGCAAATGTTCCTCCCATGAGGAACTAAAGACAGCAATGTCATCCAGCCCAGCCAACACCTAGTTGGCCAACCTCTGAAATGTGGCTGGGGCATTCTTCATCCCAAAGGGCATCACCTTAAATTGAAAGTTCCCATCTGGGGTAGAAAATGCGGACCTCTCCTTGGCCCCCTCAGTCAAGGCAATCTGCCAATACCCAGACGTTAAATCAAACGTGCTGAGGTATTCAGCAGCTCCCAACCGATCTATGAGCTCATCTGCTTGGGGGATGAGGTGCGCATCAGTCTTACTGAACGAATTGAGACCCCAGTAGTCCATGTAGAACCAGAGTTCTGGGGTGGCACCAGGTGTAGCAGCCTTTGGGACCAAAACCACAGGTCTGGCCCAAGGACTGCTGGAATGCTCAATAACCCCTAGAGTTAACATCTTGGATACCTCATCCTTGATGCTAGCCGTGACCTTGTCAGCCACCCTGTAAACCTTCTGTTTAATGGGTGTATTGTCCCCAGTGTCCACATCATGTGTGCACAAGTGTGACCTCTGGGATCAAGGAGAACAGTGAGGCAAACTGTCCCAGCACCTGGCGACAGTCCCTCTGCTGCTCTGCAGTCAGGGAGGGGGAGAGGTTCATTCCCTCCGCAGACCCATCTTTCTCTCCTGCAGACAGGAGATCAGGAAGAGGATTACTCTCCTCCTCCACCCGTCACCTGTTGCTAGGAGCATGGACAAATCAGTCCGCTCAAAGTGTGGCTTGAGTCAGTTGATGTGCAGGAGTCTCAAAGGGTTCCTGGGAGTCTGCAAGTCCACCAGATAGGTCACTTCACTCTTGTGCTCCACCACCTCAAATGGCCCAGTCCACTTGTCCTGAAGAGCTCTAGGCTCCACTGGTGCCACCACCCACAGTTTCTGACCAGGTTGAAACCCGACCAGAGTAGCATTCTGGTCATACCGGCTTTTCATATCCTCCTGGCTTGCTTCTAGGTTCTCCTGTGCGAGACCCCTGAAGCAGGCAGTCTGGTTTCTCAGAGCCAGCATGTAACTGAATATATCCTGGGGGGGTTTACTAGGAGCTTTTTCCAAAACCTCCTTCACCAGACTTACAGGTCCCCTCACAGGGTGGCCATAGAAAGGACTAAAGCCAAGCCCCTTTTGAGGCACCTCCCTGTAAGCGAACAGAAGGCATGGCAAGAGGACGTACCACTTCTGCCTCAAGGGCTGTGACAGGCTCATAATCATGCCCTTCAAGGTGTGGTTGAATCTCTCAACCAGACCATTGCTTTGGGGGTGGTAAGGTGTGGTGAACTTATACATTACCCCACACGCCTTCCACAGAGACTTCATATAAGTAGATATGAAGTTGGTACCCCTATCAAATACCACTTCCTTGGGGAACCCCATGCGGGTAAAACCCCCCATCAAGGCACGACCCACCACAGGGGAAGCAACTGATCTCAGAGGAATGGCTTCTGGGTACAGGGTGGCATGGTCCACCAAGACCAGGATGAACCTGTTGCCCATGGCTGTCTTGGGATCCAGAGGCCCCACAATTCAATACCAACCCTTTCAAAGGGGGTACTAACTACAGGAAAAGGTTGGAAGAGAGCCTTACATTTCCCCCGAATCTTGCCGCTTGGCTGACAAGTTTGGCAAGACCTGCAATGAGCATCTGAATGCCTGCGCATTAGGGACCAGTAGAAGTGGGTGACAAGCCGTTCAAAGGTCTTGCCCTGCCCCAATTCTCCTGCTAAAGGCACATCAAGAGCCAGCCCCAGTAGGAAGGCCCTGAAGCAATGGGGTACCACCAGCACACGGGCTGACCCAGGCTCAGGAACCTTAGGCTCACTATACAGGAGGCCGTCCTCCCAGTAGATCAGGTGAGATCCTGGCTCCTTATCAGCCGCTTGGTCTGCAGCCTGCTGCAGCAAACCCTCTAGAGTAGGGCATGTCTTCTGTGCCTCACAGAATATCTCCCTGGTGGGTCCCCCATCCTGCTGCCACTGTGACAGATCAGGGACTTCCCCCAGTTCTGCCATCTGTTCCCCTATAGGCTCCGGGGCCTCACCCTCAGGCTCCA
Organism: Pleurodeles waltl; assembly: GCF_031143425.1. NCBI lineage: Eukaryota > Metazoa > Chordata > Amphibia > Caudata > Salamandridae > Pleurodeles > Pleurodeles waltl. The sequence goes on from NC_090449.1 coordinate 417,592,048, forward strand.
CCTCTTTCTGGACCGTGGGAACTTCTGGGGCCAGTTTCCCACGCCCCCTGCCCTTCCTCATTTTGGCGGTCCCATGGACCACTGTTTCAGGCTCCAGGGACTCTTGACCACCCTGACGGGCTGCAATTGACCTGGTGGATACGCATACCCACCCAGGCAGACCCAACATCTCCAAGTGTGACCTGTGTTCCACCTCCTTCCAAGGAGAATCCTCCAGGTCATTGCCAAGCAAACAATCTACAGGCATAGTTGGACTCACAGCTATCTTCAAAGAACCTGAGACCCCCCCATTCAAAGGGAACCTGCGCCACTCTGCACAGGCGCTCTGAGTTGTCCACTGCAACTACTTGGTGCTGTACCTGGGGATCATCTGCTCTTCAGACACCAGGTGACTCCTCACTGTAGTCACACTGGCTTTTGTGTCTCTCAGAGCCTCCACCCTCTGTCCAATGATGGTCACCCACTGCCTATACTTCTTAGTGTTCTCAAGCACTACGGTTCTCTGGACCATCTCACTGTCCCCTAGTGAGACAAGGGTCATCTCAGCTGGCTCTCACCAACCTGGAACCAACTCCTCCCCAAGCGCTACACTAGCCAAACCCTGGGACTGTGCACCAGTGGGTGCTGCTGTACTCTTGGGGCATGTGGGGTCCCCCCTCAAATGACCCACCTGGTCACATGCATTACACTTACATGGGGGATCCCCTTCCACAAGTCTCCCTTTGGAGATCCATGGCTTTTTTTCACTGGGGTGTTGGGGATCCTTACCCTGGGAAATAGGTTGGGGCCCTTTAGAGAACTTCCCCTGTTTACCCTTACCCACCCTTTCTTCGGAGAGGGACTCTGCCAACCCTTGGTGTGGTCTCTCCCATACCTCTTCTGGACCCTGGTGCTCTCCCAGCGGTCCGCTTCCTGCACAAACTTCCTGGGGTCAGTCAGTTTGCTGTCAATTAGGTGCTGGCGCAGCTCTGGAAACAACTGTAAAGCCCCTCATATGTTGTCACCTTACTGCCCTTCACCCAACCATCCATTGACCTGAAGAATGAATCAACACATTCCAACCATGTTTGGGATTCCTTCCTCTTATAGGACCTGAACGTTTCTTATACTGCTCAGGGATGAGACCATACTTTGTGAGTAGGGCATACTTCATGATAGAGTAGGTGATTTGCAGAGCCCCTGAGGATCCCCTATGGATGTCATTATCCCTCCCATCTACCTCAAAGTGCTTCCACAGTCCGCCCCCAGAGCTTCAGGGACCAGATTCATATGGAGATCAGATTCATACCCCTTGAACCACAAGAATATGTTATCCTGCCTTTTGTAATCGTTCACAAGATCTTTAGGAATGTGCACCCTCCTCTCAGGCTGCACTGTGATATTGCTGCCACCATACCTACTAGGCTAGCTCCTCTGATCTAGCTCCATCAAGCTAAGCTCATGAGCCAGCAGTATCTACCTTTCCTCAATGGCCATCTTTCTCTTTTCCCGCTCCCTCTCCATCTTGAGCTTGCTTTTCTCCAGCTCCAATTTATATTCCCTCTCTGCCTGTCTGTCCTGTAACTCTTCAGGTATCAGACCCTTGGAGGATACACTGCTACCTGCCCTGGAGACTCTCTCCCTGGACATAACAGGCCCACCCACTATACCATTGTGAATGGATTACAGCTCCTCTTCCTCCTCCTCCTCCACCTCCTCCGTGTGCCGCTCAGCTTCCTTTGCTGTTACCCAGGCCTCAGTGCGTTCTGCAGATTCTCCTTCCTGGTGGAGCATTTAATGGGACAAGCAAGGTTTTTGCAGAACTGCTTTAACTGGGCAACTGTATAGCTCTCCAGTTTCTCTAAATCAAAAGCTGGTGCATCTCCAGACTCAGAAATGATGATGAGTTAAGAATGCAAAGTTCCAAGAGCAGAAAAACACGTTCCCAAATGAAGTTAAAAAAAGGTCAATCAAGGGATCAGAAAAATATGGAAGTAGAACAAAAAGAGTCCCAAAAGATAAAAAGCAAACATCACAAGACAAGTAATATGTGGTCACACAGTGATCTGAAACTGAAAACAGTAGTGTACACTTAATCACTGTATGTCAAGTACAAATACAAGTCCAGTCCCAACTGCTGATCACCAATGTTAGAAATGGGGTCTTTGGTTGGCAGTCAGGTTATCCCCGTCCAAGTAAGGACCGTCACTCTAGTCAGGATAAGGGAGAATCACCCTCAGTTAAAGCCCGCTCACCCCCTTGGTAGGTTGGCACAAGCAGGCAGGCTTAATGTCAGAGTCTAGGTGTAAAGTATTTGTACCAACACAAACAGTAACTGAGTGAAAACACTACAAAATGACACAACACAAGTTTAGAAAAATAGCTAATATTTATCTAAACAAAACAAGACCAAATTGACAAAAATCCACCATACACAAGTCAAGTTATGAATTTAAAAGCAAACAGAGTCTTAAATCCTTAGAAAACAGTGCTAACATGGTTAGCATGAAAAAGTACCTGGGTTGCGTCAAAATAACACCGCACGGGCGAGTGTGCATCAGAAAAGGCCAGCGATGCGCCGATTTCTCACCTGCAAGCGAGACCGTGCGTCGTTCCTCCTCCGGTTGGGTCGGTGGGTGTCGTTTTCCCTCTCCGCAGGAGAGCGATGCAGCGATCTGGATAGGCACCTCGGGTCCGGGCAGGCTTTGCGTTGGTTTTCCGCACCCAGGAAGGTTTACGCTGAAAATCCGGTCACACAGTATCCAAAAACTGCACTACGTGGGGTTACAACATTAACAGCCTCTGTCAGCGGGTGTTGCGCATCGTTTCTCCAGCTGCGTTGCGTTGATCTTCCAGCTGCGATGCAGGTGGAGTGTAGAATTCAGCTACGAAGCCGGTGGCGTGTTATTTCTCTGCCGCGTCTCAGAAGGTGCGTCAAACATTTCCCCGCACGGTGGTCTTGCGTGGATTTTCAGTCTTTGGCTGCCAGCTTCACCTTTCAAGGGCCAAGGGAGCTGGATAGGGCACCACTTGGTTGAGCAGGAGTCTCAGTAGAGACTACAGGTGCTGGCAGGGGAAGTCTTCGATGGCCTCTAGACTTCAACAACAGGAGGCAAGATCAGGTCAAGCAATTGGAGATTTCTTCACGAGCAGGAATGCACAACAAAGTCCAGTCTTTGTCCCCTTTGACAGGCAGAAGCAGCAACTGCAGGATAGCTCTACAACGCACAGTCACAGGCAGGGCAGCACTTCTCCTCAGCTCTTCAGCTCTTCTCCTTGGCAGAGGTTCCTCTTGATGTCCAGAAGGAATCTAATTTTTCAGGGGTTTGGGTGCTCTTCTTCTACTCATTTTGGCCTTTGAAGTAGGCCTACTTCAAAGGAAAGTCTCTCTTGTTTGTGAGATCCTGCCTTGCTCAAGCCAGGCCCCAGACACACACCAGGAGGGTGGAGACTGCATTGTGTGAGGGCAGGCACAGCCCTTTCAGATGTTAGTGACCACTCCTTCCCTCCCTCCTAGCACAGATGGCCCATCAGGATATGCAAGTTACACCCCAGCTCCCTTTGTGTCACTGTCTAGAGAGAGGTGCAAACAGCCCAACTGTCAAACTTACCCAGACAGGGAATCCACAAACATGCAGTGTCACAGAATGGTTTAAGCAAGCAAACGCCTAATTTCTAAAAGTGCAAAAAGAACAGCTGATGGATGGAATATAGACCAAATCAAACATTCACCCCCAGTCACAGATCTGGGTTTAATCCATCAGTTTTGCTCACCATGCCATTTCAGTTTGGACCCAGCCATATGCAAATCAGTCTTGACCCTGTTCCCCATGGCAAGAGTCCATCCCAAACTGCCAGGCCAGGTCCTCCATGGACCAGAAACAAGCATTCTTGGACCGGGTTCGGGGTATCACCCCTCGTCAGTCAGGCTAGCTTGAACCTGGTGGCATAATGAGCACGGGACCCACGTCTGGGCATACCCTTTCCACTTGGGATAACAAATGCAAAAAGAGCAGTTGATGGACGGAATGCAGACCAAATCAAACATTCACCCCCAGTCACAGATCGGGGTTTAATCCATCCATTTTTTTTATCACCATGCCATTCCAGTTTGGACCCAGCCATATGCAAATCAGTCTTGACCCTGTTCCCCATGGGAACAGTCCAGCCCGAACGGCTAGGCCAGGTCCTCCCTGGACCAGAAACAAGCATTCTGGGACCGGGTTCGGGGTATCACCCCTCTTCAGCCAGGCTAGCTTGAACCTGGTGGCATAGTGAGCACGGGACCCATGTCTGGGCATACCCTTCCCACTTGGGGCGACAAATGCAAAAAGAACAGTTGATGGACGGAATGTAGACCTGATCAAACATTCACCCCCAGTCACAGATCTAGGTTTAATCCATCAGTTTTTTTGCTCACCATGCCATTCCAGTTTGGGCCCAGCCATATGCAAATCAGTCTTGACCCTACAGTGCAGCCCGAACTGCCAGGCCAGGTCCTTCCTGGACCAGAAACAAGCATCCTGGGACCCGTTTCGGGGTATCACCCCTCTTCAGCCAGGCTAGCTTGAACCTGGTGGCACAGTGAGCACGGGACCCACGTTTGGGCATACCCTTTCCACTTGGGGCGACAAATGCAAAAAGATCAGTTGATGGACAGAATGTAGACCAAATCAAACATTCACCCCCAGTCACAGATCTGGGTTGAATCCATCAGTTTTTTGTTCTCCACTCCACTCAGTGCCACGGCCCTCTGCGCCACTCCACTCTACTATGCACCACTCTAATCTACGCCACTGCATTCTACGATGCTGCATTGTATGCTGCTGAATTCAATGCCACTACACTCTACACCACTATAATATGGAAGACTCTACTCCAATGCACTCTACGCAACTCTATACTATGCCACTCCAACACACAACACTGCCACTTCACAACACTCTACTCCCTATACAACACTCTTCCCAATTCCACTCTACCACACTCCACGCCACTCTCCTTCATGCCACTAACTTTTACCCATGCTGAGCACCAGCCACACTGGTGAACAACATGGGGAAAACACATTGGCAAAGCCAATAGCTCTTGCATAAGCAAGACATGTTGAATTTGCCAATGCTTGTCCCATCTACCACTGCGGCAGTTTGGCTGATCTCCACTTCATTACTATGGCCCGTTATTCTTAAAAAACCCTCTAAGTTCACAAATGTGTTACCTGCTTTTAGCTCTCTTAAGCGGAATAAAGCCCTAATAACAATTGTCAGAGTATGTAATCCATCTCTTTTCAGCGTCCCCTCCAGGTCTTCTATAACCTACTTCCAGAATAGGTGACTGCAACTGTGCCAAGTGATCGTGACGATCATCCTATTAATTGGATATTTTTTAAGTCAGGCGTTTCTAGTGGTTTTGTACATCCACGACACTAGGTTGCGACCTTCCGATATTCTATATTTCCTCATTAAGTGCAAACATTTGTATCATATAAAAGAAATTAACTGGCTAGGAGAGCATACTTCTCCATCAGGTCCTTCGGGTTTTTTTAGGTTTTTAGCTCACTAGCTTCACAGAAGTCCTGTGCTGTTATACACAATCGATTTCAAGTATGCCAACTTTCCATCATAAAAGAAAATAAAGACGCAATCACACACATAAAGCATACATTTATATATGCATGTGTGTGTTAGTGTAAGTGTCTGAAACGTTTGTGTGTTAGTGTAAGTGAAAATTCATTATGATTAAAATCATACGTGTACCCCTCTTATACAAACAGCTATTCATATATAGGAATACACTATCATGTGATTTATGTACAGCACTGGAAAATGAACCATTGTGCATGAATATATTCAATTACAAATCACAATTTAGGTGTAAGTCCTCACAAGGTTAGTAACAAGTGCTCAAGTCCGCATAAAGATTGTTTTGTGCATGGAATCAAATAAAGCTATGTTTGCAAATTTGAAGCAAGATCTTATTTAATGATTTTCATCCTAAACATTTCTGTTATCTGGGTATTGGCTTTGTGAATATCGGTGCCAGTGGGTATTTTTTTCCTGAACACATACACCAAACTCAAACTAAATATTGACTGTGCCAATGTTTTTTTTAGGAACACTGATAGCAAGAAAGAGCATCTTAGAATGAACAATATGGGGCAACAAATAAAATGTAATTAAAGGCAATCTACATGAGAGAGGTTTAACAAACAAGTTTTCTGACAATAAGCTGCTAGGTAAGGAACAAAATCAAATATTCGGTTATTGCAAGCATTTCCAAAGAGAATTTCTGAACAAATCAGTGGTTCTTTTATTGTAGAAGGTGAGGAGGATATTACAGGGTTTCAAGATATGGCATGAGAATATTTAGTTAGAATATTTGATCTTGGTTGTTTTAAACATTTCTAAATAGTCATATGCTTTCCTCCTCACAAGCAAAGACCCCCAGCAAATTATGTTCTTTTCACAAAGTTGATGGGTTTGGCGGAGAAATAAGAGGGTGGTTTGCTCCTCCTTGCAGTAGAGTGCAGAGTGAGTTATTTTAGTGATGTGGGTTTGAATGTTTCTGTTGTTGTCAATGGTGAAGTTGGCGGATTTGGCATCCTAAGTAAGGTTGGTGTCACTCAAAGCGGCTATCATTGGTCAAGCAACAACTGCATGTATGAATTGCCTTTACCTGCGTGTAACAACAGCTAAAATTTGGCATTGGGGGGAAGATGTAACAATCCATTTTTAAGACTGGGGATTTAGTAATTCAGCCTATGAATGGTATTCAAAGAATGCACCCCGAGGTTTAATTGGGTATTCAGTATTTTGCTGAATAGTCATGCCACTGCCTTCTGAGATTAGATACTACTACTTTCCAACTAGTGCCTTAAAAATGCGAAAATGGCTCGATCTCTGAATAACTCTGCATATAACTACAGACATGCTTGAGGTCTTGATGCTTTAACCTTAGGAATTTGGTTCTCCTGATATTGGCAATGGATGATCAATGTAATAGAGAACAGCCAACGTCCATGCTAGTGCTATTTGATAGATTGTGGATTCTGTCAGAATAGAGTTGATAATGCTGGCTATTTATCTAATACTGGAGCGGTTTCTCTCCAACATGTCTGAAGAATACAGTCAGGTTCTCTGAAGCTCTGTAGTAGCCAAGGACAGCAACAACGACAACAGTAATTAGGCTAGATGTGTGCATCGGGGGAAAGCCGTATGTGTCCTCTGTTTCAATCAGTGTCCTCTGTTTCCATCAGAGAACTAAAGGCTGATCAGTAAAATATAAGCTGGATTGCTGAGGCAGTAATGCTGTTATGGGAATTTGCATTCAGGTTAGCGAGCATCAAAGCCACTGGGACCAGAGTATTGGGGTTTGCTTCTAAAGAGCATTCCAACTAAGGATTTTGAGTTGTATGTCTGCAATGCTTTCCTTTGTCGATTCCTCGAATACAGCCACAGAAAAGCAGATTCAGAGTTATTTCTGAACAATGACTCTACCTAGATGAAGGCCAAATATTGCTGTGCAGATTGGTACCTACTAAGGAATAGCTTTCGTTTCTTATTGTGCGAGTAGACCATATGCAATACGGAGCATCGATTATGTTTAGTCATTTAAGATGCGATTTATTAAAGTATTGCCCCAGGGAGGGAATAGCCAACCAACTTGCAAACATGAAACATCTTAACACAAATTCCACACTTGGAACACAGTAATAAATTCCAGATTATAATATTGTTGAGGGCGAGAACTTTCAGGTAGGTTGATACAAGCATGTTAGAGGTATGTTCAGAGGGAGCAATGCCATGCTCGCTCTACTTAACAGTAGCGTGTGAAAATGACTCCCCATAATGTCTTTTAAGACAAATATTGCGTTTAAAATATCGTCAATCTCGTCGTCATTAACGCCTTAGACATTAAATAAAATATCAGAGTTTGGTACAAAAAAGATATTTACATTTAAATAATTTAAAATAAACGTAAAGCAGATCAATACATGTTATTTAGGCTGATTACAGTGGCACTTTCAGAAACGTTTTTGCATTTTATAAACATTAGGTAATTGAGAAGGAGAAGCCAAGTCTTCAAGTACTTTATGGACTTTTAGTGCTTTTGAATGTTGGGGCGTGAACAGAGAAGTGCACTACTGCCCTATGGAACTCAAGCATAGTTGTCACTACTGTCCTGATCTTTTTGCTCAGACCACACAAGTCATGCATGTGTGCTGAGTCCTAAGCTGTGAAAGATTCTGGGATCCACTGCATGGCTCTGCGGTCTGCAGGGGCACAACAAGGGTGTTTCCCTAGGACACTGAGCTAAGGTCCATGTTAATTTATGTTACATTATGTAATGTCGATTTGCTTCCGAGATTTGTCCGAGATATAATCATGGAAAGGTGGTAGCAGACCTGCAGTGCCAGATAGGCATTTTCCCTGTGTTGGAAGAGTGAGATGCCAACAAGCCTCACTCAGTAAAAATACTGTTACCATGATGTGCCTGCGCCCTTCGCTGACTTTACCGAGTGGTCTGTGCTCAGGGAGTATACATGGTGACGGATAGTGCAAGTCCATTTGAATGCAAGATTCTGACTGTGAACTAGTTGGACCTCCTTTGGGATTGGCCTTGTAAAGCATGGCACACAATGGAGGCTCGCTGGCAGTCTTTCCAGGCTGGCAAAGCGTATCACTGTCTTTCCTGCGTTCTGTGTTTAATATCGATCGAGAAGTTGTGGGAGAATTGAGATAGGACTGTTTTAGTTATGCAGCAGTAACCTTTTAGCCGAGGCCTGCTGATCGCTTCTTCCTGAGCACCACCATATGGCTTGATGGTAGGAGGGGAGAAGGGGAGACAGGGGAGCTCCTTTGTTGTGCAGAGGGAATCATAAAGAGGACGGTGAAGCCTAGAAGTGTGGACTAGGGGGATAGTGATGCAGGAGACAAACAGTGCTGGACTGCGTCTGCCTGCACCCAAATTGCTATTTATATCATAACTAGCATGCTGCGCCATCCAAGGAGAAAGAGAAAGTATGACCATGTCCTCCTCCTCCAAAGTCTGTGCCTGACACCTGATTTCCTTCACTGACTTTGGTGGTGCACTGAGAGTAGCAGAAGACCGAGGAATCACATGCACAGGAGAATAGGTTCTTCATTTGTTTAGAATGGGAGATGCTTTTGCTTTGGGCTTGTTCAGCTGGAGCCTTCATCCGCATCTGCTGACCAGTCCCTGTCTGTATGGAGCTTCCGAACAACATCGGAGGAAGGTGAGGCCACTGCACATGCACTCTTGAGTAAAAGCCCTGTGCTGGGGACCTAGCAGCCTCTAAGCTTGGGAAACCTCTGCACCTTGACACTGTGCACGCCAGACATTGCAACTCTTTTGGCTTCAGGAACAGCTATGACTAGTGTTGCTACTGACATCCTGTAATATGTATGTCAATCATGCTGTTACCCACATGCCTACAACCATTACTGGTGCCATGTGTTTCCTCCACTTTGTATTAATCCAACTCTCTAGTGGAGACATACATTACCTACTTTAGTAGTTAGTGAAAGAGCTGCACAGATCACTATTTCCATGCCCCCAAAAGCTTCTCCAACTTGACATGCTTAACTTGGACCCAGAGAAAAATAGTTCAGAAAATACAATGAATCTTTATTTTCTTGACCATAAAAGATATATTTACATGTTTACCATATCTGGCATACACAAATATATACAAAGTCAATGTCAAATACACATTTAACTATTCTAAGAAATACAGTATCGATTAGATTCACAAATATTTGCTCCAGAGCACATTAGCAGCTGCCAAAAACACCGGTAAGCCACCTTTTAACATATACACAATTGTTTTTCTCGGCAGATCTAGGGAGGCCCTGAGCACTGCCGTAGGCCTGATAATTAAATACACATATATTTTCTTACACCTGCTGTCTGGGCAAACAGGAGAAGCAGACAAGCCATGTATGACTGTAGTGGCCCTCCCTACTGAGCGAGTGAGTGCCTATAGCAGCTCGGTCATTAGTGTGCCTGTCAGTATTCTGAGAGTTATGGTGAGCTGGATACAGACTCCAGCTAGTCCCCTTGGGGAGCAGTGCTGTTCATGGCCTAGTGAGATCGAGATATGTGATAGAAAACCTGTAGCAACAGCAGAGTAATGTAACTGTCTATAAGGTTTAGGCCTGTGCTGATATGAGCAAGTGAAAGGGAGAGGATGTGGCCTAATGGCCAGCGCTGTCGACCTTGGAGTTGGGGAACTAGGCTCGAGCCTCGACGTTGGCTCAACATCCTGTAATTCTGGGCAAATCATTTAATCTCCCCTTGCCTACCAAAAATTATTTTGTCCTTGTGTAATGTGACTGATGCTCATGTAAAGTGCTCCAATACCTTCGGGAAGAGTTCCCTATATATACAATTGCGTAAAAATGGGCATTTCATAGATTTGCCTGACCCTGACTGTTCAGTGACAGAGTCAGCAGGAAGGAGGCAGCTGATAGAGATGAACGCTTCTGAGGTGGCAGCTGCTCAGCACTCCCTGAAGTTGCCCTTGGTGAAGGTTCTGACCTGGAGAAAGACCATCCCCTTCCTCAGTGTGCCACAGGTCCTAAGCACGATCCAGGAGAAGAAGAGGTGGGCAAGTGGTGTACTCTGATCCACTCAGGGGCGACCCGTCTCTTAATATCCTGTTCCCTCAATCCAATCCTAGGACACTCAATGGAAGTAGAAGACAACAGTGATGAGAGCCCTGGGAAGGAGAACAGTAACTTGGTCAGACATGCAGGTCACCACTAATGCCATCAACACTATTTCTGTGTCAAGGACTTGGGCAACATTCTACCTTTTTTACTGGAATGCTGCTGTTCTGAGTCCTGCAGGTCTAGCAGGTACGAACATGGATGATTTTCTAACAGTCATCTTGAGCAGTCCAATCTCCTTGTTAGTTTGCCTAAAGAAGGGAAAAGAGGGCTTGCCCACTCAAGTAGACCCACAGGCTTACACTGTCTCTCCTACAGGACTGTTAAAGTGCCCCTTACAAGGAGATGTGCCTGTATGGTAGTGATGTCTTAGGGGAAATAGGAGAAGGGTAGCATAGAGAGCCTGGTGAAAAAGAACTGAGGGAGCCTACTGACAGTCTACTTTTACAATCTCATACCTTGCCATACCTTGTGTGTTGTAGCCACTAGAGCTGGGTTAAAATGAATGTAGCTCAATCTAAGACTATTTATATGACTCTAAACAGCTGTCAACAAAGGTCTTCTTAGGCCTAACCCCCTTATAAGGATCCACTATTTGTTGTCCCCTTTGGGACTGCATACCACACTTACGGAACGTAAATCCCCTAGTGATGAAGAATTCGCATAAATGTATGGATGAAATGCTTGAAATAGTCTAAGTAACTGGTAATTACAGTGGTCTCCATTCTAGTCAATAATTTCTTTCCACATTGTTCCATTACAGACAGGGACAACCCTTATGCAAATTAGCCAAAGTCCTGCACCAATTGGAACATGTCAGCACAAGCTCCCAGGCCACTCACTCTCTGAATGGGAATGGTTTCAGCTTTGTTGGGCCTCATCAGTAATATGTTACTATGGAAGATGGACCAAGGCTGTTTGCCTAACATAGAGACAAAAAAGATGAACTGGAATAAGCTGAGGAGCATTGAGGCAGCTGAGATAATTCAAGCCTTCCACCCATCACTTTATTTTGTGTTTGTACAGGTTACTTCACTAGTAGTCCTTAGGAAGAAAGGACTCAGTTCCTGGGCTGATAAACACCGGATAGAGGGGATGTGTTCTGGGACTCTGGGATAAGGGGGTTGTACTTCAGGAGCGGTGAAGTCTTCATATGTACACAAATATGCTCATGAATGCTACACCGTTTGCTCAGATTGCTTCTTCTTTACTAGGACTGCCCTCTGGACCCTCATTCAACTTATCAAGAGTCAAACGTGAGGGAACAAGGGCTACATATGCATCTAAACATCTTTCTGTAATTAGATTTGTATGGCATGTCTAGCTATCTGTCTCTCTCTCCCTCTTTCACCAACTTTCCCTCTCCCTGCAGCTCTCCAGATTTTTGTTCAGATATATTATGTTTGGTGCAAAAAATGTATATGGCTATTGTTTTAGACATCCGTATAACTCGGTTTCTCATTTTGTTATCTCTACTTTCCCTTTCTGTGGCTATACATTCATCCCCCCTTCCTTCTCTGTCCAGTTCTCTCTCAAAGTCACTGTTCCTCTCACTCTACCACTCCCTCTTTTTTTATGTGCCTGGCCTCTCTTGTCCTGAAGTTACAAATCCATTTATTACATAATATTCACAAGGATTGCCAAAGCTTTGCAGTTAGCTTTGACACCAATCAATGGGTCTCTGGTAGCTTTGCAGGCTAACTTTTTCCTGCCAGTTTTAGGTTTTCACCCAGAGGAAGTAGATATTTGCTCATCCTTCTACTATGTAAAGTCAAGAGTTATTTTGGGAAAACTCTCTACACTTTTGTTTCTGTGTTCTCCCTTTTTTTTTTTTAAAGGAGGGGGTGGATCTCATTCCAAATGGCCAAGGTCACTTTACTGACAAATCCGAGCTTGCAATGCTACGCAGTTTTTCCTGTTTTTCACTCACACTCCAATCCTTGTACTCTTTCTCTCCACTTTATCCCTATCTCTCATTTTCTCTTTCAATCTCATTCCCCTGCACAAATTGCAGATGTATGACTCTCTCTCTTTCCTTTGCTTTATTTCTTTCTTAATCACACCGTCGTTCTCATTTATGTCTCATCTTGAAAAGGGTCTGGTCAAGAATGTGATTTATCTCCAGATCCTGCGGTTTTGAAGCCAGCACTGGCCTCTGCTTTTCACTTTACTTCTCTGTATTGCCATATAACATAGATTTCCCTTTTATTTCAATAGCTGCACTTGTGTTGTATGCATTTCACATTCTTCAGCATTTCAAATAAAGTAATGATAATGACTCCCATCTTTTTATTTATCTCCAGCTCATTTTTGTAGATATACCACTCTACCTCAACTTCCACTCCTTGTTTAACGTTCATACCTATCCATCACACTTATATGATTAACTATGATTAGCAATACTGGCATATTTGAGTAGTAGCTCCAGGAGCGTAGCTTTCACTGGCACAGCAGGTACAGTAAGCCAGTGTTCTGAGGAGCTCATTTCACCATTATGACTGTCTTTTACTACCTATCCGAGGAGCAGGCTGGGTCATTTTTACGTCGAGCCTAGACATCGCTTCCGCTGTCTCTTCGAGACCTGTTGTTTTATAGTTTGTGGGGTTACACTCCACCCACTGCTTTTCATTTGTTTCTTTCAGTGTCATTTGAAAATCCTTGCTTCCAAGTGGTTAATCTTTTTTTATTTGTCCCACCTTTTCATCAGTTGTTCTCTCCCATGGAGCGGTGGCCGGTGCTCATAGCCTTCCAATTGTCCAACTAAAGTAAATGTAAAAGGGATTACTTTATTCTTTGTCTGGGAGTCCTCTTCAGGAGTGCTCGTGTTTTCACTTGCTACAGCGTCCTTGTAAACAGTGCTGTCAATCAGCCAGGTTCGAGTCTTGACGTCCTCAAAACACCCTTTGATTCTGGACAAATCACCTAATTTCCTCATGCCCTTAAAAAATATGGACTTATGTAATTGTTATTTACAGAACAAACATGTAACCGGATTTGCTAACTTGCTAGGCCTACACTGTTAATGTAGCCATGAAGTGCTCTAAGCGCTGCTCACCATCATGCACTGTGCGCAACGCGCCCTCCCTGCAGTCTGTTATAGTGGAGGTAAGGAAGAAGTTCAAACGTACATGGCTTTGGTTCCTTTTTTGGCCTTCTCTGCCAGAATAAGAGGCATGCTGTGTTCCCAAAAGTGCCTCTGCTATGACCCTGCTGTCTGTGGAGCATTTTATTGGACTGAAGGACTCCCTGCTCTTTGTGGCAGTAATTGGACGCCTCCTGCAGGTTGCTGGCAGGGCACCTGACAGCCCAACATCCACAAGCTGTGCACACTAGGCCACCTCCGCGAGTCCTTAGTGTTGCTGCAGCCACCACTATGGAAGGACAGTCTCCAAGGAGGGACACCATACGTAGACAGTCTTCTATTTACTCCAGGGTTAGAGAGTGCCCAATCCCCACCAGAGTGATGACCATCCGAGGTTTAATGCGGAACTTCGGCAAGTTGCGTTACAGCCCTTGTTTTATAGCGCTTCTTCAATTCAGCCTCTTGAGCACTGACTGCAGTGTGCCTTGATAGCACTCGGTGCGCTGCTTGTGCCACACCATTATCATGTCATTGGTTGTTTTTGACTTCACTCGGTTTTGCAGACCTTGTGCTATCTTCAACTTTATGCAGGGGTTTTACACCCACACTTGAGTTTCTATTCTGTCTTCTGCAGCACTGAAACACTTGTACTCGCATGGTGTTGACCGCGCACTTTTCTTTTTTTAAATTTGCATTACATCCCCGGCTCCTAGCAAGGGTTGCAAGATTGCGCAACAAAGTGGCTGCCAGTGGCAAAACTGATCAGTCCCGATTAAACAATTGTTAAAACCGACTTGGCACTCAAAAGGTAATCTGATGTAGAGGCTCCCTGCTCTGCTTCCGGATTTGTGTTAGCTTCTTCCAGAGTTCTTCATGCTTTAAAAACTGCATGCTGAGTAAGGTCTGATGTGTTGAAAAGATTCAGGATTCTTAATCCTACTGAGGTTCAGTACTTTAAGTGTGTGCTTGGATTTTGGGAACCCATTAGCTGAATCTGTGCGGCGCAGTATGCAGGAACATAAAATGTCTCTCCTCAGCTTAATGTAAATGTGCAACCTATAAATCCTTTGTCTGAGGTCAGAACCTGGCCATTGTAAACAAGCCTTAAATCATGTTCTTATAGTCACATTTGCTGCTGTGGTTAGACTTTTTGTGCCTAGGTATTGACCTAGCCACATCTGGGGATGTCCAGCTGCCATCTGTATTCGCAATGAATGGGCTCACCGAGGGGCAAGTCTTTATCAATGTGGTTGGGCACTACCAGCGTGCTGTTTGATTTGTCAGCTTGTGGGAGCCATTCATTTTCAGTCTTTGCCTGACGCCTGCGTGATACAGCAAATACGAATAGAAAGTGCTTTTAAAAGTGTTATGGAGCTGCATAAAGAACTTCTGACTAACAACTAAAATAAACTAAGGCAGAAAGTCATGCCAACGATGAATACACGTAAACCTCTTTAAAGTCTTATTTAGTATCATGTCTGGACCTTTGCAGGCTCTTAAAACAAAACAAATGGATGGTATTTTTCTCTTGAAAAGATGGCAACCCTGTATGCAGCCCTATCTCCCAAGCCTAGTGGACAGAGAAAAGTGTGTCATTAACCTGTTAAGCAGATGCTAAAGTAAAAACAAAATACATATCTATGCTTGTAGGAATTGCTTAAACTGGTGGTTTGTGGCTGGTTTACTCTACAATGCTGGATTAAGTCAGTAAAGTAAGGATTTCTGCTAGACTAATCAAAACTGTATCTATAAATCTGGCCACTGCAGTATGTCCAACCCGTTTCACTTATCTGCACAACACTATTCATTTATGATTTAATCACTCTGCAACTTAGTCAATAAAACGGTTATAAAACAAAAATCCAAAAATTAAGCCTTATTTATTAAGCAAGGCGAAGCACAAGGTCTTGGTCACCATGTTTTTTCTGTGCCTTTTATTATTTAGTGTATACTATTTAACCCAGGATAATATGCTATATGGTTAAATGCTTGTAAGGTCCAAAAGTAGAGACCTATTGGCTATGCCAATGCTTGTTCTTACTTGCATTAGGGTCCAAGCAAGCTTGCCATGGGTCTGGGTCCCAAAATGACCATCAGATAACAAAGCTTTTAAATGTACTTCTTGTAGTTTAACATGCTTTTGGTCACCTTGAGCTCACCCCATAGACTCAAAACCACTTATGCGGGGACAGTGCTTAATTTGTCAAAATAAATGCGCTGGTGCCCAAAGCTCTGGTCTGAAACATGCAGCTGCCGCAATTAAGTGTGCAAGCAAGGAATACTGAGGCAGCATAATCCTGAAGCCATCTTGTGGCTCTTTAATCCATTTACAGCCCCTCCCTACCCCTTCAGTTCACTCTTGCAGCTTTCTGCTTTCTTCCTTTGTGACACTTTTTTTGCTTTTCTCTTCCTCCATTTTTCCTATATGTGTCTTTTGCTCGCAGTAAGTGCTTGAGGCAGAAAAATAAGTGCTGACCCTCAAAATAAGTGCCAAAGCCCCATACCGGAAACTACAACCTCAAATTAACCACTGTTGGGGGAGAGGATGTTGCCACAGCTGGCGACTTTGGAATTGAAGAACCAGGATCGAGTCTCGGTGTTAGCTCAACATCCTGTGATTCTGGGCAAATCACTTGATGTCCCTGTGGCATAAAAATGAATGTGACTTGTGTAATGTAAAGCACTCTATCCTTCTGGCGAGTTTGCGCTACACAAAAACTGCTAAAAGAAATAGAAATGTTCCATCCAAGAATGCCTCCAAATAAACCAATAACTCTAGGCTTTCCTTGCCGCAACATATTACATGCCACCCAGCCCATTCTATTCACACAACAAAAGTCACCATCTTAATTGGAAAATATTGAAACTGCAGTTCTTAATCTCAGGAGAGGTCAAAGACTGAGTAGGCATGGAGTCTGGATAACCCCTCTCATCAGCATGAGGGTGGCTGGGATGTAGGGGATCGAGTGAGGAGCATCAGCTGGTGGCAGTATGCAAAAAGGTAAGATTTAGGGAGTCAGAGGAGCTTGTGCTGTCGGGCCATATAAGGGACTGACACTAGTTGAGAAAGGAATACAAACTTTACAGCACCCGCCTAGTTTTAGGGTTGTGTCGACAATGTTAAAGATGTTTTGCCAAGAGGACTGAACTGGAGTCCTCAAAATTGGTACATTGATGAAGTGCCCATCACCTACATGGATTCTGGGCAACAAACTATAGCCAGTGTTCTTAATAGGCAGTGTGATGCAAGACCACCACAGACTTGTGTGGCAATGGACTGTCTAAGATGCACACATCAACCAGATAATTCTCTTTGTTCTCTACTCCTTGGAACACCAACCAACCCTAGAACTTCAGTTAACTTTTTTGGGGTGGAACTCAAAAAATGTCATATCTAAATTTCTGGAAGTCATTACACTTTTTTGGAGGCCTATATACTCTGAAGCATAACATTTAGAGTTAAATAGAAAACAGGAACTCAATAGTTAAAGGATGGGCTACACAGACTCCGGATTTAAATTTTTTGGTCCGAGAGCAAAATGGAGGGCAGCGCAGCAGATTGGGATTTTCAGAAGTCTCAACATGTCCGAGTAAGTGCTAGATAGACTCATGGAGATATTGAAGTAACAAAAACTGCACTTCTGACAGTATAAGGATACACATGAGTCTGTAAATTTGAATGTCATCAGTTAATTAGAAAGTTGTTCAAGGGATGGAGTTTTTATGACTTTTTCTGGACTTAAACACAACTAGAAAAAGCTTAACTTAAGCACAACATTGGCTCTTTTAAGATGGATTAAAAGAAGGAGGTACTGTGGGTCAGACCTCATAGGCGAAGAAAACTTTTAATCATATCTACCTTAACAGGAAGCAAACTGAATGTCCATCAGGGCCGTCAGACGTTGTAGAATGACATATTTCAGGCCTTTTGTAACCCTGTATTTTGCACCAGTTTGACAGAGTGTCTGCAGGACTGCACACTTAAAATGGTTGCTTCCCCAAACCAGCAGGCCCAACACAATCAGATGTGCATTCGCACTTTTTGCACAAACTGCTCTTGTATGTGTGCACAGGCGAGCAGAATGTCAACACTGTATGACAGTTATTTGATTAATACCAAATACATCTTACTGGAAGACAACTTGGCAAACAATATGTGCTGGACACATTGGGGAGACCCTCCAGGTTTCCATCCCTGGTGCATAGCTATCCACTGACCCCATGTCCTGCATGACATATTTCCCAAAACCTGCCATTTTTGCTAACAGAACCCGCATTCTGGGAATTATAGTATTGTGTAACCAAAAGTATGTGATCATAAATCATGTACATAAAAAACAAGACCAGCTGAATCGTTCACTTATGTTACTTGGCTACCTGGCAGCTATGACTGTCATCCAAACTCCTTTCCTGCTTAAAACTTTTCAGCTTGTTTTTCACATGGCCTTGCTTACTAAGGATTAATAGACATACAGCTCTTGCCATCTCTCCTGGCGCTTAGTCATATTTCTTCTGGAGACATATGACTAAGTTGATCTCAGGGACCAAGGTCTTTTGAAATGCTTTATGGAAGCATCAACATGGACCCATCAAACTGTGCAGGCATTCACAGAATGAATCACCTCCTAGCACACCGGTCCCAAGGCACAGCCCAGTGCGTAAAGTGTGCAAGTTGTTTGGCACTATGTTTCGATTTTGCCAGCCACCTCACTGAGTCAAGGGGCAAACAGTTCCTTTCTGCTCTGAGTTGAATTAAGCCATGGTCTGTGGGCTGTCATCGCTTTTCCTTGTTACCTAGAGATTAAAAGTCCAAAACATGAATATTTAAGTTCCGCAGGCACTCCAATAGTCAAGTCTTGTAGCCAGTCACCCTGGACAATGACTCCTTTGTCCAAGAAGGCTATTTGCCACTGTAGAAAGTCAGCTATGCCCAAGTGTCTCTCAGAAAAAGTACTCTGCTCCTGAAGTTAAGGAATGCAGGAAGGCCTTGATATTTCAGAAGGTGTCTCCAGTGGTCTTTGCCCCAGCTCACACCCATGCTGCCTTCCATTCTCCTCGTTCATCTGTGACACCTCTGTGGAGGCGGCTTCAAAGCCAGGCACAGTGTTGGCCACATGCACAACATGAATCTTATTGCGTCCCTCTTTCCGCAGCAGGCAGCTGAACACCTTTTTGAAACCCTTGCGGAAGTGCTTGGAGACCAGTGCATAGACAATAGGGTTGAGACAAGAGTTGGCATAGGCCATGCAGTGGGAGAGGAGACGGAAGGCATAGGTCGCTTGGTTGAAAGGAAAGTCACCATACAGGTAGCAAAGTACCACCACGTGATATGGCAGCCAGCAAAGGCAGAACAGCACTGTTACAATTATGATCATCTTGGTCACCTTGCGCTTGGCTTTCTTAGACTCGGACATATCCTCCAAAGGGTCCACTGCCGTCCAGAGGAACTTGATGGTGCGGGTGTAGGACAGACTGACAATTAGCACTGGCAGGACATAGCCCAGCACAAATGTACCGGTGTCCATAAGCTTGCGATTCCAGGGTACCCAGCCCGGCATGCAGAACTGACTGGACCCGTATTCCAGCAGGTCATAGTAGCTCAGATAAGGCCCAGCCAAGAGCACAGAGAGGCCCCAGATGACTGCCATGGTTGCCACAGCATTGCAGGGAGTGCGCAGCTCGCGAGACCGCAGCGGGTATCGGATTGCCAGGTACCTGTGGATAACAAAAACATTTATTTAGGATAAAAGGTCATTTGTTTACATCAGCAACTTCAAGAAAGATGTTTACAAGATTTATGTCTCCTTTATTACCTTAAAAGTGCTCTTAATTCAACACTTCCTACCATTTGTCAGCCCTCCACCCCAGATACACGGGGCCTTATTTACGAGGAAATGGTACAGTGTGCTGCCACAAATCATTTTGCAGCGCTGAGCTGCTTAATTTCCAAAATACAGAGATGCGCTGCATTTACCAGAATAAGGTGCATCCCTGTGTTTTCCCCTGCGCCGGTGCTAAATCAGTTGCCTAGTGCCAACGCAGCCACCTTTGCGCCATGGTACAAGAATGCCTGCGTTGCTGGGTTGATTGTTTATATGTAGGAAAGGACACCCTCCTGCACAAAAACAATAATTAATGGCAATTTGTATCTTCTATGTGTGCTGTGGAATGCAGCACACATTGAAAGAGCAAAACACAAGCAGAAATAAAAGTATTTCTCCTCGTTGCAGCACTTTAACACCACCCTTGGGGAGGCGTTAGTTTTTGGCGCTGCTTCAGGTTTACATTTCCTTGTAAATCTGGGGCAGTGTAAAAAAACAATGGGTGTTGCGTGGGTTTGGCCACAGCAACACACATTGCATGCCCCTTTGCCGCAGAAAACTGCATCAGGGTGGCCCATATTTAAAAGGGTGCATTAAGCCATGAAATGTGGCTTAACGTCACCTTGTAAATATGGAGCAGGGCACAGTGCCACCAGAGCGTCGCAAAAAATGACGCTTCGGTGGCGCAAGGGGGTTGTAAATGAGCCCCAAGTTTTCTTACTTCTGTCTCACCTGTAGTGCTTTGCACCTTATCTTTCCTCTATCTCAGTTGAAGAACATCTTATCTTTGTCATTCCCTTCTTGTGAGTAATATCTATGCCTTGCTTACTCCTGTACAAGATCTGGCATTTTGCCTGGCAGCCCTTTTCCAAATTCCTCTCCTGTTTTTCCATTTGCAGTCTGGCTTCCTACTTTTCATCTCTATGAAACAATGTTATTTATACTCTGATGAGGTTTCTCTCCTTTCCACTTCTATGTGCATTCTCATTTCATTTCTTTTCTCACTATCTCTTGTCAAATACCTTCTCCTAAAATGCTGTACACGTTAATCATTATCTTTCGCTAACAAACAATTTGTACATTGACTGATTTGTGAGTGGATGACTTGTATGCCATTTGCCATGCAACATGTGCACTAAAATGTTACATGGCAAACTGTACATTTGCAAAGGGTTGCAAAACGACCTGCTTAATGAATATTAATTAGGCAGGAGAGGTGTACAGTAGAATGGCATAGAGTGGAGTGGCATACAGTGTAATAGTTTTGAGTGAAGTGGCGTATATTGGAGTGCCCTACCATGGAAAATCATACATTGGAGTAGTGTGGATTGTAGTGGCATACAGGGGAGTGGCATAGACTGGAGTACTGTAGAATACAGTGGTGCTGAGTGTAGTAGCATTGAGTCTAATGGTGTTGAGTGGAGTGGCATTAAGTCGAGTGGCTTACAGTGGAATATGGTACAGTACAGTGGCGTATAGTTGAGTGGGTCAGATTGAAGTGGCATAAAGTTGAAGAGCATACAGTAGCGTTGCATAGAGTGGAATAGAATACGGTGGAGTAGGATAGAGTAGAGTGTTTCACAGTGGGGTGACGTAGACTGGAGTGGTGAAGAGTGGTGTAGTGTTCACTGACATAGAGCGGGATAGTGAACAGTGGTGTGTTGTGGAGTGGGTTACATTGGAGTGGGGTAGAGTGCACTTGCCTACAGTCTAATAGTGTAGAGTGGTGTGGCATAGAGTGCAATAGTATAGAGCTTAGTTGCATAGAGTGGAGTGCCATTGAGTGGTGCAGAATACAGTGGAGTAACGTAGAGTTAAGTGGTGTAGAGTAGAATAGCATTCCGTGTAGGTGCGTACAGTGGAGTGGCATACAGTGGAACAGTGGAAGAGTGGCACAGAGTAGGGAGGCGAATAGAGGAATAACGTAGAGTGAAGTAGCGTAGCGTTAAGTGTCACACAGTGATATGGTGTCGACTGCAGGGTCGAACAATGGAGTGGCATAGAGTACAGTAGTTTAGAGTGGAGTAGTTTAGAATGGAGTAGGGTACACTGCAGTTGGGTTGAGTGTAGTGGTGTACAGTGTACTAGTGTAGAGTGGAGTGGCGCATAGTGGAGTGGCATAGAGTGCGGTCTCGTAGAGTGGAATTGCATAGAGTTTAGTGGGTATAGAGTGCAGTGGCAATCTACAGAGTGGTATGCAGTGGAGTGGTGTAGTGTGCCATACAGTTGATTGTGGCGGCCTACAGTAGAGTGGTGTAGAGTGGAATTTCATACACAAGAATAAATTTGAAGTAGCAAAGACTGGAGTGGCATTCAGTGGAATAGCGTAAAGGGGAGTGCCAGAGAGTGCAGTGCTGTACACTAAAATAGTTTATAGTAGAACGCCAAACACTGGAATGGTGTAAAGTGGAGTGCCGTACAGTGGATTAGCGTAGAGAATACAGTGGGGTAGCATACAAGACAACAGTGTACAGTGGAGTGGGGTAGAGTGGAGAGTTGCAAACTGCAGTAGTGTACAGTGTAGCAGCTCACAGTGAAGTGCCATACAGTGAAATAATGTACAGTGGACTGGCGTGAGTGGAATAGAGAGGAGTGGCATACATTGCAATAGCGTAAAGTAGAGTGGCAGAGGGTGGAGTGCAGTAGAGCACTTTAGCGCTGAGTGGAGTGGCGTAAACTGAAGTGGCCTACATGGTAAAGCACAAACCTTGGCAACCATGTGAATATATACCCATATGTTACATTATAGCTCAGGCAGATATATTTCTCTTTGTCGCAAATACCTTATTTTTACATTAGAAAATAATTAAATTTGTGCAAAATACATCTTTTATCTACAATACTGTGTACATCATACTCAAAATAGAACCTAATCAACTTGAACTCCCCATTTATTGCCACAATCTCACACTTGGACATTCAATCTCCACTCATAATCTGCATACATACTATCTTCCCTAAAACAGATAATGTCTACGGTATTGCTCACTTTTTTTACTTATATATTTTCAACTCCAATGAATCTTCACTTCATGAAAAAATTATATACAGCATTGATTTTGTTACACATATATACATATCACAATCTTTCAATTTGGATTCATGCTTTATCTTTTTCACTCAAGTCGTATTTGTCAATCCAAAACCCCCTGGGAAGCTGTGGTCAGAATCTCAGTTTCTGTGTCTTTAATTTAATTGCAGTCTTCAATCCTCAATACTGTGACTTAAACATTTTTCTACACGAGTTTCAGCACATAACGCCTTCCTCAGGAAAGCCACTTCACAATTACATTATAAATCTGTTATTTCTACAATAAGAAAAATATTCTGCTGAGCCACTACTTCTAGATATATAAAATTGGTATGTCAAGTCAAAACCCCCACCACAAATGTGCAGCCCCCACCCCCCTTCAAGGAATTTTCTCGTTGCAATCTTAAGTACCGTGCATTTGTGAACCAAAAGTGATCTCATGCAGTTAAGTATCAAGAAGTCGGCTCAAACAGCCATATTAGGTGAAATGCTTGTTGCTAACCACTCATAAAACTGCACCTTCAAACCTGTGTCCCCGTGATGTTCTTACTATTATAGAGACCAATTGACACCGTACACATTATCTTAACGGGTCCTATGTAGTTACCTTCATTCAAGTTGGAACTGGTATGAAGATAGAAAGAGACCAATATGTCCTTTTCAATGTATGACTAACTAAGCAACACAACTAAGGGCCAAAACTGAGAAAAGAAAAGGATCTAGGTTTAAAAATTCTTGAGTAAAACAAACAAAAAACTCTAAAATGTCATATAATAAGATATGTGCAGAACTTACTAAGCCCCTCTTTCCAGTGCAGAAGGGAAGGCATCCTGAGTATATTATGAAAAAAGACAAACCAAATATGCACATCCGAAATACCTTCAAGAAGTGGGCTAAAAAGCGCAAAAACCTAGGGGCATATTTATACTCCGTTTGCGCCGAATTTGCGTCGTTTTTTTCCACGCAAAACTAACTCCATATTTATACTTTGGCGTTAGACGCGTCTAGCGCCAAAGTTCATGGAGTTAGCGTCATTTTTTTGCGCGAACACCTTCCTTGCGTTAATGATATGCAAGGTAGGCGTTCCCGTCTTAAAAAATGACTGCGATGCATATGCGTCGTATTTATACTCCCGGGCAAAAATGACGCCCGGGAGTGGGCGGGTCTAAAAAACCCGCATTTGCGCCGGATTTCAGCGCCTGGGTCAGGGCAGGCGTTAAGGGACCTGTGGGCTCAGAATGAGCCCAGAGGTGCCCTCCCCTGCCCCCAGGGACACCCCCTGCCACCCTTGCCCACCCCAGGAGGACACCCAAGGATGGAGGGACCCACCCCAGGGACATTAAGGTAAGTCCAGGTAAGTATATTTTTTAATTTTTTTTTGTGGCATAGGGGGGCCTGATTTGTGCCCCCCTACATGCCACTATGCCCAATGACCATGCCCAGGGGACAGAAGTCCCCTGGGCATGGCCATTGGGCAAGGGGGCATGACTCCTGTCTTTGCTAAGACAGGAGTCATTTCAATGGGGGAGGGGCGTCGTAAAGAAATGGCGCAAATCGGGTTGTGGTGATTTTTTTGCCTCAGTCTGACTTGCACCATTTCTGGACGCCCATACGCCATTTTCCCCCTACGCCGGTGCTGCCTGGTGTACGTCGTTTTTTTTAACGCACACCAGACAGCGCCGGCGGCTAACGCCGGCTAACGTCATTGAATAAATACGGCGCCCGCATGGCGCTTCAGAATGGCGTTAGCCGGCGCTAATTTTTTTTACGCAAAACTGCGTTGGCGCAGTTTTGTGTCAAAAAGTATAAATATGGGCCCTAATACTTAAAAGTTTCCTGCGTCACAATGTTTTTAAACAGGGTAATCACTTCCTTACACAAGTGCCAAATAACGGGGGCGCATGATCTAACAGACAGCATAGCCCCTTAGAAACGCATTAAAACTATCCCAATGCATGGTGTGGTGAACCGCGACCCAGTCTAACAGCCTAATTGAGCATGATAACCCACAACATGGAATCCAATTCTACTGCTTAGCATAAACAGTGTAGCTCCTTGCCAAACTAGAGGGCCTTTCTATATGTGCCGGGTCTGCTAATATTTTTGTCAACAGTCCGAAAAACTCCTCCTATTCAGTCTATTAGCCCACCATAAAAGTACTAGTGGGAACACAAAAGACGGACTACTCGTGAATGATCCAGAACAATATAAGATTATCGTGGCTGCCATCTTGAAGCAGACAACGAATCCCACCATTATTTACAGAAAGCTTAAGAGCTAGAAAAGAGAAGCCATCATAAACCGGAGTAGTTACCCCCTGAACTGATGTGTATGGAACTAGAAAATGTTATAAGGCAAAGTTGCCTGCTCACATAGGGCCTGATTCTAACTTTGGAGGACGGTGTTAAACCGTCCCAAAAGTGTCGGATATACCACCTACCGTATTACGAGTCCATTATATCCTATGGAACTCGTAATACGGTAGGTGGTATGTCCGCCACTTTTGGGACGGTTTAACACCGTCCTCCAAAGTTAGAATCAGGCCCATAATCTGAAAATCGACAAGAATAAAATGAATTAAAAAGCAAAGGAAAAACATGCGGTCTCATTGCCCATATCCAACCTGCCTAAAACCACCAAGGGTTAAACTGAAGTGCCCTTCACCGCTTGAGACTAAGCCGTCACCCCCCTACTGAAAGGGGTAGCTACTGTACCCAGTTTGGGCATGCCTCTCACAGTGGTAGTCTCTGTGCATTGTTGTTTCTGCATGTTGTTGTTCTCCTGCTATGGTTGCTCCCCTTCTGACCTGACAGGGCTGACACACATTAAACACACTATTCCAGCAGGACAGGTGGACTTGGGTGCGTTGGGTGACCGGCTGTGGATACATGCTCCCAAGGGCGGGATTCCCTCACAACCCAAAGTATGGCCGCGCTTTGAGGCACTAGGGGCCAGATTTATACTTTTTGATGCAAAACTGTGCTAACACAGTTTTGCGTCAAAAAGTTTAGCACTGGCTAACGCCATTTCTTAATGCCACCTGTGCGTCAAATTTATACTTTTACGCTCGGTGACGCTAAGAATAGGATAGAGACATTTTTCCTGACGCTAACCATTGCGCCTTGTCGTAAGGCAAAATTAAGTTAACGCAGGAAAAATGACTATAATCCGGTTTACAACATGGAAAAATGTCGCAAAACGGATATGTGCCATTTTTCTCCCACAATAGCATCAAAAAGCGATGCAAACAGAGAAAACAGTGCTAAGGAGCCCCAAAATAGATTCCAGAAGCCAGGAGAGACCCCAGACAACCAGGAACCAGCCAGGAGGACACAAACAAGACCCAGGAGAGAGACAAGAAGAAGAGGAAGTGTAGCTCCAGCACAGAGAAGCATGAAATTCTGGTGCGAGAGGTGACAGAGCACCAGCATCAACTCTTCGTCACCTCTAAATTGCCAATTGGGAGGAGAGAGGCAGTTTGGCAACAGACTGTGGACAAGATTAACAGTGTGGCAGATGTCAGGAGAACTGTCATTGAGTGCAAGAAACGCTGGCATGACTGCAAGCACAGGACAAAGGAAAAAAAGGCAAGGAACAGGAAGGCAGCACTTCAGACCGGAGGTGGGAGTCCAGCACCGCAAGAGGACATGGAGGAGATAGCTTCAGCCATCATCCTGGAGGAAATCATCACTGGTATCGCAGGACAGGACAGCGCAGACTACCAGGAAACAACACATATGCAGGGTAAGTTGCATGGGGGACCAAAATGCCTAAATGTCAAGTGCAAGAAGGGGGAGGCACATACCTACTACACAATACATGTCAGCTCAGCAAATCAGGCAGTGGAACGGGCAAAGGGGCACGTCACAGGACTCCCTGCACTGCCCATGCCAGGTGCATGGGCTGTGCAGGTGCATCCAGGGGCACAGCACAACACAACACCAACAACCTTTGCATGGGGGTACACCGCCATGCCAAGGCTGCTGAAAATGCTGAAGCAGACCACAAGGGTAGGGTAGAATGTAAAACTGGTCTGGTGTCACAGGACAGCTGGTATTGTCAGAATGTAAACTAGAGGACAATTCCCAGTCTCAGGCCATTGGCTCAAGCAGCATTTACCATTGACAACAGTTGCCACTACTACCTGTGCTGTGTGCGCTGGTCAATTAGGAAATGGCAGTTAGGTGCCCATGGCACAAACACACTCGAAATGAGGTTCACTATGACTACGTGATCAATCCACATCAATCCCTATCCAAGTGCAACTCCTGTCAACTGCTCATGTCCATAGACTCAATAACCATCAGGCACTGTAACATACATAATGATGTACACAGCAGTAATCTCATACCCATGCTGCCCATTCCTGGGTTTACTCCTGTGCCTGTGTCACAATAGCTGCAATGTCACCATGCAACATCTCAGGTGTCAAAGTGCTAAGACAACTGCATTGAGGAGAGGACATATGTGTGTAGAAAGGCAAACACACCCGCACAGTCACAAGAGGAAATGGAACTCTGCCAGGCCCATCAGTGCAATGCAATGCAGCACACATACGCAAACATCATCACGAGAAACTACCAATGGTAACACCTGTATTGTCTCATGGAAATGCCATACATGGTGTGGTGCTAGGTCTTAGCACCACATAGGTGTATGTGAAAAATGATAGACTGGGACAGGGCCATATTGGTATGTGTGGTACTGTGGCATCAGCACACTAACAATCATTGCAAGGCCTCACCATGCTAATGGAAGCAGAGGGAGGGTTGATGAGGACAGGAAGGTGACAAGCCACAATTTGGACAGAACCCACACACAGACACACTAATTGTACAATATCCCATTGCAAAGGACGATGGCTCTCCTGTGGACCTGCCTGTCCTGGACTACCCTGATGACCTGGATAACAAGCTGACAACCATCAGACAGGAAACCCTCCAAGATGTCCTGGGAACCCTCCAGACACCACCTCCAGTCGCAAGGAGGAGCATACATTGTAGCAGCCATCCCAGAGGACCCACCCACCACCCCAATAGTATGACTTGCCAGCTCAAACACAGATCAGGACTCTGATGACACAGGGACCACCTTTGAGAGGACAGTAGTGGGAGTACAGCGGGAGCTGGCTAAGGAGGTGCGGGTGGGGATGCAAACTATGGCAGCCAACCTTGAGAGGATGTGCATGTGCATGATGATGTGGCCAGAACAGACAGCAGCCATACAGGTCACACAATCCCTACAGCAAGGAATCCAACAGGGACCTAACCACTGCAGTGAGGGAGTTGACACAACACCTGCCCTTCCAATCTTGCTGCTGCATGCATGACAACAAGCTGGAATTCATGCACCGGGAACTGGTCTCCCTCAGGGCAGACATGGCTGCCTACCACAGGGATGTTGCTGCCATACTCAAAAATCAACAGCTCCTCCTTGCTGCAATTATGCCATATGTAGTTCCACAGGTGGCAGCTGCCGGGCATTTGGTGTCCACTTCTACAACCACTGAAGTGTGTGTTGCCCCCTCACACCCATCAGCACTGCCATCAAGGCCAGAGGAGACGACACACACATCAGAGGATGAAGATGTGGAACAGATCATCTTCAACCATAGGAGTACCCAGTAGCACCAGCTCATGCCACATGGGCACTGATTTTCCTATGTCCTGTGCTTGACAACATGCCAGTGTTGCTACAGTTGGTGACATACACTCTTCACCGACACACTGTTAACCTTTCCACTATGGACTGCAATTGTCTCTCACTACTCCATTGGCAATTCATGTTTCTCTGCACTGAACGACACTTCAACTCAGCATGTCCAATGACATGTCCCTCAACCTTCCACTTGTGTTGCATCACAATATAATGCTTTACACTAATGGGGTCACAGACCTGGACTATGTAAATGCTGCACTACAGCACTTTAAAATAAACAGCACCTACACAACCACTTTGTCTCTGTGTACTGTGATATCTACTTTGCTGGATATTTGTGATGCCTGTAACATGTCTATAGTCACAGTGTCAATACAAGAGTGCAGAAATAATGTGGGCAGAGATCTACGCACAAGGGCCCTGATTTATACTTATTTTGCACTGCATTTGCGGCATTTTTCACGCAAAAGCAGCACAAACTTACAAAATATCATTGTATATTGTAAGTTTATGCTGCTTTTGCATAACAAAAAGACACAAATGCAGTGCAAAATAAGTATAAATCAGAGCCAAGGTATCTACAAGATGAAAGTCAATGCTGGCCACAACTCCTAAAAGCAAGTCATTGTGTATGTCACATTTGCTTTAAAACATACATGCCTCACCCACAACATACAGCAGGAATGGCTGTGTAAGAGTGTTTGGCCAGTAACGTCAGCTGGGAGTACAAGTAAAACACATTGGCATGAAATTTGTATACTTGACCTCTTCTGAAATTGGCACTACTCAGTTTAGCAGTGTTGACATGAACGTCAGACAGCAGGCAGACATCCCACAGTGCCCAACATCACGATACAGGATCAAAACAATGACAGTTTAAAAAGCACACCTATCTTTCCAATACATGGGAGCCATAGTCACGTCGAGAGGTAGGTACAATGGATGGCAGATGCATTGGGATTTAGATTTGTTGTAGCTGTCAATGGGACAGCTCAGTTGGAAGTGGGAATTAACACATCAAGAGAGGGATGTGGATGCAGGACGGAATTCACAGGTCAACAGACAATTACCACTGTACACTCTTGCAAAGACCCTGAGTCCCAAGCATATGACACATGCAGTAAGGGAGCACCTAAATCTTTAATAACTATGTACGAAACAGAACTTAAAACTATGTAACACACCTATACTAACCTAATCTATCCTAACTATACATTACCCACAACTGTCCCTAACTACCCTATGCTAAGCTTACTTACCACATTTAACAACACACTCTAAACATTTGCCCCCCACCCCCATTATATGACGAGACAAATGTAGGACAACATATATTAACCTAAACATATACTACCTAATACTAAACAATGATATATATATACATATTTTATTTTTTAAATACACAACAGCCCCAACATTAACCCCACCCACCCACCCACAAACTAACATATAATAATATGAACCCCCCCAAAAATACATATCCTATCTAAACAACTAACCTACTCTAACCTATCACTAAACACCTTAAACCCACTACAAAACAGGATGAGGAATGAGGAGGGAGGGAACTGAATTAGGAGTGAGGGGAGGCAAGAGTTCACAGGGTTGCCCTCCTCAGTGTCTTTTTAATTGTCTTTAGCCTCCGGGTATTTTTGTCCACATCCTTCTGTATTGTGTCAAGTTTTTTATAACACTTTCCTCATATCCCTCTGGAGCCTCAGCAATTGCGGCCATGTCCACTGCAGCAGGTGTGGTTGTCTGTGTTGCAGACATTGATGGTGCAGCAGGTGTGGTGGTCGGTGGTGCAGAGGTTGACAGTGCAGCAGGTGGGGCAGATGTGAAGGTGGCCACTGTGGTACTGGATGCAGTTGTGGTGGTGGCTACAACCTTTGTGGCCAATGCCGGTCCCCCTTGGCTGAAAGCCCTCCATTCTCCTGGGGCTCACTCTCTCTGATAGCGTCTTGCCATCCTTCAGTACCCAGACTCGAAATCCAAGATGTGTCTCTATCTCCCTTCCTGCTTCTGGAAACCCCTGATCTCTGCTACTTCCATGTAGGCAGCTGTAAAAATGAGACAGACAAACATCAGTGTCATAATTGTGTGATGCATGTACAGATGATAATCTAACACTCTGCCTCAATTTGCACATGCAGTCCAAATCACAGTCCAGATGATACAATGTCCCTGATGAATGTAATGGCAACCATGCCTACCCATCATGTCTTTTGCACCACAGCAAAGCACAACAAGAGTTGGACCAAATAAAGTGATATGTGTATTGATGTAGTGCAATGAGTCAAAATGCAAAGGCAGCAACTACTTCACATGGGCCAGGCCGAATAATCTTCATCATCTGAGTCAACTTCAAGGCACCCAATAACAGTGATTTGTAGATGTAAATGGCAGGATGGCATGCAGTTGTTAATCATAAGGGGTCAGTTTTGTTTGGGACATATGCATGCTTAAATGAGATGACTGTCATCTACACTGTGACCATCGCATCTACCTACATATATGTTGTTCCCCTATCCCTGTGCTTCAGGGGGGATGGGCATGTAATACATCATCACAACTGTCAAGGACAACCACGAAGGCATGTCCACTTGTACATGGATTTAGTGAGTGGAACACATGTGAGGAGGTCTGCCACCTAGGAATTAGGTATTCATAGGTCATTCACATCTACATTCATGTGTCCAGTTGTGGACAACCATCAACCCCTGATCTGCCAACACAATTCACAAAACACCCACATTGATGCCAGCACACGTCTGGCCTTGACCTGCATGCACGCCTATTGCATACCACCTAAGTGTCGTAAATGGGATTCAACTTATGGGGCTAGATGGTGGGAGACAGTTACTCATACAGTCCTACATGTACATTACAATACAGGGATGCACAATTTTGTGCCTAAAACTGATGCATCACTGTGTTGTGAGAATGAGGGTATGACCCATTGACAATATACTGACACTGGAGCACTTCCAAATCACAAGTGGGCCTACATGTGGCTAGTAATCACCTTGTTCACATACTGCTTCCTATTGCGCAGCACAAGACTCCCAAGATATGACTCTCTGCTTGTGAATGTCTAACCCTTGCACGGAACACTATGTCAACATCCAGTCAAGTAATATATCAGAACACGTACAAGCTCATCATATCTTGCAATGAGTGCAACACACAAGATTCACTCACACAACAGCTGCAATCACTATACAGGACAGGCATTATCACACTTACTGGATACGTCTGGGTCCTGAAATCGAGCCACTTTCCCAATGGTATAGGGGGCAGGTCCACCTGTAAGACATGGAAAGGAAATATATGCTCAATATCAGATCACTGTACAAATGTGTGGACAACATATCACAGTGTGTAACATTTTACATGTGTGAGATGGTGATCCTGCATTTAGACACTCCAACAGACTTTCTACTGCAAACTCACATTGACACTAACACTCCAGTGAGTGATAGACACACATCTGCACACATGCACTGGGCCTAACAATCATGTGGTGCTAAACCCGACTACAAACATTTGTGGATAATCCATTTCAGATGGTACTCCATGTCATGGTTTGTATTTGGGTGACAATTTCAATGGCACTTCCCTGGTGCACTGCAATACTAGTGACTCTGGTATTGTGGCTTGTGCATCAAGGGACACTGAGTTACTGTGTGATGGACATGTGGCTCAATTTTCAGTCTGCAATTATCATGCATTCAGTGGTCCATGACAGATGTGGCACAGTTGTATGTAGGTAACAAATGCCCCATTGGCAGTGTCCCATAAGCCGTGTATGCCTCCTTTGCCAACATAATGGCAGGGATCATGTGTGTGTAATGATGACAATGCAGCGCTAATCGTGGATTGGCCACTTTGCTGTCCTGATACAGTGAAATGTGGTATGCTGACAGTGTCTTATTTGATCATCATTGACAGAATGCATGGACACAGGTGTTGTCATTGCACCTGAAATGTGTGACTAAGAGCCACATGTACGAAGATCAGGTTTTGTGAGTCACACATTGCGAGACTTAGCAACTCGTAATTTGAGAGTAGGATAATCTGAGGTACAACACTGTCAATGACACTGTTTGCAAATCACAAATGGGGTAGCAACTGATCTACCTCATGAATTTTAAGGTGGTAGGTCTCCTTTTGCAAACCCCTTGGGAATGACGGCACTTACAGCGATGTTGGCCTGCTGGGCCCATCAAACCACCATATCTGTGACTGCTTTCAAATAGAGATGTATATATTTTTTTTAATGCAACCTTATTTCATCAAGATTAAACAGAAAGCACGTCAAAAACCAATATTATAACTTTAATATTTTTGTAAAGCAGATAGTGGTCCGTGGGAGCACTGCCTGCTCTAAAATAATTTTGGGGCATTCGCCATCACCAAACAATCAATCAGCAGACTGCGACTCGATAATAGGAAGGGAATGCCCCTTCCTAGATGCCACTAGCAAACCCTGTTTTGTGATTCGGCAATGTGATTGCAGAATGCCAAAATTTGGTGTGTGCATCGGAATAAACATTTTTTCTTGATGTAAACACACAAAATCTGAAAACTAGGCCGTTTGTGACAATTTAAAATAGCTTGGTACATGTGGCCCTAAGTGATAATTGTACATGACTCAACAGACCTCAGGACTGCATTGTTAACATGTATAGACAGGGGGACTAAATCTCAGTAATGGGACACTAACAGTTTGTTCTGCTTGCATTCAACATGGCCACAAACATTGCATGCAGCATGTCACGACATCTGCTACTGTCACTCAAGAGCATTCTACTGTACACATTTGTCAATGTGATACTCACCAACAGGGCCACCGATCACCACATCCAGGTGGTCCAGCAGATCCTGCTCTTTGGCCACCACGTCAGCCCAGCGATACTTTAGCTGGTGCTCATTCCTGTTCATGTGGTATACTCTTTTGAGGTGGTAGAGCACCTTGCCCCACCGCAGCGGCCTTGCATCTGAATGATAACACTGTATCACACACCCACCCATCTCCAGCATCAATGGAAGGAAGTGGCACACTAGCTACACAAAGCCCCCAAGCTCCTCCTCCCCCATGCGGGTCAGCCTCACCCTTCCCGACATGTCCTTGCACAACAAAGCAAAACAGAAAAAGTATAAAAAAGAAGGAAAAAATATCTAAAAAAGGAAACTTACAACCCAAACCTAGGAACCCCAAGTAACCCAACTACTCTAACCCCCAATAGACACCCGACAGTACAAATGCAATCTGAAAGACACTAAACTACACAAAAGCACATACACAGGTACAATAAAAAACAGAATACACAAAAGACACAAGAGAAACACCACAAGATACAAGAAACGCAATCCAGACACCAGCAACACTGAGACACAGCCACACAGTCAAGAAAAAGCACAGGCTGTAAAGTGAAAGTGAAACTACACCTACTGTACCATGACTGTAAACAGGATTTCCTATTACATCACTTCCTGTCCCATTTGCGTCCCGTTTTCCATCATGCGTGTATTTGTTTGACGCATACGATGTTTGCGTGAATATTTTCGACGCATACCTTACAGGTGGGGCAAAATACCACACATTACCTGTAGACTTCAATTTCAATGGATATCTGCATGCGTGTGGTGCGCAGGGGGAATTAACTCTAAGGGTCCATGTATGGTTAGTTAGCATTTTGCGTGATTTTTCTACGCATTTGCATCAAATCTTTTGACTAAAAATGTGATTGCATAATTTTCAAATACTTAACATGCATGCACCCTGTATCAACATGAAGATAGGATGGTATGGCCTGTGGTGTGTGGTATAGTGGTTGGCCACATGTGGTAGAGCATGCAACTGTGTGTTTTGTGTGTGAATGATCTGTAACAACAATATGTGTGTTTCTGAAGGAACGGCATGCAATACATTGGACGTAATGCTCATGTATGAATGTGGATAGGCGTCAGGGCACTCATGAATAATATTCAGACCACCACAAGTCATGAAAGTTAATGAGTATCATCCATACATCGGACCGGGATGAGAATAATGATAGCAATCCACCAGCAGTAAAAATTCTGATTTAATGTCAAAGTTCAAGTCCATTGAAATTCAAATTTTCTAAGGTCCAGAAATGGTGGTAGGATCTTGTTCACAATCTGTGATGGATAATAACGTGGCTGTATCATGAATGTCCTTAATAGACAAAACTTGATGGTCCATATTTGTATCTGGGAAGACACTCCTTTCTCTGTTATCAATATGTTGAGAGAAATGTTTTTTAAGTTTTAATCGTCTAATAAATTTGAAAAAGTCTATCTTGGTTTTTTGAAAATCACCAAAATCACCCGGACAGAAACCAAGGCCTCTGCCAAGTAATGTTATGTCATGTATCGTGAGTGCCAAATTGGAAAGATTAATGATGTTAATTGAACCATCATCAGTATTGACTATTTCCCT
Source organism: Pleurodeles waltl (assembly GCF_031143425.1). Taxonomy (NCBI): domain Eukaryota; kingdom Metazoa; phylum Chordata; class Amphibia; order Caudata; family Salamandridae; genus Pleurodeles; species Pleurodeles waltl. Next base: position 417,626,777 of record NC_090449.1, read on the forward strand.
TTGTTCCATGACCTGGTCTTCATCCCTTTTCTTCCTTCTATGTGTACCTCCTCTCCTGCCCCTCCTGATGTACCAGGATCTATCTTGCGTCTGTTTGTTTCCCATTGCCCTTGTCTTATTCTTTGTACCTCCGCTAAAAAAAAGAAGGAGTGGTTTGTTGTAATGTGTTATCATTTCTAGATACATTAGAAACCTCACTCAAATCACTAATACTAGTAGAAGCACTGTTTAAAAGACAAGGGCAATGGGAAACAAACTGACGCAAGATAGATCATGGTACATCAGGAGGGGCAGGAGAGGAGGTACACATAGAATACTGATGCTGGGCGGGGACTACAACTGTGTTCTTGATCTCCAACTGGACTGCTCACAGCCCCAATACCACACATCTCTCCACACATACAGGCAGAGTGCTTTACAGGGTGGATCGACAATGAACACTGGTAGACACATGGAGAGTCACAAATCCAACCTCTTGCATCTGTTCATTTTATTTGGTGCTGCACAATCTGTATGTACCCCTGGACTGCATTTTATGCTCCCTTCCCCTACTGACTTCCCTTCGCCACACAGACTATCTTAGTCGAGTAGTCTCAGAACATGACACTCACATCATGGACATCAACGGAGTGCCCCGCACCCGCTGACACCACACATACTGACTTCGTAGGGACTGTCTGGAAGACCCTGTCTTCTGAGACAAACAGGAGTCCCACATATGGACCTCTTTTGCTGACAATCACAAAATAGCCTCTTCTAGAGCAGTAGATTGAGATGCATTAAAAGTTCTCACGAGAGAGGTCTGCCTATTGAAAATAGTGGGGATGCATAGGACGCAGGACAGAGAGATTCTGGAGGCAGAGCAATTATTGCCTAAGCTAGAAAGAGCCGCTGAGTGTGATGTAGCTAACACAGCTGAGCTAAATACTGCTATGACCCCCACATGCAGCCCTCCTGGAGCGCCTACAGTGTTTAAACCTTAGCACATACGTGGCCAAAACTCACAAAGGAGGCAATAAATCAGGCCGCCTCCTGGCCTGGCTGATCCGCCAAGAGCTCGTCCGTTATGGAAATCAACTCACAATCTGGGGTCATCCTTTATGTGCACCGTAGCATTTTCCAGGGGTGTCAGGGATACCGCTCCTCCCTAAACAAGGCTCCTCCCCATCACAGACGGATGTGGTAGAGCAATTCCTCTCCAACATTCCTCTCCCTAGAGTTACTGAGTCTCAGAGAGACAACCTAGACGCTGCAATCACAGCAGCAAACATCAAACAAACCATTCAAAATTTGGCGAAAAACTGATCCCCAGGGATCGATGGCTTACCCATAGAATACTAAAACAATTTTGTCACCAGCCTAGCTCGATATCTAGTGGAGATGTTTAATGACAAGCTAACACCTGGAGAATTCCCACAGTTTTCTCGAGAGCCCCTTTTGGTGTTGATTCTTAAGTCAGGTAGGGACCCCACATGCCTGTTCTAGTACAGGCCTATTGCCATATGGGGATCTGACTATAAAATCCTGGGAAAAATCCTATCCACACAGTATGCACAGATTTTACCTGAGCTTGTCCACCCAGATCAAAACGGTGTTGTCCCAGGGAGGAGTACCTCGAAGAACATCAGACATCTGTTCCACATACACAATAGATCCCTGCAGCATTTCCCCTATGCAGCATTTTTGATATTAGACCAGGAAAGTTATTTGACACATTGGGCTGGGACTACCTCTTCCAGGAGCTGTCTCAAATGGGAGTTGGCAGGCGACTCCTGGCCTACACGTGGGTATTATATACAAAACCAGTTTCCTGGGTTCTCCTGGACCAGCTCATCTCACCAGCCTTTCCCAGTGGGACGAGGCACCCGACAGGGTTGCCCATTATCTTCTGTGCTCTTTGCGATGGCAATAGAGCTGCTCGCCATCCGATCACGGGAGGTAACTCGGGGATTCCCCTGGAAGACAGAATACATGCAATATTCCTCTATGCTGATAATCTGTTTCTGTATCTCTTAGATGTCTGATCTGACCTCTCCCCCATTCACAATACACTTTGGGGGTCATTCCAACCCTGGCGGTCGGTGATAAAGCGGCGGCCAACCCGCCAACAGGCTGGCGGTCCAAAAAATGTAATTCTGACCCTGGTGGGAACCGCCAACACAGCCCGCCACTTTAACACTCCGACCGCCACTGCGGGACAGACAAACAGCGCGGCGGTCACCGCCAACAGGCAGGCGGCAGACAATGTACCGCCCACAGTATCACAACTCATCAATCCGCCACCTTTTCCGGGGCGGGAGCCCCGCCGATAAAAACACGGCGGAAACAGACTACGAATGGGAAAACGCTCACCTCTATACACTCCACGAGGACGGTGGACAGCATGGAACCCGAATTAAACATCCTACCAGCTCTTGTCTACCTGCTCATCTACCACGAGTACGAACTCCGGCGCAGAAGACAACGGTGAGTACTGCACCTACGACACAGGGGAGGGGGGAGGACGAAAGGTTACGGGCACACACATACGCCCCCCCCCCAAACTATCAACATATCAATGCAGAGCAACAACTGAGTGACTCCCCCCAACCCCCCCTAAAAAATGCAAAGACATAATAAAATGTTAAATTAAATTTATGTAAAATTAGGTTCATTGAAGTCATGGAAAATTATCGTTATGAAATATCAAAGCAAAAATCATGAACAGTGCGAAAGCTATGTACAAAGTCAATAAGTCCTGCTCAGTGTGTCAAATATCCACAGTCCGTGGGCCAATGTGTACCAAACACATGGGCAAAGCCCACACAGGAGACCTGAGTCCGTTGGAGAGAACACTGCTGGGGCATCAGATGACAAAACTACAGGCACCTCAGGGGGAAGGGAAGGGGGGTCACCTCAGCCACAGGGGTCCACGACGCCAGAACCACGAAGGGGCCACCATGCCCACTGTCCCATCCTGGGGAGTGCCAAGCCACAGTCCATCAGGTGGATTACAGACTCCACTGGTCATGGAGGAGGCAGGGTGCCCCGAGTGCAGCGTGAACACTAGCTCGACACAGAACCGGCACTGTCAATGGGCCAGCGGTGCATGACAGGAAGGGCCCAGCGGAGCGTTGCTTGAGACGGCGGGGCGGAGCGGTGCTTGACAGGAAGGGCCCAGCGGAGCGGTGCTTGACAGGAAGGGCCCAGCGGAGCAGGGCTTGACAGGAAGGGCCCAGCGGAGCGGTGCTTGAGACGGCGGGGCCCAGCGGAGCGGTGCTTGACAGGAAGGGCCCAGTGGAGCGGTGCTTGACAGGAAGGGCCCAGCGGAGCGGTGCTTGACAGGAAGGGCCCAGCGGAGCGGTGCTTGAGACGGCGGGGCCCAGCGGAGCGGTGCATGACAGGAAGGGCCCAGCGGAGCGGTGCTTGACAGGAAGGGCCCAGCGGAGCGGTGCTTGACAGGAAGGGCCCAGCGGAGCGGTGCTTGACAGGAAGGGCCCAGCAGAGCGGTGCTTGAGACGGCGGGGCCCAGCGGAGCGGTGCTTGACAGGAAGGGCCCAGCGGAGCGGTGCTTGACAGGAAGGGCCCAGCGGAGCGGTGCTTGAGACGGCGGGGCCCAGCAGAGCGGTGCATGACAGGAAGGGCCCAGCGGAGCGGTGCTTGACAGGAAGGGCCCAGCGGAGCGCTGCTTGACAGGAAGGGCCCAGAGGAGCGGTGCCTTTCTTCACGGCGGGGCCCTCTTCAGCGGTGCCTTTCTTCACGGCGGGGCCCTCTTCAGCGGTGCTTGTCCAGTCATTCAAGGGAGCCAGACCTGGCCAGGACTCTCTGCTTAGTCGCCCTCCGACCGTGCATTTGCTGGACCCTTCGGTGACGGAGTCATGGGCCCGTGAGTGTCCTCCCTCACACCCGGGATGGGGCTTGTGGGGCCCTCCTGGTCCGCGCCCCTGCTGGCTGACTTCTCCGCCCTGCTGCCCTTGCCCTCCTTCGATGAGGCTCTCTGGCCCTTGCCTCCCCTGGATGTTGTGGCAGGTGACGGCCCAGGACTTTGCTCCTTGGGGGCAGCCGTGTCAGTCTTCTCGCGGCGGCCCTTGATCTTACGGGTCCTCTTTCCAGGGGGGGGCTGGCTGTCCCCTTGCTGTTGGCTGATGTATCAGTGCTGGGAAAGGGTGGACTCCAAAACCTGTGCACAATGGTGACACTTGAAGCAGGGCTGGTGGTGGCTGAGGTGCTCTTGGGACTCTTAGCAGATGGAGGGGGTGGGTCAGGTAGGGCAAAGAGGTTAAGTTTGGAGAGGTAAAGTTTTTTAGGACCAATGTAAAGGGTAGGTGTAGTGGGTATGGGAGTGGAGGAAGAGGATGTGGTTGTAGGAGAGTCAGGTGTGCTGTCTTTGGGTGCAGGTGCCTGTGACGTAGGCTGTCGTGAGGTGGTTGGCTGTTAGGTGGGTGGCTGCCTGCGTTTGTGTGTCTTGGAAGAGGGGGTGACAGACACAGTGGGAGAGGACACAGGGGACGTGTAAATGGCAGTGGGGGTGGTGACTGCACGTGTGCGGACTGTTCTGGAGGGTGTGCTGGTGATGGAAGGACTGGCTGATGGTGGTGTGCATGCAGGTGTGAGTGGAGACGTCACAGGGAGGGAGGAGGGAGACGAGGAGGAGGGGGACACAGAGGTGGTAGTGACTGTTGGAATGTCTGCATCTGGGTGTTGCTTGGGTGAATGCTTGTGTGATCTGTGGTGCTTATGTCTGGATGAGCTGCCCTTGGGTGTTGAGGTGTGTGCAGGCTGGTCTGATGGTGTGGATGGGATAGGCTGAGGAACAGGAGACAGAGACAGGGTGGAGGCAGTTAGAAGAGGGAGGCTGGAAACAGGGACAATGGCTGCCGTCAGTGCTGAGGCCAGAGCATTGAACGATCGTTGATGGGCAGCCTGACCCGAATGAATGCCCTCCAGGTATGCATTGCTCCGATGCACCTCCCTCTCTACCCCCTGGATGGCATTCAAAAGGGTAGACTGCCCAACAATGATGGTCTGTAGGAGGTCAATGACCTCCTCACTGAGGGCAGCAGGGGTAACAGGGGCAGGGCCTGAGGTGCCTGGGGCGAAGGAGATGCCCGCCTTCTTGGGCGAGCGGGCACGGAGCGAAGGCTGAGGGGCTGCTGGGAGGGTGGAGCTGGTGCGCTGGGTGGCGGCTGTACCTGTAGAGGCGGGGGGCCCGGATGTTGCCGCCACCGCTAGGGAGCTCCCTTCCGAGGACGTGTCGGTGTCGCTGGTGTCACCACGGGTCCCCGTTGTGGTGCTCCCCTCCGTATCACTGGTGACCTCGGTGTCTGTACCATGGCCCACCGGGGCCTTGTGAGTTGCAGCTCCCTCGTGCTCCGATGCCAATTCTCCTCCGCCTGATGATGCTAATGCACCCATGCACAAGAAGATAAAGAAAAAGGGTGGGGGGAGAAATAAAAACAGGTTGAGTGTATGCATTGTCAACACCGTTGGCGGAGAGGACAGACACAGGAGCCTCATGCACTATGCCGCGCAATAGGGGTACACTACTCAGTACTTGTGACTAGGCCAACAGGTCTATGGACAACAAATGCGCACATGGGTGATGCTGGACCATCGATTGCTGTACTTGGCACCCTACAGAGGTGGGGGGCGGGGGCACAGGGCCATGCCTAAAGGAGGGGACTACACTACAGAAAGCGCCCTGGCCTGATGTCACCCACAGCCCTCCTCCCCCACCCAGACGCCTCCACTGCGTGTAAAGATAGCAGAATGTGCTGCTACTCACCCCCTTGTGTCTGCTGTGATGTCCTCACGCGCCCATCCAAATCGGGGTAGGCCACCGCCAGGATCCGGGACATCAGGGGGGTCAAGGTACGACTGGCACCCCTCCTACGTTGGGAGGCCATCCCCAGCAGTGACTCGGCGGTCTTCCTGGTCCCGCGGCGGATGTCCTCCCACCTCTTTCGGCAGTGGGTGCCCCGTCTGTTGTGGACCCCCAGGGCCCGGACTTCCTTGGCGATGGCACGCCAAATGTTGACTTTCTGATGGGCGCTGACCTATTGGACATGTACAGGGTGGGAAAGGAATTTTCATCATTTTTCTGCATGTTAGATGTGATTGCCCCCCCCTCCCCAACCCTGCCATGTGGCACATGCTCTCATCTGTCGTGCCTTGCACTCCTCATTCGCTCCCCACCCCACCATCTTACATCCACCATACACAACCCAGGCATAGCCCATTCAACGTGCACCCAGTGTACTTACCTGTTGGTCTGGAGGACCGTAGAGTAGCGCATACTGGGGCAGGACCCCATCCACAAGTTTCTCCAACTCTTCTGAAGTGAAGGTAGGGGCCCTTTCCCCAGTCGCAGCAGCCATTGTCTCTTCCAGACCGAGGTACAGCAGCACTTGCAGTATAGGTCCTCTCCTGTGGATGGTCAGGTCTCGAGTGGTTAAGCAGATAGAAAATGGCGGTCACGCCCGCCGCAGTGCGTACCGCGAGCGCCGGCGCACATCGTCATTGGGTCCTGAGACCCATAGGGTTCAATGTTAACCAATGCGCCTTCGCACTGCGGTCTTCGACCGCCTACCGCCACGGTGTGCCACGCCAGCGCGTTGACCTCATATCCCACTGTCACACTTCTCAGGTCAGGCAGCTGCCATTACAAGGGCCCACATGGCTTAATTGCTACTGCGTCACACAGGCCTAGGCCTTGCATTGCCACTCATACAAGCCTTTCAATGCATAGCTATTCGTGTACTGTGCAAGCTGGGTGAACGTACCTATGGGTTGCTTGACTCTGTGCTCCATGTTGTCCTTCCTAGGCACCGTCCGCTGGGACTTGCGAGGAGAAGGATGAATCCTCCCGTTTACCGACCGCTGGTGGACCTGTCGACAATGGAAGAACGACATATTATACTTCGATACCGACTTGACCGAGCCACTATACATGAACTGTGTGCCCAGCTGGAGCCTGACCTGATGTCCCCCATCCGCCAACCCACAGGGATTCCCCCTCTGGTGCAGGTTCTGTCAGTACTCCATTTTTTGGCAAGTGGGTCTTTTCAGACAACAGTGGCCATGTCATCAGGGATGTCTCAGCCTATGTTTTCTAAGGTTTTGTCCAGAGTGTTGTCTGCCCTGATGGACTACATGCGGAGATACATTGTTTTCCCTGAGGAGGGTGATTTGGCCACTGTGAAGGGTGATTTCTATGCCCTTGGACATATCCCCAACATCATTGGTGCCATTGATGGGACCCATGTGGCTTTAGTACCCCCAAAAGACGATGAGCAGGTGTACAGAAATAGAAAAAATTACCATTCGATGAATGTCCAGGTGGTCTGTTTGGCTGACCAGTACATCTCCCATGTAAATGCCAAGTTCCCTGGATCAGTGCATGACGCGTATGTCATGCGAAATGGCAGCATCCCTTATGTGATGGAACAGCTACAGAGACACCGTATGTGGCTAATAGGTGACTCTGGTTACCCCAACCTGCCTTGGCTATTGACCCCAGTGAGGAATCTCCGCACCAGGGCAGAGGAACGCTACAATGAGGCACATGGGCGAACTAGGAGGATTATAGAACGGACCTTCGGGGTCCTGAAGGCCAGGTTTAGGTGCCTGCATATGACAGGTGGATCCCTAATGTACTCACCAAAGAAGGTGTGTCATATCATCGTGGCCTGCTGTATGCTTCACAATCTTGCATTGCGACGCCAGGTGCCTTTCCTGCAGGAGGATGGTCCAGATGGTGATGTTGTAGCAGCTGTGGAGCCTGTGGAGAGTGAAGAGGAGGAAGACGACGGGGACGACACGGACAACAGGGACACAGTTATACAACAGTATTTTCAGTAGCACACAGGTAAGAATCACCCACGCCTTTTTACATTTACTTCTGCCCTCCTGCATCTCTACTTTCTGTGTTTCCCCCCAGTTCCTTTTAACTGATTTTTGACTTTCCTTTCCCTTTTCAGAGCTGTATGACCCACAGCGTGACTGCTGCTTTGTTTGACCATGGACTAATGCTTATAGACATTGGTATGTTGTCATCACAATGTGACTGAACATTATTGCACCGTTATGTGTAATACATTTCTAAAGAATACAAGCAGACTCCTGATTTTTTAAGTGCAATTGTGATTTATTTTAAGTGCTGCATATGGGTCCATGATAGTAAAACGGTGATGGGTGGGGGTGGAGTAATATCCATGGCAGAGTCCAGTTCTCAGTCGCACAGGTGCATTGTCCATATGCCTGTAGAAGGATGGAGCAGGGGCAGTTCAAGGTTGGACAGGGTGACAATGTGGGACAGTGGGATGACATCAGGGGGTATCTTATGCTGGCGAGGGTCTTGGCATCCTACTCTGTCTTCTTTTGTGATCCCAGGTTCCGCTTGCGGGGTGGTTGATCGTCAGCAGGAGGTGGGGTTCTGGAGGCCTGTCGGTGTGTGGGGGCCTCCTGTCCACTAGCGCCGGCGGAGGTGGTAGGCTGTTCGTGGTCCGGGCTAGTGACAGGGCCCTTTGGGGTGCCACATGGTCCCGCAATGTGGTGACTATCTGGTTGAGGGCCAGGACGATGGTCCCCATTGCGGAACCGATGTTCCTGAGTTCGTCCCGGAACCCCATGTACCGTTCCTCCTGCTGTGCCTGGATCTCCTGGAACCTGGCCAGTACCGTCGCCATCGTCTCCTGGGAGTGGTGGTATGCTCCCATGATGGTGGTGAGGGCGTCTTGGAGAGTGGCTTCCCTGGGCCGGTCCACCCCCTCTCGCAGAGCAGCCCTCCCAGTTCCCCTGTTTCCCCGGGCCTCTGTCCCCTGGATGGTGTGCCCACTACCACTGCCCCCAGGTCCCTGTTGTTGTTGGGGTGGTGGGTCAGCCTGGGTGCCCTGTAGTGGCGGACACACCGCTGATTGACGCGTCCTGGAGACAGAGGCATGGGCCCGCTGGGTGGGAGCTGTGCTGGTATTCCCAGAGGGGGTTGGGTCTGCTGTGGCCTGTGTCTGTGTGTGGGGAACCGACTGTCCAGAGGTCCCCGATGGTCCGGGCTGGTCATCAGGTTCTAGGTCGACAGAGCTGCTGTCATCACTGGGGGCCTGTTCTGGGGGCGGGATGGACAAATCTGGACCCTCCTGGCCGGTGTGTTGGCGTTCTGGCCCTGCAGGGGTAAAAGAGTATGGTTATTGCTTCTGTGTGTGCCATGGCGTGCGATTTGGCGGTGCCCTTGTCCCCCAGTGCTGGCATTCCCTTGTGGGAGGAGTTGTGAGGGTGGTTTGTGGGGGGGGGGACGGGTATGTGCAGTGGTCATGCTTAGGTTATGGGTGTCCATGGTTTGTGTTGGCATTCAGGGATTGGTGTTGTGTTGGGTGGGTTGTGCTGGTGAGACATTGGCAGGGAGGATGTGTGCTGGGGGGTTGGGGGTGAGGGTGGGGGTGTGGGTTGGCATGCTGGTGGTTGGGGGGGTAAGGTAGTTGAGATTAGACTTACCAGAGTCCATTCCTCCGCCTACTCCAGCGAGGTACTCAGGATGCAGGAAGTTCAAGACCTCTTGCTCCCATGCTGTGAATTCGGGTGGAGTGGGTGGGGGTCCGCCGCCAGTCTTCTGCACAGCGATGTTGTGTCTTGACACCATCGACCGCACCTTCCCCCGTAGGTCGTTCCAGCGCTTTCGGATGTCTTCCCGGTTTCTGGGATGCTGTCCCACAGCGTTGACCCTGTCGACGATCCTTTGCCATAGCTCCGCCTTCCTGGCAATGGTGGTGTGCTGCACCTGTGTGCCGAATAGCTGGGGCTCTACCCTAATTATTTCCTTCACCATGACCCTGAGTTCTTGGTCCGAGAACCTGGGGTGTCTTTGGGGTGCCATGGGGTGGTGTGGGGTGGTGTTTGTGGTGATGAGTGTGGTGTGTGTGGTGGTGTGTGGTGTTTTGTGCGTGGATGTAGTGTGGGTGATGATGTTGTGTTCCTGTGTGTGTTGGGGTTTTGAATAGCTGTGCTCTCTCTCTCTCTCTCTCGCCTTCTCTCCGAATTTCTAGTAGTGGGGGTTTGTGGGTGATGTGGGTGTGTGTTTTATAGTTGATTGGATGTGTGGGAGTGTTGTTTGTATGTGTATCAGGTGTGTGTATTTCAAATTGTCCAATGTGGCTGTGTTTTGGAGCTGGGTGTGTATTTTGAGCGCGGCGGTGTGTACCGCCAATGGAATACCGCGGTTGAAAGACCGCCGCGTGGATTCGTGGGTCGTAATGGCATGGGCGTGTTTGTGTTGGCGTGACGGTGGAGGTTTGGTCATCTCCAGTTTATCGCTGACCGCTGATGAGGCGGCCTTCCGTGGATGTCGGGTCTTTGGCGGCTTGGCAGTTGTGGGTCAGAATGACCGTGGCGGTTTACCGCGGCCGCAGCGGTAGAATGGCGGTCTTCTGACCGGCAGTAAGAGCCTTTTACCGCCGAGGTCAGAATGACCCCCTTTGTGTCTTTGCACAAGCAGCAAGACTACAGGCAAACTGGGCGAAGTCCTTTGCCTGCCTGCGTTTCCCACCGTGACCCCACAGAAGCTAAGCCTTGGAGGGATGCCACTTCAATGGTGTTAAATCACAGTCTGATACCTGGGTATCCACCTATATCACTCCCCAACAGACCTCATGGATGGCAACCTGTGGACCGCCTTTGCAGTGATAAAAGCACAAGTGCAATTCTGGAAGAACCTACTGCTGGCCACCACAGGAAAGATAGCACTGTCAAAATTGGTAATCCTGCCCAGACGGCTCTACTATTTTTTTAACTGATCAGTGGCCGCCCCCCCAGGAATTCTTCTGCGATCTAGACACATTACTGGGGATCTCACCTGGGGCAACAAACGACACTGCACAGCTTTGATGAAACTGAGGTAGCTTATGTATCCCGCCCTCTGAAGCCTATTACCTGGTGGCCCAACTGCAGTGGGTAGCTAAGTGGTTGGCAGGATGCAACCTGGAAGAAACAAGTTATGAGATGGGCCCCCTAACAAGGACCACAAATAGAGCCTTTTTGCTCCTCAGAGTAGGGCCCAACTCCCCTCAGTCCTTGCAAGTGCAAGTGACCTGTAAATGCCTTTTCCAGGTACATCTCCTTACACCAGTAGTTCTCCCCATATGCACCAGCATTTCCCTTGCTGGGCCTCCCACACTTTCCAAGCACATACCTGACAGCATTCGCAGTTGGCTTGAACATTTGTTGATCACTATCAGAGATCTTTTTTCTGACTGGCACCTCCACACCTTTGATCAACTCTGAGTCGACTACAATGTCCCGCCAGGACAGTTTCTCACTTACCGACAAATCCATCACACATGTCAGGTTCTCTAGTCCACACAGGATGAAGAACCAAATACCCACACTGTTCTCCAAACACTACTCACCTTTGGTGGCGACCACCACCAGGTCACTTCAATCTACAAAGCTCTGAGAGACCACACAAGCATATCCCTAATGACTTTGTGGAACAAATGGGAGAATCACCTGGGAAGCGCACTGAATGACTCTGAATGGGAACAAGCCCTAGCATTCCCCCAACAGGTCAATGCCCGCTTTAAGAGCATACAATATTCCACACTTGACAGTGCCTACATGACCGCTGAGCAGCTTAATCATTTTTTCACCCAAGCGGACATCTGCTCCCCCCAGTGCTATTCGGTAGATGCGGACCTCGGCCATATGTCAAGCACTTGAGACATATTGGCAAATGATACACTAAACAATATGAGAAGTTACTGCACTCACCATTGATTCCACCTGGAAGGCCTGTGCTATAGCCATATTTAGACTAAAGAAAGTGCTACAAAGTGAGAGTGTGCTTCACTAGACTAGCACTACTATTGGCTAGGAAAGCACTCAGAAAGTCCCTTCAGCACCTCTGGTAGAGGCATGGTATGGAGCAGTGCATAAATGGGGGAAAGCAGAAGGTGAGGCCCTACGGTATAAAGAGGTGTGTCACCTGTGAAAGCACCCAATCTCAGCAGAATGGGATGCTCTTCTGATTCTTCTTCTACACATACATCTAATGATCGTTCTCCTCTCATAAATACTAGTAGGCTCATCGACCCCCTTAGGGCAAGTCTCCCCACTAGTGGAGCCGCCGGTGACCCCGATCTCCCCACCATCCATCTCCTGCTAAGGGCCCCTAGCCAAGTCCTACCCCACCCCCCGGTCTCTGGTACAGCCAGAGCACCTATCAGCGACACTTAATGTAGTTCCACCCACTACCTTAACACACCAAGTACAACCACACTGCCACCTTTCTCGCACATCCTGTCCTGCCGCTGCCGTGATCCAAATATTCTCTCCTGCATTGATCCACCCACGTCAGGTGAAGAATTTGCTTATTGTTGGTACACTTCAAGCATCAACCTGTGATGTATGATTTGATGCATGTTTTACCCACCTTTGCAACTGTACAATTAAACCAATTATCACTTTCTTTATGCTATACTAAATTGCCAATGATTGTTCCCATGACCCCCTCGTTTGGAGGATCTCACAGTTGTACCTTAATAATTTACTGAACACCAATAAAAGCAGTTTCAAAAAAACTTGATTCACATAATCTATGCCAGAAATTCCTGCACTTATATCAGAAATTGCAGTCCTTGATAAGGGATAGTAGTAAAAGGGCTGCCACTTGACCACTTGTCAGGACAGGTCCGTCGCCCAGATTATGACACAAGAATCTGCCAGAGACAGCCTTGACTACTGCCAGGTCACCAACAAAATGCCACATTGCACCTGATGCAGACACCGAACTGAGGCCAGGAGAAAGGATATAGCCGTGTTTGTGTGTTTTCCTTTCTCAGGGAACCTTGCCATCACGCTCTCTGATAGCCGCAACATTTGTTTTCAACAAGGTATGTAGTGTGTTGCATCACCCTAAGAAAGTCTAGATTGTAAGTTTTGCTCTCTGTGCTCTTCTAGCGCAGCACATAGAAGTAGGTTGGAGGGTGTTTGGCCTTTAAATGATATTTTATGTATGTTAGAAATGTTCACTTCATTCTTGTTGTTCACAGCATGCCCATTTGATGTTTCAAAGGTATTCTATGCAGTTATTTTAGATGTGCTGAAAAACATGTTTACCTTATTGCTATTAATGCTTTTAGTTAAAAGTGTCTATATTTTCTCAGTACCATTTGTGTGTGTAATATTGTAAAGAGCAAAATTCCGGTACCATGTTACATCAGATCCCGGCTTATGGATAGTTAATAACCAAAAAGCAATGATTCCACTTCAACAATGTACTGACCACGTTTCTGCATGGCTACAATAACCTGTCTTTCACACTCAGCGTTAGTGCATTGAACCAAGTTTGCCTGTGACATCCATGGGTGGGAAACCAAACCTTGAAAAACTATGCCAGAGTGGTAGTTTACACAACAAGTGGAGGGGTGTAGAGGTAGAGTGGAGTGGCATGCTGTGGAATAGCCTAAACTGTAGTGGTCTAGACTGTACTTGAGTACATTGGAAGAGCATACAATGGATTGCCGTTGAGTGTAGTCTGGTACAGTGGAATGGTGTAGACTGGTGTGGTGTGCAGTGGAGTGGTGTAGAATGTAGTGGCATAGAGTGTAATAGTCTACAGTGGAATAGTAAAACAGTAGAATGGAGTGGGGTGAGTGACGCAGACTTTAGTAGGGTACAAAGGAGTAGCATGAAGTGGAATAGCGTGTAGTTGAGTAGTGTAGAGTGTAGTGGCATACAGTGGACTGGGGTACAGCAATGTTGCAGAGTGTGTAATACCATACTGTAGAGATGTATATAATCAAAAGCCATATAGTGGAGTGGCGTAGAATGGAGTTAGGTACAGTGTAGTGGTGTAAAGTGGAATTGCAGATGGTGAAATAGCATAGAGTGGAGTACCGTACAGTGGCAGGCCATACACTGATCTGGCATACAGTGCAGTGTCATGGAATGCAGTGACATAAAGTGGAGTGTCATAGAAGGGAATAGTGTAGACTTTAGCAGAGTAGAGTGGAGTAGCATAGACTAGAATAGCGTAGAGTGTAGTGGTCCATGCAGATAAGAAGGCAGTATCTACCTAATGGCTGTCTTTACAAAACATAAAAGGCAGGCATGTAGTTACCACACTTTGCAGTGTTCTGGGTTAGGGCTTTACATATAGGTAAGTATTGTGTTTTATATTTGTTACCTTCTTCTCACAGGTTTAAAAAAGTGATGATAAATAGAGAAATATATTTATAATTTTCTATATGTTTTTACAGCATTTAGGGAGAACTGCGCTATTTTTAAAAATGTGTTTAAATAGCGTTGTAATTATTAGGTATTACTGCAGTATTCTGTAGACTTTTTTGTGAAGATTTAAATATGTTAAAAATACACTGTAGTAAACTACATTTATACAATACAGTGTAGTATAGTGTATTTTGATTTTCTTTTTTTATTTGTTATTATTTTTGTTCAGTGCCACGGTATTCCTGAAGCAGTACTGCAGTACTCCATAATTTTTTTTAAATAAATAGAAACGTATAAGTATTTTTTCCGAGCTATTGCCACTTTAACAAAGTGATAACAGGTAAAAAAAAATATCAAACCTAATACTTACCTATAGCTAAGGGTGAAACTTTGAACACAGTGAAAGTGTACCTAAAACAACATGGCTGCCTTTAACTTTTGTAAAAGCAGTTATTAGCCTATCACATAATGACTTGTCACAGCAAGGTACCACGGTACTTCTGCAAAATACCATGAACTTCTGTGAAATTTCACAAACGTTCTTCAGCAACTGATATCACTGCACTAAAATGCCTTATAACTTAGAAATACTTTCCCTACTTAGCTGTAGTACCCTAAAGTATAGTCTGCACACCATAATGTGGAATCCTGCCAAACCTCCACATAATCCAACTGGGCCTTTGGCTGCTGCTCCTGAGTACAAAGTCTAAGGAAAAACGCATTGGTGCCCAAGCGTGTTTTGGGACCCCTTTTTTCTTTACTCCCCCTTGACCAATCACCATGAAACTTTCCACACTCTGCCAATGTAGAAAGGGGAATACGTCTGGATAGTTTAGTGGAAATTTGTCAAATTTCTCAATCCATGTTTGGTGTCCCTGGAATCACAATTTAAAAGCCTAACTTATATTAAAGCCAGATTTTAAATTGTAATTCCGAAAATGCCAGTTTTTAAAAGTTAGCATTTTTTGTGACATAGCCATTTGGTGCCTGCAGCCTCTCTTGGGTCACATGACTTGGTGTAGCTGACAGACTTTGTGAATTCCTCCCAGACAGTCACACAATAGTGAGATTAGGTGTGCTTGAAACTACCATCTGCTGACAGGATAGGGGTGGGACTGAGCACAGCCCACTCACAAATGAATAGCCTGTACTTTGCCCTCGCACAAATGGCTTAACCACCTTGCATTGTTAATGGTGCCAGCTTGGAGCCAAGGCAGGGAGTTCCATGCACTTCAAAGCTACTGTCCAGAAGCTTCTCCCACCTTCCAGAACAAGGGCACCAGGGTATAAAAGAAGGACCTCAGACATCAATTCTTCAGTACACTTCTGGACCTGTAGATATTCTGCCAGCCAGGAAGAAGGACTGCTGTGTTGCTACAAGGACTGCCACCCTCCTAGATGGCTACTCTAAAGGAACTGCTGGCCTGCTGTGTTGACCTATTGCCTGCTGCCCTCTTGCTTGAGGAAGAACTGGACTTGCAAAGTCATCTTGAACCCATCTTGAACTGTGCTAGCCTCCTGATCTAAACCTCAGGGACTTCAATAGCTTCACAACCAGCTCCTGGACCATCTGCAGCGAGTTCCTGGCCCACAAGTGGGGCCTCTCAGGTCCTGGACCCTTGGTGTTCCTCAGCAGGCTCCTTAGTCAAGATTCTGGGCTCTTGGTGACCTCAAATGGGCCAGTATGCACTGGAACCATGCCTCCTACATTAAAGCTAGACAGTCTCTTGGCACAGCAAGCACTGATCACCGTGAAGCACCAGGCCGCCCTTCTGCAACGCCCAGCCTGCTCTTCGCACCATGCCAATCACTGCCCGCTTTGCTCTCCGTTATAGGGATGTTATTGTTAGGAAATAGAATTAAAAAGCCATTCAAATGTACTGAAAAAAACAAAGGTTACATGGGAAATTATAGTTAGGCTCAGATTTTAAAAGTACAAAACCATAGAAACTCACCTGTTATAGTTAGAGTTATCTCAAGTAATTATAACTTGTGCCCTGAAGTAACTATAACTTGAGCCCCCATCATGCACAGTATTTTTGTCAACAATTTTACTGCAAATATTTTATTGATATTATCAATGATGTTATCAAATATGTCTTGAATGCCATAATGTGTGGGTTAATAAGATAACTATAACTATAACAGGTCAGTCAGTCAAATAACTTTATTTGGCAATTGTCATAAAATTACAAATTTAGATCAGGTTTCCAAAAGAACATGCAGACAGAAAAAAAGTAAAACACATCTTACATATGTTGCCAAATAAAAAGGATAACAGAATAATCTTATCCAAGTTCCTTTTTCACAAATATTCCAATGTTCTTATCAAATCGTTTACTAGTTTCGTGCAATATAATTCTAAAAACTGTTTAAATACCCTAAAATATAATAAAAACCTTTCTTCCTCTGGAATAAAAGCTATCCTAAACCACATATATAAGGTATAACATTTTGAACATAAGAATAAGAAAAAATCGGCA
Source organism: Pleurodeles waltl (assembly GCF_031143425.1). Classification (NCBI taxonomy): domain Eukaryota; kingdom Metazoa; phylum Chordata; class Amphibia; order Caudata; family Salamandridae; genus Pleurodeles; species Pleurodeles waltl. Next base: position 417,643,456 of record NC_090449.1, read on the forward strand.
TGAAATAAGATTAATAAATTACAGGATATTAATACCGGTTCCTAACAGCAATGGATGATCTAATAAAATTTAAGACCTAAAAACAAATTTTGTCATTTAGTAATTTCTGAAAATATATTAAAGCTTCCTTATAATGGATTGGTCTTAAAGTGCGTAAAATAGGTAAAATGAAAGTATTTCTAGGGGAGGCATAAAGAGAGCAAAAGAGAAAAAAATGAGAAGTGCTTTGCTTTGACCTGGCATCACAAGGGCAGGGTGGTAAATCTTTTTGCCAAATACACTGCTTGGGAAAGGCCACCTTAAAATGAATCAAATTTAATCTAAAAAAAGGTAAAAGAGAATATATTTTTGGGCATGAAAACCAAGTCAAGTAAGGTTCAATATGTAAAGCCGTAGCAATCTGAGTATAAGAATCTAAAGATTTCAAGTTAAAACAGCTATGAAGTCTTATGAGCAAAGCATACTCAGAGTGACGTGCTTTCAACAGGGGCTTTACAGTTGTAGTTAGCATTTGAGGTTCTTCATACATATACCTAAGCCCCAGCTTATCAAAAGATGATCGCAAGTATGAAAGCCAGGGGATCCTGTTCGAGTTAGCTAACTGTGTGCATTCAGTAATACATTCCTGCACAAGACTTGCCGCTGGGTTCGTCCAACATCTAATCCATAACAGAAGGGGGGCAATAGAGACCATGTCCTCTAAAAAGCAATGGCCCACCTCCTCGTGGTGAATTTCTATGGTTTGGTATATTTAAAATGTGAGTCTAACAATAACATTCCTGTAACCTTTGTTTTTTTAAGTGAAGTTCTATTGTTGTTTTATTCTATTTCCTAACTATAATGTCCCTGTAACTTGTGTCTTTTTAGTGAAAAAAATAGATAGATAGATAGATAGATAGATAGATAGATAGATAGATAGATAGATAGATAGATAGATGTTGTTAATATAGTTTACATTTCAGGTTAAAAGCAGGGGTCAATGATTGTGTGAACAATACATAACATAAAATTATAGATGGGTAAAAAGTAAATTACAGGTAGGTTTTTCACCTCAGGGTTCTGAGTGACATCATATACAACTCGAGCTTGTTATGTATTTGATATCACTCAGAACCTCTCAGTGAAAAACACCCCCATAGTTCACTGTTAGGACTCTTGAGAGTTTAGGGTCAAATCGTCAAGCACAACATTACAGAAAGAACATAAATGTACAGAGAAACATCTACTATCACAATGTGTGTGCCAAATCCCAGAAGAACTTTTTCCCTAACTTGGGCCTGTACCTCTTTGAACTTCTGACACCGTAGAATTCAAGGTGGAGTCTGATCTTTCTAATATTCAGTAATAGCCAAGGAGATGATGGACTCCAGTCTCACAAAGGATTTAAGTTTCACACTCAGATTGATCTCAGAAGGCTAGGGATAAGTCTTTGACTAGCTATGTCATTTTTCTTACCCACAGGAGACTGCTTCCTTCACACAGAAACTGTCTCTCAGTAGCAGAAAATTTCTTGCAGGACATTTGCTCCTCACACCAATCCCCTTGTTGGTATTTCGAATTACTTTTGAACCAAAGATATATCATGGAGTTCAATTTTGCACACAAAACCGCTAAGTTAATTTTAAGAAATTCCCCATAATTTTGTGTAATTTTCAAGCATATCTCAGTGTTGTCCAGAAAAAGATGGTATGAAAACCCAAGATGAAATCATCAAAGGAGAAAGCATAAAGAAGAATTTAAAAGTGCCTCGCCCAGAGTCCCAAAGAGCGCTAACACGATGCGACATTGGTGGTGAGAGGAAGTAGCACTAAGATTCAGAGAGCGTGAAGTTAGAGAGGTAGGAAGAAAATGGTTCAAGTGCAGTACTCAGGTGTTCCTCCTGGTTTAACTTTTGTTTTGCGTATCCTTACTTACACTCTGTTTTTCAGACTCCAGGAGAGGTGCCTTATCTCTGTAGATATGGTGCTTTTCTGCTCCCTTCTTGTAACATAAGACAGCGCAGCAAATTTGGTTTCTGTGCTGTGATTGATGACACTTTTGATCTGGGCCCAAGTGCTTTCATGCTTCGTTTTGTATATGTTGTAAAAGGTGATTGAATTCTTTAGCAGAATACACAGTAACGACAAGAGGAAAACAGTCAGAGTGGCACGCATGTAGACTTAAGAATGGTAAATTTCCAACAGAAGCATGCAAATTAGTATTTTTGTATTTTTAAGACCACAGGCACTGAAAATATATTTCAAATATTGTGCCAATCTCTTTTTTTTACGCAAATGTTTTCTAAAAATTAGATGACGAAAGATAGATTTATCCATACAATTTCATCTTTACACTTCTGAAGATCACCTAACTCTGTATGTCCTATAGAGTCAGGACTACCACTTCTGCCTAACTTTAAATCATAATTAATTGTAGTGACAAGTACCCTGCGAGACAATGCACATTTGAGGTACTGTAAAAAATCAAATCAAACCAATGTGCAATAACAGACCGTTTCTCATTTAGATAATCAGTAAATAGACAATTCTTCTCACCTCGAAAAGAAGGCACCAGCTGAGAAGTCTGCCTAGGAAACTATTAACAGCTAGTCAATCCATGGGCTTAGACTCATAACATCGTAGGGGGCCCACTTCAGCAGCCATATCTTTTTCCATTACACAGAGATCACAACACCAATGCAAATCATCATGGAAAGAGAACAATTTGAGAGCTAAACACCGGAAAAGGCGTGACGTACGCATGCCTTTCACAAATGAAAGCAAGCAATTTTAAAAGGCAAGCCCACGAACCAATGTAAGTGACTGACATGACATGGGCGTGGTTTGAAGCCCAAAGAGAGATTACAGAATGGACAGAGCGCTTTGGGCTCGCCCATAAAAAGGTTAGTGCCTGAAAGCCTTCAGTGCCAAAGAGACTAGGAAAACGTATTTTCAACTGTTTCAGAACATGAGCACTCCTGAGGTGGCATATGTGAGTATCAAAATGTCTGCCTTGTAAAATGTTGATAAATTTGCTCTACCACAGATGTGAAGCACTATACAACTTACATACTGGTTTAGGTCTCACAAGGGGAAGGGAAAGTGTTATATAAATACCAATACAAAAACTCCTTAGATAAGACTGAGCTGTGTGGATTTTGTGTCAGTCCATCGAAGAAAACACGTATGACACTTCACATTATACTTAAAGCAGATTGCTTTGTCTGCTTAGCACGCTTGTCATTTTACATTGTACATTATAATGAATAAAAGCATGTCTAACAAACATACATGTATTGATGATAGGATGTGTACTGCATAGTCAGTGTAACAACAAGCCATCCAACCTTTATACTCAGTTCATACCTCCCGGATGAATAATGTTCTTGCTGTTAGTGAGGGAGGGCGCAATCAGTATCTTCCAAGACTGGATCCGATTCGCCAGTCACAATGTGTGGTATGATCAGGCTTAGCACCTGTATCTCTCTCCGGCTCGAATGTCTGGCATGCAGACACTGGTGGGGTGGTCACAGTGGTGTATGAGTGTGCTTTTGAAACTGGTTGCGGTTGTTGTGGCACAACAGTCTGGTTTGTTTCGTAGGGGCTGGGTCATGCCTCACAGGTAACCCTTTAGTGTTGAGAGACCATGATTAAGGCACAGTGTGTCCGGTATTCTGCCCGAGGGTCTCATACACACTTAGGCCTGTAAGCTCAGACAAGCATTGCACAGTGTGGGCACCGGGACGCTCATTGTGAGGTGTGTCTCTGGAGTCACCCCCTCACAGAATCCCAAGTCGTGCAGTCTTGGCCTGTGAATTAGCTGGCGGATGCTGATCACAGGTGCCAAGGTGTAGCCGCAATACTCAGGCAGGTAGGTAAACAATGGCATCTGTGGGGCATCACAGTGAGAGAGCGTAGCTTACATAACCCATATTAAAATGAAATGCTTATATCAATGTGTAATGATGCTGCATAGAAAACAATAATAATAGCGGTTTTGCTTAAACGTGCACCTGAATTGTGATCACGGTATATGACCACCAATGTATACACAAACTACTAATAATGAATAAAATGTTTATGTTATGTTTAATTAAGTTTATAGTAACATTTATGTTATTGCATTTGCATTGAAAATCTTTATAGGCCTTAAGTTAGCGTGAGCTGCAGGTTTTAGCTACCCAGCTTTCATATTAAATGCATTTTTCTGTTTTTCCAGTGTGCTGACTCGCAAAGGGCCATGACTCTGCAAATGTTATTTTTCTTCAACTTGGAAGACGAATGTATCTATATTGATTCCGTTCCCAAGCGCATACTTGGTGCCTTGGTTTAAAAAGTTATGTGCATATTGAAACAAATGTAGATTAATGAAATGTACAAGGTCACTTAGACCGATGGACAATGAATCTGCTGACCTAAAAGACGTGCCAAAGAGTGAAGTAACGCCGGATGTGCCACCTCCGAAGACGTCAATTATGAAGACCAATCAAAGAACCACAAACTAATGTGGGGTGACAATTGGGATTACCAAATGCTAAATTTGATAGGTTAAAGATAGTGTGGTATAGTTAGTGTCCAATGGGATTTTGGGGGAATGTACTACGAAAAAGGGATAAAAACCCATGTCACAGAAGGGTCATTAGAATTAGGTAGGGAATGCTATTGATTTTATCCAGAAACTCTGTCACTCTGTTTGGTGACTTTGAGACTTATTATAACCATCCTCATCCATAGACTGCCCTTTTACACTTTTCCTCCTTACGAGGGAAGTGGCCCCTATCCCTCTAAGTCGAGTTTAGACTGATGGCGTTTTGACTGATATCCTGAAGACGAAGACTGATCCTGAATGCTGACCTAATCCTTGGAGGGTAATTATGACAATATAATTTGTCTGTTTGCTTTTTCTTTCTAGGTACCAACTGCTTAATTTTGACAGAGGCCATAGCTAGATGTTTTCCAAATTGGTGTTCTAAATTGTTTTGCATGAAGCCCAACATGCCAATGCTAATTAGTGGTTAGGACAGGTGATCATCAAATTAACACAAATAGACGAATGACTGACATTATGCTATGTTGAACTGACGAGTAATTGACACTTTGCTGTATTCTGATCTATGTTTGCGCCGTGTTATATTCTGATGTTTATGATTCTTGCCTCATTGAAATCTTACCAGAGTTGCCATATCGTAACTATGCTGTTGTGTTTCTTGGCTTTGAGATTGACGCACTTACTTTTAGATTGTAACTAATAGGGAATAAACTTCATAAAATTCTATTAAAGGTGTGGTTATTCATGGCTGAAAGGTCATGGTTGCATCGTCAATTTGATTAATGTCTTTGACCAAAGTGAAATGTATTGTGGTGATAAATATTGATGATATTATTAATATATTAATTGACATATTGATCAGCTATCTCGTCCTACGGTGTCTCTCAACTGGGTCAAAAGATTCATTGGCCTAAAACGAGTCCTAATGTGTAATAAATTAACATAAAAGGACGTGTTAACAACAGCAAGGCAGCAAATACTGCTCACAAGGCTCTGAGAGAGTCCAGACTTCTGTACTGTCAGTACTTTTATGTGCCCTGATGTTGTTTCTCTAACAAGGATCTTCACACTCCTGTTATGATGTATTTCTGGGTGTGGTGATTGGCCTTGGGCAAGTGAGGCCTTTGATTAGGATGGCCGACCAGCCTGCAATTTGCATGTTTTTTCTGGATTCGTGGCTCCCATCTTGTTGCCAGCAAATAGGCACTGACAGATACCAGTTGTCACACATTTTGGTTCCCCGTTACTTTTAGTTCTCTCAAAGGACAAGAAACTTTCAGTCTTTCTGCCCTTTATGGGCTGTGAAATAAGTAGCTGTAAGTGGTTGGATGGAGGAGCTGCTGCACAGGATATTTCCCACAACTTGCAGCTTCCGGATAAGGGAAGGTTGCAGAGAAGAAGAGGGGAAAGAGATGCTTCTGGTAGCATGCCCATAGCATTTATTTCTTCCACTAAGCATGTTCAAAGTGCTGATATATTGTCAGAAGAGTGGAGAGAGGCAAAGGGAGAATATTACCTACTCAGGATCAAACGATTTGTTAAAGTAGTAGACCAGTGACTGTAGCACATTGCAACTTGCTACAAAGGCCATACATTCACCATTGTATTGCATTTTGGTGAATATAACTGTGAAACTGTGACGTCTTCACTCCCCATGAAATATACAGCCCTTTTTCTTTAATCACACATGTGCCAGCAACTTGTACTTTGATTTTAAATACTCATAATCTTGCCAAAAAAGGGCCCGTGGAATAAGTGCACAAGTGATTGCTTAAGAGTACACAATTTAGCAAAATGGAAGACCGGGATTAGAAACTGTATCTCCCGGTTCCACATTTTCAACTAGGCCACTAGACCACAACCTGGGTGGTAGTGATTATGATGGCAAGGCTAAGGGCCACCCTTACTTGGGAAATGTCAATGTGTTGTGGGCCTTGCCCATCTTTAGAATACAGTGTTTATTTCCATCAGATTGTTAGCGCGTTGATCCTTAATAAGTAAACTTACAAGGAGACGCATATAGGTAGATTAACCTTTCGATTCGTTTAAGGTGTTCTTACCATAGTTCAGTACAGAATCAATAATTAAGACACAAATAATCAATAATAATTAGTCAAATCAACAATCAATGGAGTGAGTAAAATTCCCACACCATGACTCTTCAGCCATGAATAACCACACCTTTAATTAAAAGTTTAGTACGTTTATTTACCTTATGTTAACACTACGTCATGAATCTTAATCATCAACTCAAATCAACAATTTTAATAATGACTAGCGAGTCACAGAAAACATGATCTTATCAAAGCTTGAATCAAAAGACATTCTAAAGCATCAACACAAAACCCATTTCAACAAAGCTATGATGTCCATAAAGTTCAGCAAAATAGTTTGTCAATCATTTGTCTCTGTAAATCGTCAGTCGTCATGTGAGTAACCTCAACTAACAGAGATTAGCATCAGCATGTGGGGCTTCATGCAAAACAATTTAGAACACAAATTTGGAAAAACATCTACCTAAAGAAAGGATTTAGACAGCGCAGTTGGTACCTAGAAAGAAAAGGCATAAGAATGCAATTCAGTCACTGTCATATCTACCTATCCACGGTATGGGTCAGCAGCAGAATCAGTCTTCTTCCTCAGGTCACCAATCGATCAGCAAAACATCAGACTATCAGTCAGAGAGTATGAGCCAAATGATAGAATCTCGAAACTCCTCTTCTCCCACTGTCACTCTAGATCTCTCGTCTCGCAATCTAAAATCTGTCTAAGTTCCCTCTGTCACATTGTTATATCTAAGTTCCCCAACTAACCCCAATTTCCAATTGGTCAATTAATCATACGTTATTACTCTGCCCAATGATGTCCGTACAGTATACCAAATCTATGAATTTTAATATTTCACAGTTCACATGTCGTTGAGTGGTCTGTTTTACGATGTTCTCATCATCCAGCTCGTCAGGTATCAATTTTGTTGCATCTTCGTCTCCAGTCAGTGTCTTCATTGTTCACATCCTGGGAAAGTACATCTAGCACATATTAACACGTTTTGTTACATTCCTAGAGAGCACATCTCCTGTCCGTTGGTTCCCATAGAAAGTTTCTGCTAAGCATTTTATTAAAACAATAAGCATTTCACAGTTAGTTCATCCTGTCAGCATTTTGTATTAAACGCTAAGAAATACAGCTGCTGCATGAGGCCCGGCAAAACTAGGCCAAAACTCTTGCTAAGTTAAGGCCTACAATTAATAAGCAAGAACATAATTTGTAACCCTTAATATGACATATTACTACATTAATCTAATACATTTTCAATATTTCGTACGTATTAATTATAATTTAGCACATTTCGTGAACACTGGTGGCCATTCTTCGAAGGTCACATTTTCAAATGTGCACATTATTTTTCTACATTATTCATTTTTCTACATGCGTTATTCAAAATACGTAAACATTCATTAAACATTTCTAATTAAGACATCTGCTTCAGCAAGATATAGTTAAAGTTGTAAAGCTGGAGATTATATGTCACAAATCCTAGTTTTGTGTTTAATATATAACCACTGGAACAGGTCCTGTGGATACCTGGCTTTATTCACAGTAAATACCGGTAGTTACCGTTGATGTTTCAAAAGTTTAAGATAATTTAATTCCATTTGGATATCCCAATTGTTCATTATCTAAACCAATCTTTCAAAGTTGCAATATCGAGCAGTCAAGGCTTACTGCAGGAAAAGAGATAAAGGATTAGAACTCAATTACATTATGACTAGTAATTATTCTTGATAATCTCACAGACCAGTATCAGCCAAAAAGCGGCCCAGAATTGCAACTCTCAAATGATGCAAAAATAGCCTTCAGGAAGCATGTTAAGCATATTTTCAATTTCTATCAATATGTTCATAGTGGAAAGAGGTTCAATGGGCACTCATGCACCATCAAAGTGGTATCCAAATCTATTAATAACTACAACTTTTGAAGATTAGTCCCCACTGTGACCTTCTAACTGGCACCTTGGTCATCACAAATCCAAATCTGAACCTGGAATTGATGAATGAACTTTACAAGAGCAGGCTATAACCCACCTTTATGAAGTTCAAGCGTCAAAACATTAAACTCTTTCAGCAATGGCTCCTAAAACAGCACTTTTAACTGATCTTGCATGAATAACCCAACAGAATTGTTCACCTATATAGAGACCACCCTAGGGTCAAAGGAGTTCCAGCATGACTTGTTTGGCAAGCTGCAAGAGTTACCACAGTAAGACGAGAGGCACACTGCCTTCAGTTAAAACGTACAAAGGCCAGAAGGAGACAGTCACTCTGACAAGTCCCCTACCCTCCACTCCAAAGTCCTTCACCATGACCACTCACTTTGGCTCTAAATTGCGTCCAGGACTTACATCATTGCTATCATGCCGCAACAATGATTAGACTAAAACTCCCAGTTTTGGCTAGAAGCAGATGGGTTTGTTTGGGTTACAAATGAAAGCAATTTTTTCATAGCAGAAAGGAAAGACACCTTTCCCAAATATTTCAGTGATAACCTTCCTCCATCATCTAGACATTAAGGATCCCTCAATTTACCTGACCGTATCATCATTTTTTTAGTCCCATCCCACTCAATTCCCCTTTATTATTAGAACTGTCCCATTCTCATTCCACCATCGCTTACACACTCACCAACCCTAAAAGTGGACGGGCCCCCACCCTCATCCTCGCCATCACATTCAACACCGTTGCCCACAACACACTCATTCCCAGTCTACACACCACAGGAATACAAGGACCAGCACTCAAATGGATAGCTTCCTTCCTGTCCGGAAGAACACAATGAGTCAGGCTCACGCCTTTCACATCAGAACCCACGGACCTCATCTGCGGAGTCCCACAGGTTTCATCACTCAGCTTTTCACTAACACTTTTCAACATATGTATGACTCTGCTGACTAACATCAACAAATCTCATGGAATCAATATCATCTTCAAAGTTGATGACACCCAGCTCATTTTTACCCTCTCATACGACACCGTTACCACCAAGACAAACTTCAAGCAATGCATGACCAGCATGGCCAACTGGATGAGAGAACTGCCTCAAGTTCCACACTGGCAAAACTGAAGTGTTGATCTTCAGGAATAAGAGCTCACCTTGGAACTGCACCTTGTGGCCTGCCGAACTCGAACCCAGACCTACCTCAACTGACTGACCACGCTAGGAACCTAGGTTTCATCCTGGACACAAACCTCACCATGAAGTCCCAGGTCAATGCCGTCACATCTACATGCTTCCACATCCTCCATATGTTACATAAAATCTTCAAGTTGTTCCCAATCACCAGATATGCCATCATACAGGCCCTAATCACAAGCAGATTGGAATACAGCAATGCATTCTACACCAGTATTTCAACCCGTCTTCTTTCCAGACTACAAACTATCCAAAACGCTACAGTCAAACTCATCCTGACCTCTCGTGCCAAACCCACACCACACCACTCCTCAGAGAGTCCACTGGCTCCCCATCCAAAAGTGCTGCCAGATAAAACTTCTCACATATGTATTTAGGTCACTACATAACACTGGACCTGCATACTTCAATCACCAGCTTTACTTCCAGCATCCCACCAGACAACTTTGCTTAGCATCACTCTCACTTGCACACATCTCCCATATCCACAGGAGAGAAGCAGAATGAGAGGTCAAGCATTATCCTACCAAACCACCAAACCCTGGAACAACCTGCCTCAACACATCAGGGCCTCCACCTCACTTCTTGAATTCTGCAAGAAGCTGAAGAACTGGCTTTTCAATTAGTCTTCTTGCAGGACCATCAAGACTGCCTGTACTCAGACCCAGCCTCACCACACACCTGTTCTCACCTACTCAGCACCTGGATACCCTCAGCAGTGACAAGCAGGACTCTACAAGTCCACCTTACATTACATTATATTACCACTTACCTATCACCCATCCACAGCTTTAAGTATAACGGGTTGTAAAAATGACTAGGACATTGGTCTCTATTCCTCAAAAACAACAGTAAAACATCCTAATGTAATCCATCTCAGCAAAGCAGTCCCTATTTACATTTCATATATGTGAGTCTTGGCATCCTTGGCGTGGTCTCCCCTGTCTTTTTTGCCTCTGCCTCCCATGTTTGGACTGTGTACTGGACCCTGTTTTTGCTGTTTTTAGTACTCTGGGCACCTTACCACTGCATGCCCAGTGCTAAAGTGCAAGTACTCCCTGTGTAAAATGTATGTGTAATTGGCTGTCCTCTCATTGGCACATTTGATTGACTAGTAAGTCCCTAGTAAAGTACACTAGAGGTGCCCAGGGCCTGTAAATCAAATGCTACTAGTGGGCCTGCAGCACTAGTTGTGCCACCCACATGAGTAGCCCTGTAAACGTGGCTCAGACCTGCCACTGCAGTGTCTGTGTGTGCAGGCCAGACAGGCAGAGAGGATGCACCAGTTGCAATTAGAGAAGTTTAAAATTGAGAAGGAGGAGAGAAGGTTTGCCATAGAGGAGAAAAAGATGCTATTGGCTCATGAGCACAGTTTAAGGGAGCTGTATCAGAGGAGCCAGTCTAGTAAAGATGGTGGCAGCAGGTCCTCAGTGCAGCCTGAGAGGAGGGTACACATTCCGAAGGACTTAGAAGGGATTACAAGAGGGAGGATGACATCTATCTGTGGTTTCAGGGGTATGAGTCAGCTCTCCACATGAACATGGTGCCTGAAGCACTTTGGGGGGCGGGTCTGTGGAAGCACTTTGAGGTGGTAGAGGGTAGGGACACTCTAACATCCTTAGGGGATCGTCGGGGATTCACCTACTCTATCATGAAGGATGCCCTATTCATAAGATATGGCCTCACCCCTGAGCAGTATAAGGAAATGTTTAGGTTGTATAAGAAGAAGTATTCTCAAACTTGGTTGGAGTGTGTAGACTCTTTCTACAGGTTGCTGGATGGTTGAGTGAAGAGCAGTAAGGTGACAACATTTGAGGTGCTGTACAATTTTAAGCATTTGTATAGTCTTTGTTTTCCAGAGCTGCGCTGATTGATAGCAAGCCGACTGACCATAGAAACCTTGCGTAGGAAGCGGATCTGTGAGAGAGCACCAGGGTCCAGAGGAGGTATGGGGAGACAATGCCAAGGGTGGGCAGGGTCCCCATCAGAACAAGGTGGGGTAAGGGTAAACAGGGAGAGTTCTCTAAAGGGCTCCAACCTAGTTCCCAGGGTAGGGATTCCCAGCCCCAGCAGAAAAGAAACCATTGGTCTCTACAGGGTAACCTGCGGAGAAGGGTCCCCGCAAGTGCTTTGCATATGATCAGATGGGTCACATGAGGGGGGGTCCCAAATGTCCCAAAGGGACACAGGCAACCACTGGTGCTCAGTTACAGGGTTTGGCCAGTATAGCTCTTGGGGAAGAGTTGGTTCCAGGTGGGTGGGAGCCAGCTGAGATTACCCTTTTCTCACTAGGGGACAGTGAGATGGTCCTTGTGCCTGAGAACACTAGAAAATACAGACAGTGGGTGCCCATCAATGGACAGAGGGTGGAGGCTCTGAGAGACACAGGAGCCAATATGACTACTGTGAGAATTCACCTGGTGTCTGAAGAGCAGGTAGTTCCCCATGAACTTCACCAAGTAGTTGCAGTAGACAACTCTGAGCGCATGTGCAATGTGGCGCAGGTTCCCTTTGAGTGGGGGGTGGGTCTTTGGTTCCGTGAGGGTAGCTGTGAGTCCAACCATGCCTTTAGATTGTCTCCTTGGCAATGACCTGAAGGAGTCCCCATGGAAGGAGGTGGAACACAGGTCTCACTTGGAGATGTTGGTTTGCCTGGGTAGGTGTCCACTTGGTCAATGGCGGCCCATCAGGGTGATCAGGAGACCGTGGAGCCTAAAAGAGTGGCCCAGGTGTCTGCCAGAAGGAGGAATGGCAAGTGGCACGGGAAACTGGCCCCAGAAGTTCCCACAGCCAGGGAGGAGGCTGAACCTGAGGGAGATGTACTGAAGCCTACAGGGGAACAGGTGGCTGATCTGGGGGAGGTCCCTGAGCTGACTCAGTGGCAGCAGGAAGGGGGACCCACCTGGGAAGCATCCTGTGAGGCACAGAAGACATGCCCTACTCTGGAGGGTGTGCAGCGGCAGGCTGCAGACCAGGCATCTGGCAAGGAGTCTGGTTCACATCTAATTTATTGGGAGGATGGCCTCCTGTATAGCAAACCTAAGGCTGCTGAACCTCAGTTAGGCCGTGTGCTGGTGGTACCCCAGTGCTTCAGAGCCTTCCTACTGGGTCTGGCTCATGATTTGCCTTTAGCTGGACATTTGGGGCAGTACAAGACCTTTGAGAGGCTTGTTACCCACATTTACTGACCCCCAAAGGCACAGGCACTATGATGCATATTGTAGGTCTTGCCAAACTTGTCAGGCCGGTGGTAAGAGTGGGGGGAAATGTAAGGCTCCCCTCCAACCTTTTCCTGTGGTCAGCATCCCCTTTGAAAGGGTGGGTATTGACATTGTGGGGCCTCTGGATCCAAAGACAGCCATGGGCAACAGGTTTATCCTGGTCTTGTTGGACCATGCCACCCGGTACCCAGAAGCTATACTTCTGAGGTCAATCTCAGCCCCTGTGGTGGGACGGGCATTGATGGGGGTTTTTATCCGCATGAGGTTCCCCAAGGAGGTGGTATCTGATAGGGGTCCAAACTTCATATCTACATATATAAAGTCTCTGTGGAAGGAGTGTGGGGTGACACACAAGTTCACCATTCCTTACCACTCCCAAGGAAATGATCTGGTTGAGAGATTCAACCGCACCCTGAAAGGCATGATCATGGGTCTGTCAGAGCCCTTGAGACGTAAGTGGGACGTTCTCTTGCCATGCCTTCTGTTTGCTTACAGGGAGGTGCCACAAAAGGGACTTGGTTTCAGCCCCTTTGACTTGTTATATTGAAATCCTGTGAGGGGACCTCTGAGTCTGGTTAGAGAAGGCTTGGAAAAGGCCTCCAGTAAGCCCCCCTAGGATGTATTTCGCAACATGTTGGCTTTTAGAAACCAGACATCCCGCTTTAGGAAGCTCACTCAGGAGAACCTGGAAGCAAGCCAGGAAGACATGAAAAGGTGGTACGACTAGAATGCCACTCTGGTTGAGTTTCAGTCTGGTCAGAAAGTGTGGGTGATGGCCCCAGTGGAGCCTATGGCTCTCCAGAACAAATGGAGTGGGCCTTTTGAGGTGGTGGAGCACAAGAGTGATGTCACCTACCTTGTGAACTTGCGCACTCCCAGGAACCCTTTGAGGGTCCTGCATGCAAACTGCCTCAAACCTCACTTTGAGAGATCTGAGTTAACAATGCTCCTAACAACAGATGATGGGGTGGAGGAAGAGAGTGAGCCTCTTCTTGACCTCCTGACTGCTAAGGAGAAAGATGGGTCTGTGGAGGGTGTGAAACTTCCCCCCCTCACTGACCCCAGCGCAACAGAGGGACTGTCGCCAGGTGTTGCAACAGTTTGCCTCACTGTTTTCCTTCATCCCAGGGGTCACTCATTTGTGTACTTATGATGTGGACACTGGGTACAGTCCAGCTGTAAAACAAAAGGTTTACAGGGTGTCTGACAAGGTCAGTGCTAACATCAAGGAGGAGGTGTCCAAAATGTTAGTTCTTAGGGTTATTGAGTTTTCCAGTAGCCCTTGGGCCAGCCCAGTGGCCTTGGTCCCAAAGGCTGCCGCTCCTGGTGCCACACCAGAACTCAGATGCTGTGTGGACTACCATGGACTCAATGCTGTCATGAAGACTGATGTGCACCCCATCCCCCTAACTGATAAGCTCATTGATCGGTTAGGGGCTGCCAAATATCTCAGCACATTTGACTTTACATCTGGATGTTGGCGGATTGCTCTGACTGAGGGGGCCAAGGAGAGGTCCGCATTTTCTACCCCGGATGGGCACTAGCAGTTTAAAGTGATGCTCTTTGGGATGAAAATGCCCCTGCCACCTTTCAGAGGCTGGTTAACCAGGTGTTGGTTGGACTGGAAGATTTCAGTGAAACCTACCTGGATGACACTGCTGTGTTCAGCTCCACTTGAGAGGTACACTTACAGCACCTCTGCAAAGTGTTGGAGGCTCTGCAGAAGGCAGGCCTTATTATCAAGGCAAGTAAGTGCCAAATAGGGCAGAGTTCTTTGGTGTATTTGGGACACCAGGTGGGGAATGGCCAGGTTGCACCCCTACAGCCAAAGGCTGATACCATTCTAGCCTGGGAGCCTCCCAAGACCCAGAATGAGGCGAAAGCCTGTTTAGGTCTCAGAGGATACTATAGAAGATTTGTCCAGGGGTATGGCAGTATTGTTGCTTCCTTGACTGAGTTACCCTCCAAAAAGCAACCCAGAAAGGTGATCTGGACAGAGGCTTGCCAGACAGCTTTTGATGCCCTGAAGGCAGCCATGTACATGGCACCTGTGCTAAAGGCAACTGACTTCTCTAAAGAATTCGACGCTCAGACTGATGCTTCAGAGCATGGTGTGGGAACAGTGTTGTCACAGCTAAATGAAGAGGGCCTAGATGATCCTGTAGCCTTCATTAGTAGGAGGTTACTTCCCCTGGAACGTAGGTCTAGTGCAATTGAGCGTGAAGCACTTGCTGTGGTCTGGGCGCTGAAAAAGCTAAGACCCTACGTGTTTGGGACTCCCTTCCGGGTTCAGGCAGACCACAGGTCCCTCAGATGGTTAATGCAGATGAGGAGTGAGAACCCAAAACTGTTGAGGTAATCCATCTCCCTACAGGAAATGGACTTTACGGTCGAACATCACCCTGGAAAACAACACTCCAATGCTGATGGTCTGTCCGGATCCTTCCGCCTTAGTGATGAGAACTCCTACGAGGTTGGGTAGTTCTCACCACTTTCAGCTGGGGGGAACACGTGTTAGACCTGGCATACTTGGCGTGGTCTCCCCTGTCTTTTTTGTCTCTGCTTCCCATGTTTTGACTTTGTGCTGGACTCTGTTTTTGGTACTGTGGGCACTTTACCACTGCTGACCAGTGCTAAAGTGTAGGTTCTCCCTGTCTAAAATGTATGTGTAATTGGCTTTCCCCTGATTGGCACATTTGTTTTTCTAGTAAGTCCCTAGTAAAGTGAACTAGAGGTGCCCAGGGCCTGTAAATCAAATACTACTAGTGGGTCTGTCACACTGGTTGTGCCACCCACATGAGTAGCCCTTTAAACATGGCTCAGACTTGCCACTGCAGTGTCTGTGTGTGCAGTTTTCAACTACCAATTTGACCTGACAAGTGCACCCACCTGCCAGGCTCAAACGTTCCCTTTTTATATATGTAAGGCACCCCTAAGGTAGGCCCTAGGTAGCCCCATGAGCAGGGTGCAATGTATGTTAAAGGTGGGACATGTACTGATGTGTTTTACATGCCCTAACAGTGAAATATTGCCAAATTAGTTTTTTCACTGTTGCAAGGCCTATCTCTCTCATAGGTTAACATGACGGCTGCCTTTAAATATATTTTAAGTGCTATTTCCCTTTGGGAGCAGATAGAAATATGGAGTTTGGTGTCTCTGAACTCACAATTTGAAAATACATCTTTTGGTAAAGTTGGTTTTTAAATTGTCAGTTTGAAAATGCCACCTTTAGAAAGCAAGCATGTTCTTGCTTAAACTATTATGTGACTCTGCCTGCTTGTGTATTCCCTGTCTGGGTCAGATTGACAGTTGTGCTGTTTGTGAATACCCTCTAGACAGTGACACGAAGGGAGCTGGGGTGTAACCTGTATATCCTGATGGGCCATCTGAGCTAGAGCGAAGGGAGAAGTGGTCACTTACGCCTGAATGGGCTGTGACTGCCCTAAACACAATACAGCCTCCAAACCCCTGGTGTGAGTCTGGAGCCAGGCCTGGACATGGCAGGATCTTGTGAACAATATAGACTTTCCATTGAAGTTTGCCTACTTCAAAGGCAGAAAGGGGTATTAGTAGAGGACTCAAAACCCCAGATTTTTAGATTACTTCTGGAATCAAGAGGAACCTCTGCCAAGGAGAAGAGCTGAAGAGCTGGAGGAGTACTGTCCCTTTGCCTGTGACTGTGCTTTGCTGGGTTGGCCTGCAGTTGCTGCCTCTGTCTGAAAGTGGACAAAGACTGACTTTGTGGTATATTCTCACTTGTGAATAATCTCCAAGGGCTTGGATTGAGCTTGCCTCCTGTTTTGAAGTCTCAGGGCCATCTTTGCGGCTAAAATTGATGCTCCACCTGCATTGCGGCTGAGAGATCGATGCATCGCGGCTGGAGGAAGGAAGCAACACCCGCTTGCGGCTGCTGCTAATGACGCAAAGCCCACGCAGCACTGTTTTCCAACACCTTGCAACCAGATTTCTCATGCATCATCTTTGGGCGTCAAAGTCATCATAACCCTGTGCGGATCCAAGGTGCCCCATCCGGACATCGATGCATCGCTCTCTTGCGGGAAAGAAAAACTATGCATCGCCGACCCCACTGGAGAGGAAACGATGCACAGCCTCACTTGCAAGTAAGGAATCGACGCATCGCTGACTTTTCTGATGCACACTCACCCATGCGGCTTTATTTTTTACGCAAACCAGGTACTTCATGTAAAATCAACGTTTCCATTGTTTTCTATGGTGGAAGACTCTTATTCTTTTGAAAATTCATATCTTGACTTGTGTTTGTTGGATTTGTCATTTTGGTCTTGTTTGATTTAGATAAATATTACCTATTTTTCTAAACTGGTGTGGTGCCCATTTTGTAGTGTTTTCACTGTATTACTGTGTGTGTTGGTACAAATACTTTACACATTGCCCTTGAGATAAGGCTGACTGCTTGTGCTAAGCTACCAAGGGGGTGAGCAGGGGTTATCTAGAGTGTGTATCTCAATTGCCCAGACTACAGTGAGGGTCCCTGCTTGGACAGAGTGCAAACTGGCAGCCAACCAGAGACCCCATTTCTAACAATATATTTTACTTCAACTTTCGTTATCTAAGAGTATGTGTTTTTTTCAGATGTTTCAGGCAACATATGACTTTTATATAGGCCATATTGTGAATTAAGTTGCCTTCAGGTGTCTGAGTGAGTTCAGGTTGTTAGTGGGTATTTATGACAGGGTATGAATGAGAGCCTGGAGGCAGAAGGCAGTATCAGTTTCTCACAGTGCCTGATAGTGGATCATTATCATGTGTAGAGTAGATGCACACCAAATGTGTGCCCTCTCTACAGAGCACATTAAGCAATGCTAACCTTTATGCCAATTGTAGATTAAAGCAGTGCCTGTGCAACCAGAGCCTGGGTCACAGCTAGTTTTGTATGCCGATCTGGGCAAGGAGAGGCCAGGAATATGGGACCCTTTATCCCCCCACATTTTCTGAAATCCTCCACCTGTGTATCATGCATTTCACCTCTTTCTTCTTCAGCACCAGCTTTCCACTCTGTCCTTTTTTTAATGTACTACCTATCAGCAGTGCAGGATATAAGCGGAACCCAGGTGGAACTAGCAGCTATTCTTTATTGCGGCCACGTTTCCCAGGTTCATGTGTGATGTGCTGCTCCAGTACAGGTTTTTTCTTTGAGTTCTGGGACTTGTAGTCCTGTTTTAAAATGACTGCAAGTCCCAGAATTCAAAGAAAATCCTGGACTGGAGCAGCACATCACACTTAGCCTTGGAAACTTAGAAGCTATGATTCTTCAGCTGCATCTGTTGTGTGGCTTGTATGTAGTTGCCATTTTAGATTCAGCTCTCTAAGTTGACATCTCCTTTTCATAGTAACTTTTGCTACGCTTTAGTCCGTGAATGAACTGTACATGCGTTTCTAGGAAGCACTGACACCCTGTAGTCTGTACAGCTAGTTCCAGGGTCGCACATGTTGGAACACAATGGCCCTAATTACGACTTCGGCGGTCTTTCAAAAAGACCGCCAAAGCCACGGGCGCCACTATACTGCCAGTGCTGCCGGTATTAGTGGCTCCCTATTATGACATTTCCGCTGGCCCAGCGGAAAAGTCACAGCAACATTGCAGCCAGCTCATAATAGAGCCGGCAGCAATGTTGATGTGCAGCGGGTGCAGCAGCACCCGTCGCGCATTTCACTGCCCGAAATTCGGGTAGTGAAATGCATGATGGGGCTGTGCCTGGGGGCCCCTGCACTGCCCATGCCAAGTGCATGGGCAGTGCAGGGGCCTCCAGGGGTACCCCGAGTCCCCCTTACCACCAGCCTTTCCATGGTGGTGTTTACCGCTATGGACATGCTGGCGGTTGGGAACTCATAATCCCCAGGGCAGCGCAGCGCTGCCCTGGGGATTATGACCACCTGGCGGGAGCCGGGCGGTCAAGTGGAGGGGCCGACGGTATGGCCGTGGCTAATGCGCCACGGTCATAATAAACTGGTGGAACACCGCCAGTCTGTTGGCGGTGTTACCACCAGTGCACCGCCGGCCGCCAGGATCATAATGAGGCCCAATGTCACTTGTTTGCTTTCGTAGTGTGCTTGTTAGGAGATACCTAATTTCAGCTAGATGATGCAAATAAGCTGCTCTGCGACTCTCTCGGTGTGATGAGAACACCACTTTATTATATAAACAGCTTCCATGCTATGATTCAGCAAGAGAAGAACTTCTGGGGACATGCCTTTGGGGAGGGTGTTTGGAGTGTTACACCCCCTAATGAATGCATTATTTAACAAATAGTTGGGTACAGGAGCTTTCAGTCGGGTATGGGAAGAATTCTGTCGGATTTCACCTGGAATTTTTAAATACTCACTCAGACAAAAACACATGCATATACACTCTGGTCTCCGTTGTGAAAGTCTTAAAACATCGTTATTTTACAAAATACTGTGTTTTACATACTCTCTCTCAATCCACGCTCCTTTGCCTTTCCAGTGACCCTTAAGGAACCCTCATGCACTGCTTCTCAAACAATGATTAACATGATATGTCAGTGTGTTTGTTGGGAAATGTGAAGCTGACACCCTCGAAGTCTTCGTGACCAAGCTATGCCCTTGAGAACTTCCATGCTGGGGCTATCACAGAACCGCTGCAAGTTGTGACTGAGATGCAGCCCAGCTGATTCTGACCTCCACCCTGCCAAGAAGGATAACCTTTACAGGCTTCCAGATAATTAACAGCAAGGTATGAGGGTTACACTATCCCAACTGATCTGGCAGAAAATACTTCAGCTATGCCTTCTTTAGTATAGTGCTAAATACAGGTAGGATCACGCAAACATTAGCAAAAATTGCAATGGTTGAATTGTTTGTATTGCTCAAAGTTTTAATAATGCTGATTACAGTAGTATGTCTCATCTTTCTAATAATCGCAGCACATGCTTTTTATACAAGTATGCGATCATTTCAATAAACGTTTTGAAAATGCTTTTTGTATCTTTTTTGTGTTTAGAGTAACCATTGAAAGGGTTAAATTTGTTTCCATAGATTAGTTGGGAATCAGAGTGTCATGTTCGAGTTTGCCAACATCATCTTTCCCTGGTCTTGTTTGGGGTTGGATGTAGTACTATGAAATAGCCGAAATAGAACAACACTTATTGATGGTATATGTAGACTGAGTCTAAATATTGTGAAGTTTGTGTTGATCTAACACACAGTCTTGCTATATTTGTAGGAACCATAAGACAGAGCTTGTCCTGCATCAATGAACTATGCTGCATTTGTTCCTGTGTAATTTACTGACACTGGGAGCTACTGAGCAGCACCCACAACTAGTCTGCTTTCCTTTCAGAGCAGCAATTGTAGAGTTTCAGGGGGGTTTCTTATTTTCACTTCCAGCTGAGCCCAATACACATGTCTCACTTAATGGGCAATCAGACTTCCTTTTGTTGGACTCGGTATCTGGAGCCCAACACCTACTTGCTAATACACCTGAGGGAAACAAAGGCACTCAGCTTGTTATCACTTCACAAGCACTCAAAAGAAAATATGAATTGGAGACAGGATTTTGAGTTTGTTCAGCCCCTGCATGTAACAGATCTGAATGCACTGTAAGAATGTCAGATGTATCTCTCTGTATGAGGAATTACACAAACAATAATTTAAATAGTACTTAATATTTAAGTTATTTTGTAGCACTACTCATCCCAGGAGGAGGGTAGGGTGTCAGAGTGCTTTATATCACACACATATTGTACAGAGAAAATGAATCATTTAAGTGTGTAAATCAGTTTGCATTGAATGTTAATAAGACAATGAGAGTTACTAGGTGTAGGGGAAACATATTATCCATTCTGGCAGGTATTTTATGTTAACAGTGCTTAGTCTGGAAAAATAGTGAAAAATAGTAGTGGTCAGTTTTGTCAGTTCTAAAAATAAGTTATTACTACCCAAAGCAACCCTCTTTAACAGACTGGGAATAACAAAAGATTGGGGAAAACAACTATATGTCTCTAAAACTGTGCCTTGCAGCTTCTGGATGTGCATAATTAGAAGGATTGCAACTTAAAAACTTAAAGTAACAAAAGAAATGCAACAAGCACATTAACCCTCTATGCTTCTTTACAATAAGTCAAAACTGTGACTAGGCAAAATAAGGATTTCTGCAGTGGTTGGATTAACCACCGGTTAAATTATAATTTTCACTCATCCTTTAAACTGGTGGACATACCTGATCGCAGATCAGCAACTAGCTGAGCAGGCCGATTGGCGAGGCTTACTTTCATCTTAGGCCGAACCTCCAGGATGATGCATGATTCACTAGAAAAGTCCTTAGCCACAGGTTAGGAGGAGAGGAGACTATTCAACTCAGTCTCTGTCGGGCTGGGTCGGTTCCGAGCTTTGATTCTCCTCCTGAACAAAAGTCCTCCTGCTCACAGAGGCCTGTGTACACACAGAGGGCAGACAAATTCCTCAACAGGGCCGTCACTGGAACCAATTTATCATGATGAATTAGACTGATGGCCCTGCAAGCAAAGCACCTCTGTAGGTGGTGTCAATAATGACATGTAAAGTTATATTAAGGCGCTCCTGTCATCGCACCTTAATGTAACTTCTTGTATCACTATTGTGTGCAAACCTGGGGCATACTGCTGCTGCCTGAGATGGGGTGAGGGGGAACTCTAAGGAGGGCCTGAGCCAAGGGGAGAGTAGAGCAACCAGATGTGCCCCGAAGACGGTGCACTGGAACTAGAGACAAAAATGAACAAGCATTTACAATGCATCGGGTCTCGCGTTTGCTCATGTTAGAGCTGATCGCGTTGTAAACTCCTAACCCCACTTTTCACCTATCGGGCAAAAGTGCATTTATGTGCATAACCCTAAAAAGTGAAATCAAGTACGTAAAGCGCTCGACTTCTGCCAAGCGAGATCGAGCTCGTAAATTAGAGAAAAAAAAGTCCACAGCCCGATGGAAAACAGCGAGCCTCGCATGTTTTCTGTACTTGGTCGCTGCGCTGGAGGAGGGGTAGCCACCGGAAAAGGCATGCCATATGCGTGCCTTCGACTAATGAAAGCAAGCAGATTTAATTAGGGAAGCCCACCAACCAATTAAAAACACTGATGTGAAGTTGACAGGGCTCTGAGCCCTTTTATAAATACAAAAGAGTCTCCCTGCGAAACGCATGCGCAAGCACATGCAACGCAGGCTCCACCCTAAAAAGGGTGCCACCTAACCCTGAAAATATTCGCACACAGAGCCAAATCCAGCACAAAAGTCTGACATTAGTCAGTTGTGTTTTTTCCTGCAAAAATAGGAAATGTCACCCATTTGTGCGGGAAACAGCCCTATCTGGCAGTACTGATTAAGAGGAGGAGAATTTAGAATGAAACCGCAAAAATGGGCAATGAGGCTAATAGTCCCCCACTTCCCAGAAAATGTCTTCTGGTGTTTCCGTGCACAATGTGTCTAAACATGCATATCCTGCAAAGTGCTAATGGAAAGTTGGCCACCATAAGTCTCACGCCCAGGCTGCATGAAGCGGCTGGAGGCAGGTGTAATTCGAAGTGGTGATCAAAACTTAAGTGTAACAACCCATTGTCCAGTCAAGGACAGGCCTTGAGGTTTGGGAATGGCCTAGCCCTCTTTACTCGGATCTGAGCAGGAGGTGGTGCCATTGCAGGGGAAGGTGTGCTAGCTGGGCACTGGCACTCTGTAGATCAGGGAGAAAGAGGCTGCTCCTACCTCTGCATGCCAGGCTACATCAACAGTGCTGCAATAGTGGTGGGCTGGCAGTGGGTCTGAAATTATTTCCTGTTCCATTTGGGAGAGCTGTTGCTCAAGGTAGGTGTGTTCAGCCCTCTTGCAGTCAGTACTGGGGGGGGCAATCTGGTGGTCTCGTCTTCCTGCATACCTCTTCAGCATTGGTGACTAGTTAGAGGCTGCAGGTGAGGGCATGGCACTGATGGATACCGTGGGCCAGGGCAAGACTGAGATTAAACAAGGCCCAGACATAAAACTAAAAGCAGCCCCATTAGCAAACTAGTTACCTAAAAAAGTGGTCCACATTTTAAATCGGTGCAAGCTGTGTAGGTGGTTTGCTAGGCATGCAAGACTGCATGTATTCGGGCTTCCTGCAGGCAATGTCTGTGGGAAAATCAGGGAAACTAAGAGAAAAAAACGGCTGACATGGCCATAAAACAGCCCCCAAATCTACATATAATAACAGTCCACACACTGACCTGTCAGACTAGTAGTTCGACCACTGCCAGCTTGGACCATGCACCTGTATTTCCAGGGGAAGCCTGCATGTACCTTGCTTCCCTGCTGCAGCTGGGATGGCTCTCTTCATCAAACTAGAAGTTGGTAATAAACCTGGACATCTGGATGGGCTTTAGTCTTGAAGCAGAAAGTCTGTGGTTATTGGAGGGTAGTAGTGAGATGCCAGGATTTGTATAGCGCCGCTAATCATTCATGTGGGTATTTGCCCAGAATCACAGGATGTTAAGCCGATGCCGAGACTCAAACCTGGAACCCCACCTCTAAGGTTGGCAGCTTTGGCCGTTATCCCACAGCTTGCCATTGCGGTCACAGGCATGTTTGTCCAAGTGGATCATTTGTAGACTGGCTGGTCAGGCGCTGATTTATGAGCAGGGTCGGATTGGGTAGGTGGGCAACCGGAAGGTGTCTGAGGCCTAGTGCCTGAGGCTTGTTGTGGGCCAGTTTTTTCCTCATCAATGCCCAAGCCTACTTTTGCTGCTCTGAACTCGAGAGGCTGACCAGCCCCTTCCCAGCCCAGTTCATCTTATCTTATCTAATGGCCATTGTTATATATGGAATGACAATGGACATGCCCTGGCAGGTACAGCATGTGGTGTGAGCTCCCGCTCTGGCCTTAGAGTGTACAGGGAAGCCTCACCACGAGAGATGCTGCTTCTGAGAGGTAAAGTTTCACTCTCCTGTGAAAGGGAAGTGGTGGGAGTGAAAAAAGGGGTTCTGTTTTCGTTCCCGCAGTGGATGGCCGCACTCCAGTTCATGGTGGCCAGGCAAGGCATCCCTGCTCCTCTACCAACCTCCCATTTCTAACCCAGAATTTAACCAGAAAGCAACCTCCTGCCTTATCCGTTTTCTGCAGATTTGGCACTTAATTGAGAGGCTTTGTTAGTAGATGCCGTTGGCAGTCAGTTTCCTGGGCTTTAGTGTCACGGCATTGAAGCTTTTAAATCACTTAAGTCAAAGGAGGCCCCCACAGAAACTGTTACTATTTTTTTGGAGAGATCAAATTTTCGATCATGTAATCCTTCCTTGAAAAAAACATAAAGCCCTTTCAAACAGAATCAGTGAAACTGAAAGTGTTGACGCAGGTAGTTTACTGGCACAGTGATTAATGTGCTGTCTCGATAGTATAAGTTCATTATTTTGTCGTTTTTACGATTGTGAACAGTGTCTGGCCATTGGTTGCACCTCAATAGAACATGTTTAATACTCAAATATAGAAATAATCAATAGATTGATAAGCAGTCAAGCATTGCAAAGGGCCTTGTACTGAGCGCCAACAAGTGTTGCTGCATTTTATGTAACTTGCAGTAATGTCTGTAGCTCATTTTATTCGTCCTCATCGAACACTACACTTGTAAAGTGTCTGTCCCTTGGTTGCACCTCAATAGAACATGTTTAATACTAAAATATAGAAATTATCAATAGATTGATAAGCAGTCAAGCATGGCAAAGGTCTTTGTACTGAGCGCCAACAAGTGTTGCTGTATTTTATTTAACTTGCACCAATGTATGTAGCTCATTTTATTCGTCCTCGCCGAACACATCTCCGTCGTTTTATCGCAACATCAAAACACAGTGATTAATTTGTGCAGATCGATGGTAGTGGTTGGCACAAGAACTCGTTTTTGGACATCAAGGCTTATTTTTTTCATGAGATTTAGACCAGAGCAAGAGAGGCAAAGGGAGGGGGAACAGAGTCATAGAAAAGCATTGACAAAGGAGTAAGGAGAGAGGAAAATGAACCAGCAAATGTGCAATAAAGAGTCAGGAAGAGTAGCATGGTAGAAGAAAGTGGGATAAGGTGAAATCAAGTCTTGATTGCCTTCGTAGTGAACAGCCCTGCATCCAACAAATTCGACCAAAAGCTCCTTAAAGAAAATCTGAGTATATGCGTCACATATATATATATATACAGATAGATAGATAGATAGATAGATAGATAGATAGATAGATAGATAGATAGATAGATAGATAGATAGAAAGGAAAAAAATAAACAATTTTTTGTTTTGGTGGTTTGCATTTTCCACTACAGAATCGATGGTAAGGCCCTATCACTTCCATCCTAATGTCCATGCTGTCTCTTTCACAAAGCACTCACAATGACTGTCTCTCTCTTGCATTCCAGAAGCAATGAGCAGAGTTTATCTTTTCTATCTTTTTGTCCAAGGTAAGGGTGTGTGCCATTTTTATTAAAATTGGGTAAGTCTTTGTATCCAGAGAGTATCGAGTCATTCTTTGTCAAATTTAATTTCAATATTGATACCGCTCTCATCATTAATTCTCAACGGAGGATTTCATTCCTACAATTTCAGCTATAAAAATATCTATCATTCCCTCCTTTTATAAAAGGAAGAGAATCACTGCAATCATCTCATATCTGTTGCTCTATATATCAATACAATTCATACAAATGTAAGCAAGTCACAGGCTATTCACACTTTCATCCTCTTTTTCTATCAAATACCATTTAGTACATGGCATATCTATGAAAAAATTCAGTAGAGTAGAGAAAGTAAAATACTATTCGAATGCACAACTTCTCATTCATACATATCTACTGAATAACTGGTAAGGGGGAGACAAAAACACCAAGCAATATGAATTTCATTCAGTAGTCCCCTCTCCTTTCCAGATACTTTTTCAACAATTATTCACTTCGTACACTACGTTTTGGCTCATCATCTGTTACCTTCATAAGGGTATATATGGATTATGATTTAAAAGACAGGAGAGGATGCAGAGATATGAAGGGGAGTATGGGATAATGGAAATTCATGGACATAAAGATGAGCATTAGGAGAAGAGTTTCAGTAGAATAATGAGATTTTCAGTCCTGACCAATGTTACTGGCCATACGAGCAATACCAGACTTTCTTTACCATAAAGTTCTTCCAGAATTGTCCCGCACATATTACTAAAATATCGATGCCTCACAAAAGTTGCAGTTCGCTAGTGTGGGCCACTTTTTTGTTGGGTGCCCGTGTCCTTAATAGAATTGAAAATTCTTGACACGAAAGCTAGAACATTTTTGATTCTATGTCAGGACCAGAGGCTTTGAATATGCTTGTTCAAAGCTGTGCAACCACCACTGACGCTATATCCACAATTGGTTTATAATAATATGATTTAAACGTAGAATCAGAAGACCAATCCGCTGCCTTCATGATTTCATTCAAACTGGATCCTAACAAAAAAGATTTTGAAGCCATAGCGCCTCTCTCTGAGTGAGCCCCAACAACTGAAATATCAATACCGGCCTCCGAAAGCAACCATTGTATCCATCTTGCCAAAGTGGCAGAAGAAACTGGCTTAAAAGGTTTCTGTAAAGCAATAAGAAGTTGCCCGAGTGGTTCAGTTCGAACGTCACAGGTGGCAGCTTCATATGCTTTAAGACATTGCACCACACAGAGTTTAGAATCCTGCGGGAAACACGGATAAGAAACAGATTTAGTATTGTTCTTGTTCTTCTTGACACAACAAAAGATACTCCCTCCAGGGAAAAAGATCTACCTTTGAGATCCAGAGCTCTCACATACGCTTACAGGAAATCAGACATAACAACATGGTTAATTTGTCCGACAGCTGTTTACGAGACAGATATTTGTTATCGGGCCATGACCTAAGAAACCTGAGCACCACATCAACATCCCAAAGGGATGTATATTTTGGTTGGGGAGGCGAGGCAAAAACGAATGCCTCTGAGTAACTTGCACACCAGGAAATCCTCCCCTACCGGTTTTACATTCACTGGAACATGCCCTGCTGAGATAGCCGATCTGTAATTGTTAACCGATCTATATACTAAACCAGACTCAGCTAAAGAAGATAAGAAATTCACTATGAAGCAGACATCCGCCTTAGAGGGATCCCAATCCCTTTGGCTACACCAATTGGCCCATTTTTGCCATGCCAAAGCATATCGTTTGTGGGTATTATCGGGCCAGGCTTGATTGATGAACGCGGAAGCTGCTGACGAAATGCCTGGCATTTGCCATCTGCCCCTGAAATTCTCCACGCCACTAAGCGCAATTGTTCTGATAGAATCAGAGGGTGAAGACAGCCTACTGGGCCCAGCAACAGGTTCTGACGATGAGGAACCAGGAGAGGAACATCGAATGACATCTCCAGAATCAAAGGGAACCACAGCAGAGCCCTCCACAGGGGAGTCACTAACACCAGGTCCACACCCTCACACCTGACCTGAGCAAGAACCCTGGGGATCATGCTGAATAGAGGAAACGCGTACCCCCTGAGGGATGACCAATCCTGTAAGAACGCATCTGTTGCTGACGCTTCCTGATCTGGACGCCAACTGAAGAGCACAGGGATCTGACGATTGAGCCAAGAGGCAAAAAGATCCACAGAACATGGGCCCCAGAGGCGATTGATCTGAGCAAAGATCCGAGGGTGTAACCTCCAGTCGCTGAAGTCCCGAAGATGTCGGGAGTACCAGTCTGCCACCGCATTTGTGGTCCCTGGTAGATATTCCGCTATCAGCGATATCCGATGCTGGAAACAGAAATGCCAAAGATCCTTGGAAATCTCCGCGAGCATCCGAGACCTTGTCCCTCCCAGCTTGTTGACATAGCGTACCGCGGATATGTTGTCCATTCGCAGCAGAATGCAACAATCGCTTTTGAGGGGAGACAGACTCCTGATTGCAAACGACCCTGCCAGCAGTTCCAAGCAGTTGATGTGGAGTTGTAATTCCGACTCCGACCAGCGACCCCCCGTGGAGTGGGAACCGCACCTGGCCCCCCAGCCCCACCTGCTGGCATCCGATTCCAGAACCACATCCGGGGCGCTGCCAAAGATCGCTCTGCCATTCCAGACTTCCATGTGGCTCAACCACCAGTTCATCTCCAGCTTGGCTTCCTGAGACAGTAGGATTTGATCTGCATAGGCTAATCCCGTCTGCATATGTTGAATCTTTAGGCATTGAAGAGCCCTGTAGTGGAGGGGACTGGGAAAAATTGCCTGGATAGAAGAGCCCAAAAGACCTACAATCCGAGCCACTGATCTCAATGATATTGTCTGGGCTTGCAAAGCAGATTTCAATTCCCTCTTGATATTCTGAATCTTGTGTAAGGGAAGAAACAACTTGGAAAGAACCGAGTCTATCTTTAAGCCTAAGAATTTCATCCGTTTAGAGGGGATGAGATTTGAATTCGGTTGATTGATTACAAATCTTAGCGATTGTAGAAGGTGCACTGTCCAAGACAGGTGCTGAGTAATCAAAAGAGGATCCTGGCCCATCAGGATGAGATCGTCCAGATACACCATCAACCGGACCCCTCTGGCACGAAGGGCCTCCACGAACTGCCTCATCAGTTTGGTGAAGCACCACTGGGCTGATGAGAGACCGAAAGGGAGGACTTTGTACTCGTAGCATTGCCCCTGCCAAAAGAACTTCAGGAAGCACCTGGGAGGAGCGAAAACAGGAACCAAGAGATAGGCGTCTTTTAGATCTTAGCGGACCATCCAGTCGTCCATTAGAAGCAAATCCCTGAGAAGATTGATACCCTCCATCTTGAAGTGTCTGTAAACTATCCAGGAGTTGAACTCCTTGAGAATGAATACTAAGCGAGAGCCCCCTCCCCGCTTGTTGACCAAGAAAATGGGACTCGCAAACCCCTGGGGTGAGGGCTGGTGCAGCATATAGCCTCCTTGAGGAGAAGGTCGGAAATCTCTTGAGATATGCGCTCCTGATCGGGAAGGGAAAAATACAGATCTTGAGGAGGGGACTCCTGAACGGGGAAATTGTAAAACTCCAGTTTGAATCCCCTTACTGACTCTAGAACCCAGGGGTCCTGGGTGATCTACCTCCAGTGGTTGACGAAGTGTTGAATCCGTCCCCCCAAAATCACCTCTGAGTAAGGTAAAATGCTCACCTGAGAAACCTGACTCCTGAGAGTTTCGTTGCTGGCCTCTGCCATAACCTCTGCGGAATCGCTGGTGACCTCCATGGGGGCGGGAGGGGTAGAAGGTCGGGTCAGATGATTGGTCCTGCCAGCTACCCCTTGACCGATTGAAATTTTCCCTCTGGGGACCCTGATTGAAACCTTCGGCCTGACGAACGGGCCCTAAATCGTCCAGCCCTGCCAAAAAAGGAATTGCGAAAAACCTTCTTTAAGGATAATTGCGCTAAATCCTTTACAAAAGGACCTCCGAAAAGGAGGCCTTGAGTCACCGGACCGGACTCAGAGGATGCTAATTCGATTAGTTTCGGGTCAATGCGCACGAGGATGATCCTTCTTCTCTCAGTCGACATTGCCCCATTGGTGTTGCCTAAAAGACAGACTGCGCGCTGTGCCCATCCAATAAGTACGTCCAGGTCCACAGCCACTCCCGATTCCTTTGCCTGAAACCCAAGTTCAAGAATCTTGGTGAGAGCTCCAGACATGTCCAATAATTTGTCTTGGCAAGACCGCCAAGCTCTGTTGAGACCCTTTTTTGGGTCTTTGGACCACTTCTTCAGAAAGGTGACCATGGTGGGATCCACCTCCGGGGTATCTGAGACCTTACCAGCGAGATCTGGGTGTGGGCATTCCGAGCAAAGCCTTGCTCTGACACCTTGTCAAAACCCTGTCGAAGATGGCATTGGACATATGATGCGACCTCAGGAAGAGGAACCCAGTTGGAAGACCTGGGATGGACGATCTCCGTTGGATCAAAGGTGAGAACTTTAGGAGGGCTTGGGCCGGGATCGGAATTGCGGACCTGGCGCCGTTTCTTACTAGGACCTGGAAGATCAGCTTGATCGCTGTCGGACGAATCCTGAGACGAGGAGTCCAAACTCAGAGCGTCTGGGTAATTATCGTTGGAAGTGGACGCTTGCGAAGAGTTACTATAGCCATGATCCGCCAGTACGGAGGCTGAAAACTGTTCAAAGGCATCAGAGTGCCAGCGTTTGCCCTGGGATTTTCCTTTAGCTTTGCCACCAGGATTAGGAATTTGAGAAGTTGACTCTGAGAATGGCAGGGAAGGGAACCAGCCTTGCTGACGCGCAAGCCCCTTCAGTTGAGAGGTCAATGGTCCTAAAGCCTTCGCCAAGGCTTTATTGACAGAATATTGGACATTAGAGTCCAGAGCCTCGACAAGGCTGTCTTCAAAAGAAGGACCCATGTCCTGGGTTTCTCCCTGTGCCTCAAAAGGGTCATACTGCTCCATATTGCCTGTTTCTGAAGGCAAAGACCCCACACAAAAAGGTAAAGTTGTATATATTTTTAGAAAAAGGTATATGAATCAATATTTATAGCAGGGCTATAATTCAAGGGGGAGTGTGGCCCCTGCAGGCGAGGTATTAGTTAGAGAGTGGAGGGAGACGCCTGCTAAACACTCTAGGCAGAGCCTATTCAAAATTTTACTACCCTGGCCCAAGACAGGCACAAGGGCGTCAGGAGCCACTAACACTGCCTGAGGAGCACTCTCTGGGGGGGAAAAAAAGGAGGCAACCGAGCGGTGAAGCGCACCGCTAACGCTCTCCCCAGTCTCCTCGCCGATAGACTTGAAGCAAAACCGGCTTAAGCGCGCATGCGCGCCGCAGTGAAAACTAGTCCAAAGACTAGACTGTAAAGGTCGTGGCCATCCAAGATGGCGGCCGCGACCGGCTCCGCTCCCGCTCCACTGAATTTAGGGACCGCGAGGCACTCGCACCCTAGGGAGGCCGAAGCGCTGCCGACCTGAAAAGAGAAACGGAAGGTTAATTGATACTGGCGTAAATGAGCCAGAATAGCATACACATGCGGCACGCAGAACAGCCGCTAATACACAGAAACGTGCTTTATATAGAAAAAACAGAGAGGACTTAACTGGCTGCCGAGGAGCAAAGAAAGAGGACGAATGTTCAGGACTCGGAGTTTTATAGCCCATACTCTATGGTTGGTCATGTGATCTTAGTTATGGGAAATGAAGTTTTTTGTATTAAATGTTTTTCATTGGCTGCTGTAAAAAATAAATGCATAGAAAGAGAAGCATAATCAAAGCCTCCAGTCCTGACATAGAATCAAGCTTCATTGGGCCCCTTAGGCCTCTGGCCCTCAGTGACGCTGTACCAATGGAAACCACTGTGGCAAGGAAAGAGCAGCTCACTTTACTCATAAGCCATAAGCAGGTCAGCCTCACTTCTGTGACCTCGGCTGATTTTTTGAAAACTGATGAACAGCAGCTTCAGTCTTAAAAACACATGTACAAGGTTACACAAGTCCCGAGCTTTACCTAATATATACAAGACCATCTGGGCTCCTCGTACAGCCCTCCCTCTCCACTGACGACCAACAGATCATAACATCTCACCTCTACATTGCTCTCATCGGCCTGTCCTGCCCCCAGCCATTTAAAAGAATGAATTCCGTTAACGCCACTCTGAGCCATTACAATAGGTGCCCCGAACGCAACGTAATGGACGCTACTGTAATTCAACACGCCCTCTACTATAAATATGCAGAGGCTTGTGCCTTGAGGGCGATGAGCTTGTCCAGTGCAGCACGTGCAGCATGTTCTCTGCAAAGTATACCCCACCGGGTTAAAAACACAGATTTGGTCCGTTTTAACACCGAGCAGCAAGTAGGCATTTTTTCAGCTGCTCGAGCGTTTCATTTCTTTTAGCTGCTCGATGTTTCATTGATTTTCCTTTCCTATCTCCTAAGGCTAGTGGGGCAACGCCCAACATGCCCTTTAACACCAGCTGCCAGTGGTGTCACAAATATTCATAATCCCGAAGCCGAATGGCGGCCCTATGAAGGACGGTGGGGACACTCCATTGCAGGGCTACAGTTGACTGCGCTATACCGCTATATCTGTCAACTAATCAAAAAAACTGCATGTGATACTAATTAGATTTCTGAAATCTTATGGTACGGGGATGGAAACAGCATTAAAAGAATCAGGTTAGGGCTTACTTTAATCTGGTTAAAAAGCAGGTTCTAACACATGGGGTTGCGCAAAAAAAAAACACTAGTTTTGCCTCTCGATATGTAGTTGGATTATGGATATGAAAGGAGTCTACATGTGAATAAATGTTCTGTCATATTCTGTACGTGGCTGTGACTAATTTGCTGAGGAGATATTTAGGGTTTTTCCCAAATAATCATCATTAACATAGGTGTAAGATTTTGATTTTTTGCATGCATAGGGAGTCATTGAAGCCTTGTTGCTGCATCAGGTCTGTTCATTGTTTTGGTAAGATTTGTGCACTTTCAGGAGACAATCTCGTAGCTAACGACGTAGGCCTTAAGCAGAGACAATGCACATAGTTCACTTTGGAATTTACACAAGCGCTGATAACAGGGATGTTAGTGTGGGCTTCTGCTTGCCTTTCCTTCTGGCGACATGTTGCACTTTTAGAATTCTTATGAATAGGTGCTATTCAGCTTATGCATGTGTTTTCTGCCACAATTAGATGGGTTTCAGATGTAGTGGCTCCCTAATTTCGTTGGTGTTGTCTTGTTTTAATTTTAACATTTCCAGTTACACATATACTAGGGGCCAGATGTATCAAAGCTTTTTGCATTCGCAAACGGTGCGAATGCCCGTTTGCGAATGCAAAAAGCCCTTTCAGAATGTATCAAAGGTATTCTGAATGCAATTTTAAGGAATCGCTAAAATAGCGATTCCTTAAAATTGCGACCCTGTTTAGAGAGTCGCAAATTGCGACTCTCTAAATAAGAAATCGCAAATAAGGAATCCTTATTTGCGATTTCTAAAGCACATGTATGAAGCAATTCCTTAATGCAAATTGGGCATTAAGGAATCGCTATTACCACCAAGTTGAACTTAGTCGTAACCATGTGCAAATTTTAAAAATGCATTTAAAACGCATTTTTAAAATTTACATGTAAAGCACACATGCCCTTTTGGCATGTGTGCGCCTTACATGTTGTTAAAAAAATGTTTTGGGGTGCAGCAGAGGGGGCCTTAGGCCCCCACACCCTGGACTTTTCATTTCCCGAAATTGCGAATCCAGTTAGGAATTCGCAATTTGGGACATGAAAAATATTCGCAAATAAGGGCCGACAGGCCCATAGATGCGAATGGGGGCTGTATCGTCATTTGCGATTCGGTAATAGCATTTGCGATTTTTAAGAATTCCTGAATCGCAAATATGATACATTGCATTTTGCGAATCAGAAATAGTGATTTCTTAAAAATCACTATTTCCGATTTGCAAAAGGCATTTTTCATACATCTGGCCCTAGGTGAGATGGTGCAGTGAGTTGTGTACTTAGCCACCTGGGCAGTGTAGTTATGCCCCTGATGTCATCATGCACCGCCTTGGACAGTCCCAGAATCACACACAGAGGGCGCATGTGTCTTCATTCAGCAGGGGCGGGTTGGGGCTATACAGTGGCTGTAGGGCATCACGCCCTAATACACTCCAGCGCACCCATCCTGCACACTGGTGATGAGGGTTGACTAGTACATGTTGAACTGCGGTTCCGGGCACCACTCGCTACTACAGCCCACGTGGTCGGGCCCATACCGTAGCACTCGGTTATCGCTGCAGTGCCCCACCGGGCATGCCTGATCTGAACTTCATGTTTTGGACCAGGCGGCAAGAAGGGTGTGGCAGTTGCTTGCTGAGAAAGGGCTGCGCTATGGGGGTGCAATCTGCACCAAGCATGTGTACAGGGAAGTACAACAGGTAACCCCCACCCAGCACAGAGAGCCTACGGCCTATGCAGGGGGCCCCCCACTTTCAGGTAGACAGCATGAACCCTAACGCCAAGGACAGAGCCATGGTCTGGGGCAGCATGAGAAGGCGCTAGGAATTCACAGCAAGCGCCTAGAGGACAAAGCTGAGGGCCCCACATCAGCCCTCTCAGAGGAGGCAGATAGTTTGTGAGCAACACCCCTTGAGATCGGTAACAACCCGCGGCAGTGGGTTAGGGCTGTGCAGGAGGATGGCAATGACGGCTGTGCTGTAGAGGTCAAAGGGATGGGGCCTGGACCACACATAGCCGCCGCTGGGGCTGGAATGAGTGTGCACTCAGCTGTGGGGGTGCTGGCACCATTCAGCAAGCTGTCACACTCAACCACAACTGCCCCCAGTTAGAAAACTGGGTGGGCCGCCTGGAAAATTACTTCAGGGCTACCAGGGAACATGACACCGAGGCGAAGAGGACTCTGCTTTTACATTTTATTAGAAATAAGATTTACAAACTGTTTGAGGATCTTCCAAACATTGGGGATGAAAGGGACTATGACGCTGCAATCACTGCCCTTAACGTGCACTTTGACCCTCAATTAAACCCTGATTTTGAACGATTCAAGCTACGTCAGGCCAAGTAGCGCGGGAGGGAGTCAATTCTAAGCCCAGCTGAGAGCTTTGGTGAGCACATGCACTGATGAGGATCAGTAGAAGGAAGTCAGGTCACAGCTCATTCAGGGCTGCAGGTCTGCCACTCTTAGGAGACTGATCCTCAGACAGCCTGGGATCAAACTAGAGGACATGCTGGTGATGGTGCGCACATATGGCAAGTCCAGTGCAAGAGCGGATGAATGTAAGTGGCCCTCTACCGTGGGGCAGGACTGCTCTCAGGAAGCAGTGGGATGCCTATCAAGGTGGAGTCAAAGACAGCTATGCAAACCTGTATCCCACCACAGAGATGACGGTTCAAGTCAGGTGCAGGTGCGTCGTGTGGGAACTATGGGCAAGAAACCCACCTGCTGAGAAATGTCCGGCAGCAGGGCACACATGCTCGGTGTGCAACAAGCTGAACCACTTTGCCAGAGTGTGCAGAAGTGGCAACAGGTGGCGTCGTGCATGCAGCTGGTGGACACTCTCAAGGGCCATGCAACATCTGGCTTAAAAGGAGAACTCTCAATTCAGTGTCCAGTGTCAGAAGTGGTGGAGGAACGAAGAGTATGACAACAATGATCCCAAAGATGAGTAAGTGTTTCTCATCTCCTTTGCGGCACCAGTGCCCTGAGGGAGGCATCCCCAACAATTTGTGATGTCACCATCATGGGAATGGTGGTCCGTGCTCTGATCAACACAGGAACATTGGTCAGTGTGTTGAGCCAGCAGCAGTATCTGCAGCTATGTCCCAGACTGCTGCTGCAGCGAGCCCACACTGGAACTTAAGCATATGGAGGCACAGAGCACATCCTGATTACAGGCACTACAATGCCACGGTACAGCACAGGAACCGAGAAGTCATAACCATATTCCACGTGACCAAAGAGAGGGATGGGACATTGCTGGGATGCAGCATGGCAGAAGATTTGGGACTAGTGTTCTTTGTAAAGGAGATCCACGATGTGTAAGTGGACCACATTTATGACCAGTTCCCAGGCCTGTTCAGGGAATTATGGTGCCAAAAAGGAGCTCCTGTCAAGCTTCTCAATGCAAAACAGTGAGGGCCATTGCACTACAACACAGGAGAATACATTTTTATTTGGGAGCCCTGGTAGAGGCCAAGCTTGTCAAATTAGAACAAATGGATGTCATTGAGCGAGTGACCAAACCCACTCCGTCGGTCTACTACCCTTCTCCTGGTGGGGCTATTCAGCTCTGTGTCGATATGAAACTACCTAACTATGGGCCAGATGTAGGAAACTTTTGCGAGTCGCAAATGGCCCGAATCGCAATTTGCGACCCCGCAAAATCGGAAATGGGATGCAAAAATCCCATTTTCGACTCGCAAAATGTGACGCGAGCAATTCCCGACTCGCAAAAAATAGCGACCCCATTTTGCGACCCGCAATTAGGAAGTCGCAATTTGCGAGTCGCAAACCATATGCAATAGCCACTCGCAAATTGCGACTAGTCGCAAAAAGCCAATTTTGCACTTCCAATTTACCACTAACTCAGAGCAGGTGGTAACCATTACCAAAGTATAAAAGGAGACCCAGAAGGCATCTGGGTTACTCAAGATGGCGGAGATATATGTGATAGGAATGAGGAGGAGAGCCCACGCCGCACAGCAGAGGAGGAGGAGGAGCCAGAGACAGGAGAAGATATACAGAACCAGACAGACACTTTTCCAACAAACTGAGGAGGAGATTTATGATAAATATAGACTCAGCAGTGCAGCTATACTAGATTTAATAGAATTACTCAAACCACAGCTACAACGCCAGACTGTGCGCGGCTGCGCCATCCCTACGCATGTGCAAGTGCTTTGCTCACTGCACCTCTTGGCCTCGGGTAGCTATCAGGGGGTCATTGCCGTGGCAGGTGGGGTATCCCAAAGTTCACTCTCACGGTTCTTCAGGGCATTCCTAGATGCCTTACTCACACACATGTCCAGATACATATACCTACCCAGGAATGAGGCAGAAATCAACAGCACCAAGTTGGAATTCTACAGGATTGCCAACTTCCCCCATGTCATAGGGTGTGTAGACGGGACACATATACAAATATGCCCTCCTGCAAATCTGGAATATCTGTTCCGCAATAGGAAGTGTACCCACTCACTCAACATCCAGGTTGTATGTGACGCCCATTATGTTATCACTGACATGGTTGCCAAATTTCCAGGGAGTATACATGACTCTTACATTTTCAGGCACAGTGGGATACACCAACGCCTAGAACGTGGGGAGTTTGGAGACGGATACCTCCTAGGTATAGCTGAATACACCTTGCAGACATACACACAGGTCAATGTGGAACCCATCTATGCCCAGCTAACATTGTACATTTTGTGCCACACAGGTGACAGTGCATATGCACTTCGACCATGGATACTTACCCCGTACTTAACACCCAGCAATGAGACAGAGAGGTGATACAACAGTGCACATAAGAGGACCAGAAATATCATAGAACGGACCTTTGGACTGCTGAAAGCAAGATTCAGATGCCTCCACAGAAGTGGAGGTGCCCTCCAGTATACCCCAATAACAGCTTTCAAGATTGTTGTCGCATGCGCTATCCTGCACAACATTGCTACCAGACGTGGGCTACCTCTCACCCCAGAAGACCCAGATTTGGAGGATGAAGAGCAAGAGCTACCACATCGCCATCACGGGGATAGAAGCATCGCAAATCAAGGCAGATTGAGACGAGAACACATTGCAAACCAATACTTTGGAAGGTACGTGCTAACTGTCACCACACTCACTAATGTCACACACAAAGAGTCCAGGTGTGAAGTGGAACTAACAAGTGATTTAATTTGTGCAACCAAAAAAACTACATACATTGACAACAGTTCAGGGGCTGTAACAGTCCTCCTGGCATGAAGACACATTGACCTCATGTGCCCCAACCCCAGGACAGTGTGGAGCTCATATCCTACGCCGGCCTCGGCCAGCATGGCTGGTACCAGGGGTGTCAGCAGTGCCCTGCCTTGCGCTTCCACTGCGCAACACCCTGGTGTCACTGGCAGAGACACTGCTGATGGTGGAGCCCTCCTCTCTGTCTTGCGGCGTGTCAGCCACGCCCCTGGCCACCTGCCGTGTCTCCATAATATCAACAGGGTGGCTGAGACGGCCCAGTCCACGTGCCACTTCACTGGCAAAGTGGCCCATGTCAACTTGGAGGCTGACCGTGCGCTTAGAAAAGCCAGCAGTGTTCACAGCCAGCCTGACTATGGAGGCAGACATGCGGTCCAGCCGGTTAAGTAGCTGCCTGTCACGACGCCTTGCACCCTCTGTCTCAGTTAGGAGTCCGGCCACAAGTTGTCTCATGGAGAGTGCAAGGTCGCCCACATGTGTGTTCATTTGTTGCAACTCCGTGTGTACAAGCTGCATGCTTCTGCCTTGGTTTCGCTCCATGCGCCGCAATGCCCCTGTAATTCTCCTAATCTCCTGTGTTTGCAGGCACTGACCCCATAGGAGTGCGGCCTCAGCACGTGACATGGAGGCGTCCCCTGACTCTGCCTGCCACTCTGATGGCACATTTAGATGTCGCCTGCGACGCAGTGGAGGCTCTGTATCTTCTACAGTGGCACTGTGGCTGGGACCAGGTGCTGGATCACACACCAGTATGGCAACTGGTGTATCATGAGGGGACTGAGTGTTGGTGGTGCAGGTCTCAGTAGTGGCTGGTCCTGATTCATCTGTTGGCTGCTGGCTGACCAGTGGCCCCTGGATGCTTTGGCTGGTGGGGGTGTCTTGTGGGAGACCTGTGGGACATAGGGAACACACTGTCAGTATCAACTATCTGTTATATGCTTCCTAATAAACTGTTGCCTATCAACTGCCTACTTGACTACATTGCCCATAATGCACCATTCTGGTGGTTGCTACTCTGAAATGGAGCTATTTTGGTTGTGCATGCTACTGTGTACAAGGTGGGTGGGGGTATGGCATTATTGAGGGTACATGCATGTCTCATGGTACTCACCGGTTGATGGTCCTGGCTCTGATGTATCCAGATCTCCCATCCCGCACACTGCCTCTGGCTCAAGGGTCTCCTCAACTCTTTCCTCCAGGGGTGTGGGTGGTGGTATTGTGGACGGTCCCCCTCCAGTGCCCCTCATCTCCCGGAGCCGCTCTGCCACCCTCTCCTTGGTCCGGGAGCGCAGGTCATACCACCTTTTTTTGAGTTCTTCGATGCTCCGGTGGCTGACACCCAGGGAGTTCACTTTGTCTTGGATGATGTCCGTCCAGATTCTTCTCTTCTCCACCTCTGGCACGGTGAGGGCTGCCCTCCCAAAAAGTTGGTCATGGTGCTGGCAGCACTCCTCTGTCAGCACCTCCAGCTCTTTCTCAGCAAATTTAAGTTTGCGCTTCCTTGGTGTCTCAGCCATGGTAGCTGCTGTTCTCTCTGTTTGCAGTTCTTCTGTTAAAATGGGTGTGGTCCTCCCTCCTCCCAGGTATATTTGTAAACTTCCTGGCTGTGATGTCATCATCATGAGCCAGGAAGTGTTTTCCAGAGTGTTCTGCAGCACCTGCATTCCATTTGTGTCACAGTCACAATTTGCGACACCCACTCGCAAATTGCGTGTTCGTTTTTAGCGCGGTTGCAAAAAGCAACCTCGCAAACAGCGGACTCGCAATCTGCGGTGCGACTTCATTTGCGAGTCGCAAATTGAAGTCGCGTTTTCTTCTTGGATACCATTTAGCGAGTTGGAAATTGCGAGTCAAAACGACTTGCAATTTCCGACTCGCTAAATTTTTCCTACCTACATCTGGCCCTATGTCATCCGTTTGGAGTAGCACATCACCCCGTCGATGGAGGACATCATTGCGGCCTCAACAGAGTAAGGTAGTTCTCAAAATTTGACCGAAACTCCAGTTACCACCAACTCCTACCACACCTAGACAGCAGGTATGTCACAACGTTTTCAGCACACCTGGGACTGAAAAGAGGCTGAACTTCAGGATCTCTTCGGCAGGCAAAGT